>NC_136073.1:148281122-148857176 GCF_964261635.1 Lissotriton helveticus
ATGGGCTACTGACCCATGAGGTCACTACGACCCTCATGTGACCACTTCCTGTGGGGACTGGGTGTAACCCTGTCCCAGAATTCCTAAGTATGTCATCACAAAGATGGCTACTTCTGAAAAATCGTTTCCACCTCACAGTAGCCCAAATTAGGGTGATACTAGCCTGAGGGGGAACGCCTATCTAACTAGCTAATGTTCCCACCTTTCCAGGAGCCAAGGGTGCTCTGGACAGGGGGTGTAGCTTCCTCGCCTTTAAGGGGTGCCAGATTTGCATTCCAAAGGTGGCAGTTTCTTTGAAGCTCGTCTGCCCAAGGAGGCTAATCAGCAGGTCATCCTATGAGAGGGGGTGTTACTCCCTCTTCACAGAAAGGCTTTTGTTCTGGGTCTCCTGACAGCAAAGGGTCTCACACTAGGAGGCCAGAACAGCGTTTCGGGTGGCAGGCTGGCAGAAACCAGTCCGCAAGCACAACCGGGGGGCGGGTACGTTTTCAGGGGGCAACTCTAAGGTGCCCTGTGGGTGCATGTATGGGCAAATCTAACTCTTGCATCAGGGTGGGTTTACCAGTACGGGGTGTTCGATACCAAACATCCTTATTTTCAGTGAAGCCATCATGTGGTTGGGGAACTCGTTTTCACCTTTTTCCATCCCATGTTTTAAAATAGCTTCCCAGGTCACTTGTACTGGCAGTAATAGGACTGACCAGCAGAGGGGCATATCTGATGATGCAGGTATGCCCTCACCTGTGATATTCGGCACCCTTCCTTAGGGCTATTAGGCCTGCTATAGGGGTGACCTACAAATATTGCATTCAGTGGGAGGGGACATGGCACACACATGGTGTGTTTTCACTTTTGTCTGCACCAGGACACGCTGCCTGCAATGGCAATCTTGAATGTGCATGGTGAGGGGTGTCTTAGGGTGGCAAAAATGGTGTCGTAGCCATTAGGGGCCCTCTTTAGTACCTCAGACCCTATGTACCAGGGTACCATTTACTAGGGACTTACAGAGGGTGCTGAAGGTTTTCCCCATTAGGGGTAACAATTTTACAGTTTTTAGGGAAAGAACACTGCACTGGGGACCTGGTTAGCAGAAACCCAGTATACTTCAGTCAAAGTTGAACCAAATATTAGACAAAAAGTGTGTGTGTGGGGGGTACTGCATCCCCGTAAGCCAATAAGGGTCATCTTGATTTTCTACATAGCATACCTCTTCTTGGTGCACTACATTTTAAAAAACAGCTTTCTACACTTTGCATCTCAATCAGTTCGGACTCTCAGTCCTACCCATTTGGAATATCCTGCTCCGGTCATAGTAAACTCCAGGTAGGATCTTCAGCTGAATTAGTCTTAGTCTTAATTTGATGCCTGTTTGTTTAGGGTGCATTAAGGCCGCCTTCAATGTACGTCTTCCATTGGGCCTGCATCTCTTTCCCGGGTCCCCCTAACCCTTGTAAGTTATCTGGTTTATTGTTTATTATGGTCTGATATAATTGTGAGAATACTTTGCAAGTGATCTCCTCTTCAAGTACTCTACACTCTAGGGGGCTACTTTTGGTACCTCTACCCAATCTGTTTTCTCAGTATTCATAGTGCCCGTTGCAATTGAAGTCATTTGTATTTCGGCAGAGATGCCAATTCATGTGCCTGTTGTAACATCTCAAATGATTTTAGCTTCCTTGCTTTTATGATGTCCCCTATCTGGGAGATGCCTTTATTATCCCCAGACAGCCTCCCAACCACTTTCAGCATGTGCCCCTTCACAGCAGCATATGCTTGGTCACCTTCCCTTGCCACCCCCAGATCCTTTGCGACTTTGACCTATGCAGCTCATGTCAACCGGTTGGGGCCCAGCAGATGTCACCTATTCTTTTTATGGTAGAGATAATGTATGTATGCTCATCCATTCTCAGGCTTTCTATTCTCATGGCTTAGTCTGTTCTTGAAGCGAATCCACAGTTGTTGAATGTCTGTAACTGTGCTGCCCATCAGTTAGCCCGGACATCTGGCAACACGATGCCCCAGGTAAATATTGTTCAGTGTACGGTTTGGAAGACGATGCTGGGCATGTGTGATCTTGTCTAATTTTTTAAGTAAGAATTAGGTGTGATAAACGGGGTTTTCTGTAAAATGTGTAACTGTTTTGGCAGCGTGACTTTAAATATTGCTGTTTTCCCCGCCAGGGATAGGGTTACCCGGCTCTGTTTGTCTGAATATGTCTGGTATTCTCGAATTACTACATCCAAGGTTTTAAGACATGTGCCTTGTTAGATGTTATCTCAATCCCCAGGTATCAGATACTAAGGTCTTTTAATATTTCTGACTTTTATGTTTAATTCTGACTTGCATTCTACAGGGGATCCTTTTATATGCACAGTTCATGCCACAGAACATCAGCTTAAATAACATTTCCAAGAGCTTCTATCCAAACCCTCTGGCAAATCTGTAAACTGAGGTTTAGATGACTTTGTGCCAAATCTCAGCATTTGTTCGAATCCCTGAAGGTCTTTCTGCTGCTTCTTACTTTTCCTTTCATCTCTCTGCACACCTTATGCCAATTCTCTGCAGCCTCTCTCTGAAGTCTCACTCTTCATCCATCATGCAGTCTTTCTCTGAGTCTATGCTTTTTGTAATCTATCTTTCTACATAGCCACTCTTTATTCAGTCATTTGTTGCAGTTATCCCAATTCTCTCTCTACATCACTAGTTCTGCTCATGGTGTTTATGCCTTTCTGTACCCTCTAAGTCTTGCACGATAGCTCCCTTTCTCTTTATGTCATCATTATATACTCTGTCTCTAAAGACATTCTGCAACCACTTTTTTTCTGCAGCCTTTTGACACCCTTTGTAAATAATTATTGGACGCACACTTGAGTAGTAAAAGTATATGGCTAGTGTGGGTATTTGCCTTGTAAGTGTTAAGGTATATTATACACATTGCTGAGATCAAATATTTGTTCAAAGTTGTACTTTATCTTTGTTATTTTGTTTTTCGTTTTAGAGCCTTTCCCGAAATTTAAAATAAGTAGTGTTGCACCTGGGCTTCTTTTGAGCAAAATGACTTAATATAATCCTTTAAAAAAAGTCTCTTGTATGCAACGTGTCAGCTGCAAATTGATGATGCTACTCAGAAATATGAAATTAAAAAATAGAAAATAAAACATCCATCGTTTGTTTTGTCTGATCAGTGTGTTTGTGTAAATTATGCATTAACACTTACGGGGCAAACATTTCCAAATAACTTTTTACTTTTGACTATTAAGGTGTGCCTCCAGTACTTACTTTCTGCTGCATCTTTAGTTGCATTTGTGTTTTCAGCAGCTGCTTCAGAGATCCTTGTGCTCACCAGGACCTCTCTATATGTCTCTGAATTCGCTAACCCTTTCTCTTTGCTTTATGTGGCTACTGATCATTCATGTCAGCATTTCTTTGCTCTCACTTGTGTATTTGGGCTGCTTTTGGTCTTGGGGATGGTTAACACTAATGGATGTTGTTAAGGTGTGATCAGGGAAAATGGGGCTAATGATGATGGTCCAAGGGTCATTCTGCTTGTATTCATCCCCACTTGTAGGTAACAGCTAATGTCCCCACTTTCACCGCTCTTCGTTCTCCGAGACAACTAAATAAGTATGCCTGCTTTTGGTTATCTCTATACTTATATTATTCACATCTCTTCAATAGGCTACATATTGCAGGTGGAGAATTACCAATTGGTGGTGGAACGACTCGTGCAGAGCAACTTTCCATCCTGGGAGCAGCTGCGGAACAAAGAATACATTAAGGAGACAAATTGTAGGTGAGTCATTTATAGCACATGTAAATGAGGGGAAAAAAGCAGGAGAATTCTCAGAACACTTACTACATACCCAAGACATGACACAGGTTGCTCTTCAAAAACGAAGCTGACTATATAATGGAGAAGATAAAGTCATTCCTCTTGGAAATGGGGGTTGAGAGAATAGAAGCAAGTGGGAAACATCACTTACAACGCAACTTTTACCACGCAGTGCTTTTACATCGCAGCTTTTACAACGCAAACCATTACAACGCATTGCGCTGGAGGGCGCTCTAGGATAGGGAATATATTTAATTTACTATCCAACACCTTCCCTACTATCCACGGGGACTGGAGTTGGAATAGTAAATTAAATAATTCACTATCCAGCACCCCAAAGCGCTATGCGTTGTAATGGTATGCGTTGTAAAACTCGCGTTGTAAAATCATGTGATGTAAAAGCATGCGTTGTAATGTCGTACATCCGAAGCAAGTTCCTGGCAAATTTGAAAGTAATGTCAGGGACAGAGAGAGGAGCTCTGGGTACTTAGAAAGGAGCACTCGTATTCGATGGAGAGTAGGAGTTGTTGGAAGAGGATCTCAACGTTTTGAGACAGACGTGCTGAGGACTGGTGGAAGGGGGCTTCAGCCACAGGCCAGGGATTGTAAGTGGAACTATGGATACTAGTAATGGAGCTTTGGAGATTGGAAAGGATGCTTTGAAGACTTTAGAATGAGCATCAGTGATCAAGAAGGGATCTCCTGAATCTAGAAGTGGACGCTGTGGGTTCTAGGACATGTGCACTATTGTCTGCAAAGCAAGATTCAGGCACTGAAAGGGAGAACTATGGAATAGTGGAGGAGCTCACAATTCTCTGAATCAGGGGCGATGATGAGTACTGGAAAGGAATTGTTCTATACTTCCAAGAGAGAAGAGCCTGGAAGTGGACTCTGGTGTCTGGAAATGAAAGACTGAATGTATCCAATGACCTAGGAGTCGAGAGGAGAGGAGAATATAGGGGGAAATGGTTTCAACTGTCTGTGACTGAAATCCTGCTATATTAGACTGAAACAGCATTAATGGGATTGAATAAACAGAAGCATTGGAGAATTTCAATGAGACCAAGCAACCATTGGTGGAAAACCATAATCTACGGGTGAAGCATTAACAGTGCCAGATTAAACCCCGTGGAAGCCCCTTAGGCAGATGAAAGTTCAGGGCCCTCTTCACAAATTATCTCCTAATATGTTCTTAGGTCTCGTCTAGGCAGTGATGGCGCTATCTATTCGAGAATGCTGTATTCAGCATATGGGCATAAAGCTACACCAACTTTCTGCCAATCTTTTTAGTTGGCTCCTGTCCCTGTCCTTTGTAAATGATGGCTTTTCATTGGTCAATAGGGTTAGTAGTCCCTCCTTAGAACCACCTTGTCTCTTCTTGTAACCTCCCATGAGGACATCCCTTGTTACATGTGTTGTTACACCCTAGGTTTTAATTACAGCCTCCTAGCCAATTTTCTTAAAGGGCCTCAGGCAGGACACAGCTTGGTCCTAAGCATGGTTGGCAGTGGTTATTCATTTATTTATTTATTTATTTTCAGTTTCATACGTCTTTATTTCGGTAAAATTAACCATAAAAGACATCACAAAAAATACAATTAAAACATTAAAAAAAAACACTACATAATTTGTATAATACAAAATCACATCTTAAAAATTCGAATTACATTTTGTCAAAAAGACGTACATATAACCTCACTCATAGGTTTAATCAGGAATAGACTATCACTGTGGATATCTAACTCTAATGATCCAAGACCAGCCCAAAAATTTTGCTACTGATATGTCCACTGGGAGTGATGTTACCGTCCCTAGCAACCTTAAGGCCTCATTGGCCCCTCTAGTGTTAAGGTTTCGACAGATTGGTTTCATTCCATTTTTTCCATGGGCCGACATATGCAGGACAAACAAAAAAAAAAATGGCCCACAGTTTCTTCCTGTTCTTTACACCATGGACACGAGTTCCCAGACCCACCCTTCCATTTATGTGTGAACGATCTCAAAGGTAGTGTTCCTATTCTAAATTCGTGAAAAAGTTTTCTATCAATACTCATTGTTATGGCGTCCCAGTAACTTTCCAGAACTGGGTCCACCTTGTGACTCAAAAACCTACCAGAAAGGGTTAGCGAGCTATATTCCATAATCAGCTTATTTCTATATACAGCCCAAAACTGATCCTTGAGATCCTTTTTTGATGGGAACACACTGGTCCTGGGGTCGGACCATAGCTGAGTGAGGTCCATATCTAACAAAATAGATTTTACAGCTTTAAACCAAGGGAGATTTCCACAACCCATTATACGTCTAAGATCTTCTATTCCCGCAGCAAATGTAGCCAATTCAGGCCTTCTCCTCCAAAGTAAAATAATTCTCAGTTTTGCCAATTCTTCTATTGGATTACAGCCCAGGTCCAACAATAATGGAAGCATAGGGGTCGATTGAGGGAGACCCACCAAGTTTCGTAAAAACTTATTTTGGATTTTCTCGAGTTGGGACAAATCAACATAGCCCCAGAGATCTGCTCCATATACAATGGCCGATCTAATCTTGATGTTATATATCTTGAGAGCTGGGCTTATTCTCTTGGTTAGGGAGGATCTCTGCTCCCTAACCAATGTCCCACTCAACTGAGAGAATTTTAATGACAATACATCCATCTGGGCAGTCCATCTTAATCTATAATCAAGTACCACCCCCAGGTAAGTCATCTCGTTTACCTGTTCCAAATGTATGCCATTAAGACTTACTTGGCCTAATCTTTGGTCTATTTTTAGTAAAAACCATAAACTTGGTTTTACTTGTGTTGGCCTGCAGGTCATTGGCATCACAGAATTCTACAAATTTGTTGAGTGCCAGTTGTAACCCCTTTTGTGTTTTTGAAAGTATGAGTGGTTATTTTACTCACTAGCACATCTCACATTTATATTAGACCTTCTATAAATGTCCTTTCAACATCTCCACACAGAGTACAACCTAATCCGAAATTAATATAATAATTATTTTGTCACATTTCAAAGCTACTAATTGTATATATGGACATAACTATTTGATTGTACTTGTGGTACTGTCCTGAATGCAATGCATTATGAGTATGGTGGATTTACCATATATTCTGCAGGGTGCAGTACCATATGTGACCAAAGGAGGTTCCACGGGACCTCTTTTGGTCACATATGGTGCTGCACCCTGCAGCATTGCTAGGTAAAAAAATATAGACATTCATAATGCCAATAACTCCAACTCCAACAAGTGCGAGACCGATTGGTCTCGCGTTTGTTAAAGTTAGAGCTGTTGACGTTGAAAATAACAATGTTTTTACTTTCGCTTTTTTATTCCATTGGCAATAGTGCTATGCAAAATATATAACTCCACTGCAAATAAAACACAAAAGTAAAAAACATTGTTATTTTCAATGCCAACAGCTCTAACTTTAACAAATCTGAGACCTATTGCATTGCATGTGATTGTAATTTTACCAACACGAACATGAAGTAGTGTGCATGTCGGCTGCTGGATGGAGATGACTATCACTACTGTACATTTCACATACATAGTTTGCCCCAGATTTTTTTTTACAAACTGACAGCTGTCAGAAGATGAGCTTTTAAAAGACAACCTTTTATGTGAGTTGGATGCTTCTGGTTTATGTACTTTAATTTGTTATTGGGTACATTACATTAATGCAGTATTTTCTCCAAAGAGTCTTTAATTTGCAGGTTTAGTTTCTTTGAGTTGATTAATTATTTTATCCTTGGAAACAATTTAAGAAGGCTTGATTGGAATTTTCTTTCAAGATCAAATCAACTTTATTTTGATCCGTTGTCGTGGGGCCCCTAAAAGGAGTGCTGCCAATAGGCCGGTGCCTAACTTGGCCTATTTGGCAATCCAGGACTGAGCATTAAGTACGAGTGATGCAAGTATTGCTGACTGCCTGGACAGGTTTGATGACCCCCAGGAGCTGGTTGGAAGCTTTGGACAAAGCAAAGGGGCACAATTGGCACATTCAGAGCACCTCGCAAGTGATGTATAATTTTTTCCACTGTTAAGTTTAATTCCCACCTTTTTTTGTGGACTAACTTTTTCAGCACAAAATCCTCTAATAATGAAGGTGTTTAAACCTTCTACATTAGGCTGATTTTGCAATAGCTTTTTTGTCTGATTTCCCACTAATCTTTTTTTTAAACCGTGGTGTTTCGTGCAATCTTTGCTCTGTGGGTTCCTAGCTGATTTATGTCAATTTGAAATTGCAGATATTACACATAACAAATGGAATTTTTGCTTCATAACCAGCATTTCTTGTTTACAGTCTCTTCTCAATTGGGCCCTCTCTTTTCCACTGCCTATCCCATACTCTTCTTTTGACTTAATATGTGAAATAAAACAAATATGCATTGATCATTGTGAATGAGGAATCCCTTTATTGTACATCCAAGACAGCGGTATTCTGGCATCTAGAAAGTGCCAGTCCAGATATTATTCTGGTATGTGGTTCTGGGTGGTGTAAGATGTAGGATGCAGAGCAAATGATGATGAGGTCGCAGTTCAGTTGGCCTTTGTCAGGGATCATTTTTTGGGGGGTGGGTGGCAATGTTTAGTCTATTAGGGGGTCACTGACACTGGGAACAGGTAAGGGAATAATGGAATAAAGAGAGCAGATGAGCTGTACTTTATTTCCCTGCACAGGTAAGTCACCCACCCAAAAGTTTATTGCCTGCAAACTTTCTTTTCTTATACTGCATTAGTAGATTCACTATTATTCAGGGAGCTAACAATAGCCATTCTTATTTTTCTGGCTTTTATCATCCTTTGTGTAGAGTATACATCCAATTTTTCATTGACGATGCTGAGACTTTGGATGAGCCTTCAACCTCATCTCAGAAAGAGACAACATACCCCATCCCAGTAGAGTCAGGAGAACCCTCTAGGTCTTCCAAAAATGAAGGTGACATGAATCCTGTCCGAGAACCTCAAAAGGTAGACCAGGACGCTGACAGTAGTATGGGTCCTCCTAAGGCGAAGTCTGCAAGGATACAGGAAAAAGGACATATTACCAGATCCATCATTCCAGGCCATGTGAGTGGTCAGCAATGTGTGACTCGTCTGTTCATTGTGCTGCATAAGGAAGGCCTCCTACTCAGAAACTGTCCGCTCTCCCAACGAAGCAATGTTCCACGTGGCCAGAATCAAGGCGGCTGCGCCAAGGCTGAGCTACAGCTGAGCTTTTATGCCCTTTCAGCCTGGATTGGAGAACCATGCCTGTGGTCTCACCTGGACAGTGTAAAAGGGATACCTGAAATAGAAGCAGCAGAGCAGGATTGGGATGAAAATACACCATTCCAGAAGGTAAATCTCACTTATTTCCATGTTATCGGAATAGGTGCCTAGATGACCCACTCTAATGTGCATGAATGTGTGTTTGTGAATATTTGAATTACGGTGTTATTGCATACTAAATAATAATAAGAGAGCAAGTGAAAAGTCTGGCAAAGGTCAATTAAATGAGATGCACATTGAAACCTGTTTTCTCATTTGGCCGTCCGGATATAATGGAAATTCATGCAAGAGCAATAACATTGTGGCTACCTCAAGTGTTTAGAGATATTGCTGCTTTAACATGCTTTAGCATGCTGAGAGTGTTTCCATGTATCAATTCCACAGTAACCTTACAGCATACAGCACAAAATAGTCCAAGTGTGAATTCTCTGCATCATAGGACCTTTTAATAATTTCATTTTTATCCTTTGGTTAGGCTGAGAATCCTAGGTGAATTGTTAAACACAGCAGCATTAAACCATGCACATTTAACTATTTAGCCAATCCACTTCAGTGTTTGGGTCTCAGCTCCAGCAATTGAGGTTGAAACGATTATAATGTCCATCCCCTCCGATGCCACCATACCTTAGATTTCCCTACCAAACTCTGTATATGCTTTTCCCTGACTGGATTCGGATCTTTTCAGTATTTTTCACTGGTTTTTCAAGCATATGAATAGGGCTTCCAGTTTTCAGTTAAAACTGGTTCTGATAAAGCACCATATAAAGGATTATTTTCGTTATAATAGAAAGCGGGAAGCACCGAATTTTGCTGCACTTTTTTTGCTTTGGTGTGAAAGCAGTTTAGGTGCAGCCTCTACCTTTAATGTATTTTCTGTGATGGATGAAAATGCTACAAGCCACTTGGGCCATGGTGAGCCACATAATATGCCATTGTGGCCATCTACAAGGTCCTTGGAACCCCTGAAATCCTTGTTCCTAGTTCCTCCCCTATTTTGGTAGCATGGGCAACCTCTTACAACTTCAGCTCACTGTTCCCTGTACATTGCTGTATAGTGGCTAGCAGTTGCTCACCTGAGCTATGAGCTGGTTGTCTGCCCTAGGAAAGAGGCATCACCTGGATGTCATCCTTCTTCACTTAGAGTGGGATGAAGCTTTGCTATTTGATCGATCAGGTATCGGAATTGTGGAATTACAAATGACTGTGCATAGGATACCTCTAGAATCAATGTCCTCCCATGGAACACTGAATCCAGCACTTTTGTTTTTAGCTTTGGGGTGTGATAGCCTGAAAACATGCCTCTGGCAACCATATTCCCTATAAACATCGTTAGCAGCCACATAATGGCCCAGAAGGGGTCCATGGTTATTTAAACAGCTTTATTATTACTAATACGAGAAAAAACGTGGGTCTTTAGAACTGAGCACCAACAGAAACAGGATAGTCTTACTTGATTAAAGAAGTCCTCTTAAAGAGGACGAAATCCCATCACCCACGAGGTGGTATGCTTCATCATCTGGGATCTCCTCTTGGTTGCAATCTCTAGCGCAACCAAGGGCTGCAACCTTCTCAGCAGAGGAAGGGAGCTCACGGATGTTTTTGAGGTAGTGTAAGGTGGAATCTACTATGATCCCCAAGAAGTGGAGCATGAAATATTTTTCAAGGTGATGGTTGCAGTGCATGTGAAAAATATGTGTAACTTAAATGTGATTTTAAAATTGGCTACCAGGACACAGAACAATTTTAATAGGTGCTGTCCAGGTATCAAAAATAAAATAGTGCGTATGCAGTTTTGACCAAATAACTGCAATAGGTCTACATGTTTCAGCCTATAGATCCAATCTGATCAAGGCTTTCATCAGGACCTAGAATTGATATCGCTACTGCAAATAGTGTGATTGTGCAAAATCAGGTAGAGTCTCAATAAAGTGGTTGGTACGATACAACCTACATTCACCTGTGATTCCAAATTTTGGCCAACTGTAACACGAGTATTGGACACAATCCTGAAAAAGAAAGATAATTCTTACAAAGTGCTCCTAAGAACATTCACTAAACTGTTGCTGTTAAAGATGCTCAATATATCCAATATCATGATTACACCAGATACTCATCAATGTATCATATACCTGTAAGTGTACGTTACCAAAAGATTTTTGTAAAAAGATTCATTTGCTTACCCGTCTTTATGCAGGTGCACTCCTCATCTCACATCTGCTCAGAAAGTGAGGCACCACTCTGTATTTAAGGTAAAGAAATAAAAACCACATTAAAAGTCTGACTACTCTGAAGATGGCTACCTATCTTGAAGTATTGACCACCCACTTGTGTGACCATAGCTCAATTTTAAGTAAAACCGTTTGTTCGGAGCGTGGTGCTCAGGTACTAAGTCTTTGTTGGCCATGCATTCCAGTTACTGGACACTATCTATTTAGTGTATGCAGTATTGACTGAGTTACTTTTATTTACACATTCCAGCTACCGCCCACTATTCATTTAGTATATGCAGTATTGACTGAGTTACTTTTATGTACGCACTCCAGGCGGCAGGATTTCAAGGAATTCTGACATTAGTAGGCTTTTTCATTAGTGTGCTGAAGTCTCACCTGACTCCTACACAGTGACTCACCTTCATTGGAGCCATCCTGGATACACTGGACTTCCAAGCCTTCCCTCTGCCTCAATTAGTCCAGGACATTTTGGCTACGATCCTGATGTTTCATTCCTTAGCATAGGTCTCAGTGAGAGCAACTACTTGGCCTCTGGGTCACGTGTTCTCATGCATCCTGCTTGTGGACGACTCCAGGTGACACATAAGGCTGTTAATAGGATCTGAAATATCAGTAGGCTCACCAATAAGGTGACCTTTCAGATTCCATCCCAGTGCTGTAGGGCACTGTGAAAGACCTATAGTGGTGACTGACTGCAATTGATCTGACATTAGACCCTCTCCGTACCCCACCGAGAGCTAACGGTTGTGATGGATACATTGTTACTGGGTTGGGGAAGTCGTCATGGAGAGTTGGAGATAAGAGGACTCTGGTTTACGGCAGAAGCTCAGCTCACTCCCACAACAACTTGTTAGAGTTGCAAGCAATTCAGCTTGGCACTAAAGGTGTTCCACCCGACCATCAAGGGAGAACGGGTGCAAGTGCTCACAGCCAACACTACCCCCATGTGGAACTGCAGCAAGCATTAAGTTGTAGGGCCATTGGTCCTGTGTCAAGAGGAACTTTGCCTCCTGGCAGGACCTTTAAACACCAAAGCGGACAAACTCAGCCACCTTTGCCTAGTGGATCACAAACCTGGCTTGATCTATTTGCCACCGCAGAGAACGCGCAGTGTTCAAACTTTTGTACATTTGAATTCCCAAGGCAGTCCTCCTTTGGATATGTAATTTGACTTCTCTGCGGCTCAGGACTCCTTGACGCCTCTCCGCCCCTTCCTCTCCTGCCCAGAGTACTGAAAAAGAATGAGAGATCAGGCCAAAGGCATCCTAATGGCTCTGGACTAGGCAAGGAGAATGTGATATACAGAACTTCTGGCCATGAGCACATGCCCTCTGATCCAGCTGCTACTTCAGTAGGACCTCCTGGTGCATCAGCAGAGTCGAGCCGTACACCTGAGTCTGCACAACCTACACTTCCATGCATGGACATTGTGCAGTGACAGCTAAATGATTGTAATGTTCCCCCTGACGTGGTTGGTGTCATCGTGGCAGCCCAGCCTCCATCTACCAACGCTTGCGTTGTCTGGGGTCCTTCCTGTAACATCCCACACCTGACTGTGCAGTCATCGGATGTTCTTTTGTCTGTCGTTGGCAATAGTTAAGGGTTACCTGTCCGCCCTTTTGGCCTTCTTACTTTTACCAGATGGGTCATTTCTCTTCAAATCACCCATTGTGATATGCTTTTGAAGAGACTGATCAACCTGTTACCACTAACACTCTTTGTGATGCCGCAGTGGTACCTTCATTTGAGTCTAACCTATCTTCTGTGCACAGTTGTCTTCTTTGCCTTTTAACTTTCAAGAAGACATTCCTCATCACCATAACTTCAGCAAAGCGAGTGAGTGAACTGCAGCATTGTCTGTGTACCTCCTAAACTTGGTTTTTACTGCACAAATTAGTCCTCTGGACAAATGGATTATTCCTTTTCAAGGTAGTCACACCCCATTCCCGTAGGGCAGTCCATCACCTTGACGGCTTTCTATGCACTGCCCCAGCCCTTGCAAGGAGGAAGAACATGTTCACCACTTCAATCTAATGAGGGCACTTAGCTTCTATGTTGATCGGGCCAAAGATTACTGATCGGATGCCATATTTTTGTTGGTGTCTGTGGAGCTAAAAGAGACAAAATGCTACAAAAGAGAACCATCTCTCAATGGGTTGTGTTATGCCCTGAGATCTGCTTTGTGATGGGCAGGAAGCAGCCACCAAAAAAGTAAAAGACCATCAGTCAGGTGTGTGAGTGAACAGCTCAAGATACCTGCATTCGCAGCGCGGATTGCCCAAAGTGTGCTTTGGGCAATTAATTAATTAATAGAGTCTATTCATTAATTGAGTTCTAGATCAATGAAAAGTTGCAGGGTTACAATAAAAAAATCAAAATAGGCTATACAGAATAAATGCCACAAAGGCTCTTTGATGCAGAGTTATATACAGAGTATGTAAAAATCTGAAATTATTTTAAGTTCAAATGAACAACTAAATCAGAAAATGATCAGGCAGCATACCTAGCAGCACCAAAAAAAGCTCCTAAAAACTTGGACTCACCCCCAAAATCAAGGATTTTTTATACACCATTCTTGCATAGAAAATTTTAATTACTGCACATTCATCATGATGTGAGCAAACATATAATTTCTTCAGCAAATCAAAACACAAAAAAAAATGACATGACCTTAAAGCATACGCACTATCCCATTATCTTGAATAATTATCCACCACTTTCTATGCTAATGTAATCTGGAGATGTTTGAACAAATATGAAAAATTTGACAATAAGATTTTCTTTGAATGAATAGGTCGAGTGAATAAACAGAAAACATAGCTATGTTACATCAGCAACATGAAAGATTTACAGTGAGCAGAATAATAGGATCATTGGAAATAAACTATTGTGACTTCAGCTTGTTTGCTTGCTGTGGAGAGCATGTGCTTCTTGGGTAAATACGAGTGAGTAACAAGATGGATTCCATCTTTTTCAAGATGCCGTTTTACACAGAAATATGGCCTAACTAATTAACATTAATAAATACACTTCTATAAATCCTAGGAAGTTAGTTTGAAATTCAATTATTCTTATTCAATCTACATATGTAAAGTCAAGTGTAAAAATCATAGAACACATTACAAATTCCTACCATTCCTCCTCTTGATTTACTATTTATTCTATAATCACTAAAACAATTAATAAAACTTCATTTTAATCATGAACTTATACAGACTGCATCACTTACTGTTTCTTTTCAGAATACTCCTCCATGATATTTAGCTGCTTGTAAACTTGAGCCATGATATTCTCCATCTCATATTATTTGTTCATTTTTCTCTTTGATCATCTCTTTTCGTTTTTATGCCAAAATCTTTCAACCTGACAACCAGAATTTTTAGTAAGAGAAACAAAACAATTTCATAAATTATTATAACTATTTACAGGGGTTTAAAACTATTACAGGGGTAATAAATCTAAAGTTCCTCCATCAAAATTATTAATCTATTCACCAACCTTGCTAAAACCCTTCCCTATCTCATTAACCCAGCCCAGGAACCTAAAGTCTCCCAAACGCCATCATCTTCTAAACCTTGAATTTCACAAGAGATATTGTTTATGTTATATAAGGGTTACTTTCAGGTATGAAAGTAAAGAACCTTTTAGCTTTCACTACCTTACAAACACCGCTTTCCTTCCCAAGAAGAATGCGTAGGGCTAAACGGTGCATTACCAGTGCTCTAATAGCAATTAGTTCAAGCTTAATTGGGTTAAAGTGCCAGCAGTGATTAAAACAAGTCTGTCCACCAATGGAGACAAATGTCTAGTTTTCACATCATTCACCTATGGGGGTATAATAGCACCTAATATGTCTAATACTATGTGTCCAAACCCATGTTTTTCTCTACTCAAACCAACTGCTACAACCATTCCACTCATATGATAGACTCTAGGAAACACTAAAGCAACATAAGATCCAACCCATTACGGAGCAAATTCAAATAAGCATGCTTACCACAAACATAATAAATTCATCCAAATCGAAACCTCACCAATCTAGTAATCCCCATCACGTACATCATAACTTCTTTCACACTCGCTTTCTCTCTCAAATTCTGCCTTGCCATCTCTCAAAGGGTCACAACGCACCATACACATTTCACCTTTCCTTTACTGTTCCATTCTCAATTTAGGATGTAAATTAGACAATCTAAATTATTTTTCTTTAATCTGTCCCCTTATTCCTATTTCATCTCGCCTATCTCTCACAATCTTTGCTCTTCTATTTTTGTATTCCTTAACGCCTTAACCGCGGCGTTTTTTTCGCCGCGGTGCGGGTGTTCTAAAGGGCGGGCGGGGCTACGTCGGCCGTTGGCCGACGGCAGCACTAGGGAGGTAGTGCTCCCGTCGGCCAACGGCCGAAGTCAGCACGGAAGGGGTTAATAAACTCTTGCTCCCCCATACTCATGCCACATACATACCCCTGTTCAGTATGTATTGTTCTGTGTTCAAATTGTGCAATAATTTTCAGAGACAAAAATTCATTGATATTAAATTTACTACCAAACAGTACAGGGAAGACTATGATATTAGAAGTTGCATATAAGAAGAACTCTCCCCTGCAAAAGAGGGAAGAAAGGTACATACAAAGCAGTTTTTAATATTCATGATCTCCACATACTCTATCAACATTTTAGCGTGAATATGATCTTGAAATCCAGTTACGAAGCTTTCCCTACATGTCAGTTAATTATTTTTCAATTCATTATGTACTATAGTTAATTCAATTCTTGTTGAGACATATCCCACTGGAGAGAGTAGGCCAACTAAGACTATTAGTATCTTTAATAGGACAACCAAACGAATAATTCGAAAGCATTTGCTGTTTTCCTTTGAGACTGAAAACAAACATTTTCATCAAGCTCCAAATGTGAAACTCAAGTTGTCTTTAAAACAATAGTAGGTTTTTTTCTTATTTCTTTGAAACAATAATCAAAATAAACTTCAGAATAATCATTTTTTGTTTATTTTCTCAAAAGTTAATTTCAGTTCATGCTCTCAAAATCTTATTACATATTACACATAAATGTGGCCTAACTAAACCACTCTAATAAATACACTTTTATACATCCTAGGAAGTTAGTTTCAAATGCAATTATGTTAATCCAGTCTATATGTATAAAACCAAGTGTAAACATGCATAGTACACATTTTTAATGATGCACAAAAACATAAGCCCACAAAATTCTCTTACAATGCCCCTGTACTGTGAAGGATCAGAACCACGGATGTGTTGAAAGAAACCAGACACTTCCTCGCCCGCCTCAACTGTGAGGCATGCTGCCTGCTGGCAAGAGAAAATTCTGACAACATGTATTTGAGAAAGAAGTGGCCATCCGAACATCCAGTGTGCATCCACCAAGAGTCCATAGGAACTTTCTTACCTTCGTCTTTCAGGCTGAACACATGCTGGACACTGAAGCTGTGTGACTGCTATTAAGCCTAGCCTGGCTCAAAAGGTCTTTTACTGCAAGTGCAAACAAAAATGATAGCCTTTATTTAGCAAATCAGAAGGATGAGCATAAGTGAGGGCTGTTTGGATATTAACAAAAAGGAGGTCTTGCATTGCTGGAAATCAGATGAGCACTTTCTGTGGCCAACTATCTATCTTATTGAAATATTCCATTGCTTTCCCACATAAACTCTGAGTAGCCTTTGAGTAGGGCAGTTTCTCTAGTTCCTTGCGTAACCTGCCTAATGCCATATTGAAGGTTACCTCTAATAACTGAGACAAAATAGGATATTTGGCAACCTGCTTTTTTGCAAGGATGAAACATGTTACATTTGTAGTTTGAGCATGAAGCTGGTGATCTATATTGTGCCCACCATAGAAGGAGCTTTAATGCCATAACACACAGTCAGCCATGTGTGGCATCTGCACATGCACTTTGAGGGTTTGTACATGAGTCAGTCGGGGCATCGGTATTCATCTTGGTATTGTCCAAGTTATGTGTAGCTTGCATGGTTGTTATGGTGAATGGCAGACGCACCACCACAAATTACCTATATTGACCATCTTCCCAATCCAATGTGGCCCCGACGGCAGTAAACAGTTGGAGCGACTTCCAGGTTTCTGTGGGTGGCATCAGTATAAGTTGCCTGAGCTCCAGAAATGGGTATGTGGCTACAATGGGAGATGGGTGGGAACTGTGCCTCTCTCTACCCTCTCTCAGTTCACACCCAGCCATATTTGTTTTTTCTCTTTTTGTTTACCTAGGATGCAGACGTCTCCTTTCATTTAATTACTTCATGAGAGTACTTCTTGTCCCACTGGGGTCCCAGAAGATTCCAAGCTGTAATATAACCTCTCAGTCTATGGTTGGTAGTTGGATAGAAGGGTGGGAAGTTATTCCTTCTTTTTGAGAGTGGTTTTGGATAAGCATAGATATTATGTTTGTGTTTCACTGCTGATCTTCTGTGGTTAATGAGCTCAAGTGTGGTTTTCCTTTGTGACACACGTATGACAGAATTCTCTGTTGTTTTGGTTACGACCTAGTTGCACTTCGGCAGCAGGTTTTTCCCCTGCTTGTTTCCGTATACAAGTCTAAAAATATTGTTCGCTTGATGCCTGGTCCCCAAAGAAACCCACGCTGAAACATTATTGAAAATAAACTAGCCAGCTGAATTTTTGGAGGCCACCGACTCTGCTTGGCTCCAGCTGTATTTACCAAACAAGCGTTGGCAAATCCAATAGGTCTTGCTTATGAGAGCAATTGATTTTGACAATGTTTTGTACTGATGCTGCGTATCAGTGCAGATGCTTTACAATGTGGCTAAAACTAATTTTAAATAGCGCTGTGACATAACCAGGGCTAATGCACGTTTCTTTCCTTCATAAAAATTGCTTTAGCACTGGCTGCATCATAGTTCTTTGTATTATTATTTGTAGCCATGCTGCACAGCAGCCATACTACTCTATAGCTTGCCTACAAATCATTGCCTAAATCGGCAATGCCTAAGTTGTACGGCATGAACAAAGAGCAAGGTCTGAGCCCATAGTCTCAAAGGTGAGACCTGTTGGCTTTATTAATACTGGTAAGGTCTCAGCACAACACCTGCAGGATTCTGAACAAGCCAGTAAATCCTATCATGCGTTAAAAAGAACAAATGTATGACAGTTGGTAAAAGAACATCCTATCACATAAAGAAAGCAATTGCAAGCATGACCATGTCTTAGTGAAAATACATTTGATAGCAGATAACATCTGTTGCCACTGTAAAAGCAGATAACATCTGTTCTTACAGTAAACATCCATTTCAAAGGAAAAAAGAGATTATTTGAAGTTTATGTTGCATTGCAAAACATAGCTACATATGGCAGGAGTTTCAACAAGGACTACAAGAAAAAAGAAAAAAATTAAGTAGTGCCTCTATCACAGTGTGATCAGCAGAAGGACAGAAATCAAGCTGAACCAATTAGTACTTGGTCCGTTCTCCAGCCGAAAAAAGAGGAAGTGACAATGAAGCCAACTAATGTTAAGCAATGGGCTGGCTTCAAGCCCTGTTTTGTATACAGTATCGCTTGCAAGTAAGAGCACATGTTCTGTCACAGGCAAGACATAAAAACTCTCTTATCCTCTTAAATCAAGCTTTAATAAGGTAACAAATGTCTCTACATTTTGATTCAAGACTGCATAAAGACTGCTTGGAGTATATCTTTTCTCACTGATTCACAGTTGTGTATATTCACTCGTCAGTTATTTATTTACTACTTGTGACTGTGGTGAACCTACAGGACAACATGCTAACAGGTGGCACAGTTTTCATCGCCTGCAGCTATGCTTTTTGTACTCACCTAGCACCATTTTGTCAGTCCCACCAGAGTCGAGGCTTGCCAAGCCCAGCCAATGGCCCTACTTTCTTTAAGTGTGAAAATATTTATTGGTTCAATAAGGTCAACAATTAGTTGTAAGAAGAACTACTTGTTACCTCTGAGGCACTATTTAGCATTTTTTTAAGTAAATCATCTTAACATATTTCAGTACTTTTTTAATCTATCTAACTAAATTAAAAAAAACAAGAGTCCGACATTGCAGATGCTTGATAGTATGTCATGTCACCATAATCGTGTGGTCCCACAGTCTCATAACCTTTGTTGTTCTCATCCTGTATGGACATATGCGAAGGGTGGTGCATATGAGGCCGCTCCTTCAAGTTCCTGAAGAAAGGGCAAACCCACACAAAACCATAGTCAGTTCAAACTATACACATGTTCCAGAAGGATGCCAACTATTTTCCTCACCTGGGACTATTGTGTGATTACCCCACACCGTTGCTTATCTATCCAGTGACTACAGTTACTGGCCGGACCGGGAATACCAGACACCTTGTAATACTGTCCTTAGTTATAAAGTGTGTATTTGCTCCTAGAGTTCAAGAAAACAATGTATAGAAGTCTAAAATGAGCTTAATCCCCTCACAAAATATTCTTCTAGCATACACATGGATTTGCATATTGTTTTTTTGTCCCTCTTCTCTACTTCAGCATCATGATGGTCTAGGGGATGCAGGATTTTGCGTAGACTGTGTCCAGGCAGTGCTTTGTTTTATTTCGAATCTTTTTTTAAATTCATTTTCAAAGAGAAAGAAAAGGCAAATGTATACACATGTCACAGTAAAATATGTATCCTGCACGGGAAGTAGAAGAAAACAATATTTTCTGTTTAAGTGAAGGAGATTATTTTACATAAACACAAATCCACTGAAGTCTGTTTGGGTAATCTGTGGTTCGTATTGTGCTGTTACAAAAACACATAGTGTATTTATCATGTATTTGGTACAGCTAAAGACCAGGCAGTCCTTTTGCATGGCCAACTCTTTCTATTCTGGAAACCTTCAATACACAAACAAAGAAACTGTCCTTCCATTGCGTCCAAGACATGGCAGTTTCCACAAGGGTGGGAAGAAAACTAAGGACCTGGTTTAGAGTTATGATATGGAATACTTTGTTACCTGCCCGATATACTGCAGGTGCCCTATAGCCAATAGGACTTGTAATACAGAGGAAGGAATATCCATTGTAGTTGTGACAGATTATCTCTTCCCCCAAACTATATCGGGTCCTAAGAGTCCTTCACATCACAAGGGTTACACTGTAGAAGACTGAAATAGCATAAAAAAACATTATATATATATTGCATTCTTCTGCTACTAGACACATATAATGCAATAAGCATCAGCTTTAATTGCAACATAGTTGTCAATGTATCATTCTGCAAGAACCGGCCTCTGTACCTTCCTACTTTCTACTAACAGTAACTTAAGCTTTTCCCCAAAAATGTCTTCCTCTTCTTCACCCATGTTTATAATGCACTAGCAGCAAGTATTGGTAAACAGTGCCTGTGTAGATACTAAATGTTGCTGTATGTGGCAAACATGAACTCTTTGGCCTCCCCTAACAATGAGGAACATAGCATGTGTGTGTAATTCCCTGATGAAACCTGTACACTGACCAGTGCAATACAAGGTGCTATAAGCGCACACAACCATCATCTCGAGTCCGTTTGTGACCCGGTGTGCAGATTTGACGTCTGCCAGAAGCGCTGCATGTGATATTGTGCCTACCCGATAGATTCTTCTTTCAGATACATCTGATTGATGAGAGATAATGGATATTTCTACAGTCATGTGGCTTTGCTTGACCCACCTTGAGCAAGGATGCTATATATGCAAAACAAGCTTCATGAGATCTCCCAGTGTCCTCCAATGTGCGATATTCTACCAACCAAGGGCCATAGTCTCCTCCGGAGTCTGGCAGGAACACAGGACGAGCGCAGCGCAAAGGTCTTTAGCAATCTCTCAGGTGTTTCCAGGTTATGTAGTTTAGCCAATCTCAAAGGCCTCAACTCTGCATGGCTACTTATAGGTTGGTGATAATTTTACCATGTTGCTGGAGTACTTTGTTGTGGCGTTGTGATGTTCTGACGTGTGTGGGTCACAACATAGGTTTAAACAGTGAATTTTACTATATAAAACCACACACACACAACGGGTAACTTCATTCTTCAGAGCTTGATTGCTGCTGCTGTCTGCTCTTCCTCCACCCACATCCCATCAATGCCATAGAATGAGCTGCAGGAGAGCACCACACCTTGCTTGACCACCAAGGATCAGGCTGATGAATTTAGGGTCTGATGATCAGTTTTAACATTCAGAATAGTGTCTATCAATGCAGCCTGTGTATCAGTTCATCCCTGTGTTTGGCTTCTTCTCTTACACAATCTGTTATTTCTGTACTTAAAATAATGTATACCTCTAGTTCCTCTTTATTTGCCTCTTCATTTCATTCTCTTTATCTGTAGATCTCCATTTGTCATTCTCACTCTCCCACTACCCGTTTAGATAATAGCCTATTTTCCCTGTGTTTAGGTAAAGCTCCTTTTCTTGGGGAAAGCCATAAGGTGGAGTGATGTCCTGCACGCCGGTGGCATTTACCGCATTGTTGTGCCGCAGGAAACTGTGAGTATGAAGCGCCTCTGCCTGGTACTCTGGCAATGCTGAACTTGCTTGATGATGTTAGCCCTGGGGCCAAGTGAAGCTGAATATAATGATACATTGGGGGCTCACTTTGTCTATTACTTTGCTTCAGCTATAAATTTGTACAATTTCCAGATGTAGAATGATAGCAGCCCTGCGCACCGTTATGTTTTACTTTCATTTGCAGATAAACATCTGAAAGAAACAGGTTAGTATTAGATTCCTTACCTTAGAATATCCCCAGGCGTCAGTCTGGATCCGGAAATTTTTGCGTATCAGTACCCATGCGCGTCGGTAGGCGTCGTCCGCGGCTCCGCGTCTGTCCTCGGCGTCATAGGAGCCGTGATGACGTCGTCGGAGTACTTAGACGCCGCCTCCGCGCGCTGACGTCAGTTCCTATTTTTTCTGCACCAGCAAGCGCCGATCCGGAAAAAGTGGTACCCTTAGTCACTTTTTGACTAACCTTTTTCGATCATTTTTGATAATTTTTTCGAAGTCGATAGACTCTGTAGGTGCCGGTAGGGATACCCGGGTTGAAACCCTGCTCCGACTGCGACCGACTGATGTCGGTCACCGACCCCCATCGCCGGTGTCTACATTGCCTGGGGCTCGACCACGACGACAAGTCGTGCCCCGACTGCCGGGCCTTGATGTCGAAGGCTAGGCGGGAGCGGTCCCACAAGCGCCTCGAGCTCCGGCAGTCGGCCCCGTGCCGCTCGAGGTCCCGGTCGAGGGACCGGTCGCGTGGCCGGAGTCGTCACAGCTCGTCGTGTCGTCACCACTCGTCGGGCTCCAAGTCCTCAGGTAAGAGGCACAAGAAGTCGAAGACGCGACACCGCTCTTCTGACTCCCCCCGATGCTCGGCGATGCGGCCGGGGGTTCGGGCGACACCGCCCACGAGGCTCTACCGGAGCCGCTGGCGTCGCGGCCTGTTCCATACCCGTCGGTCCCTGGGCAGCATGCGACGCCGGAGGAGATCGAAGCCTTCCTGATGGCCATGAGGTCGCTCTCTCCTCCGTCGGGTTCCGCGGCGCCTTCGGGCCCAGCAGGCTGGGTGCTTCGGCCCTGGCGCCGTCTGTGACTTCGGTCCCGATGCCGCAGGTCTCCACTGGATCCGATCCCGGATCCGGGTCGCCGCCGGTCGACCTTACGTCCTCCCAGGCGCCGCCCCTTAGGGTGTCGCCCCCGGCGCCGACCTCGGTCTACGCCGTGCCCAGTCCTGCTCTCAAACCGGATCCGACGCCGGAGCAGCGTTGATCGACGCCGCTCTCGACGCCGATGGGAGATTTCTACTTCTATGATCCGGCCCCATCCTTTGAACCGGAGTACCAGGAGATGGGTGAAGAGGCAGATTGGGAGGGGTCTGAGGACCCTCTGGCACGTGAGTGCCAGTCTCATCAGGACTGGGCAGGTGAGCATGGGGATGCCAGTGGCCTGGGCACTTCGCCCGACACTGGCTTTGTCTCCACTCCTACCGTGGCTACGGAGGAGGGGGCTGCCTATAGTGTGGTGTTGACGTGGGCGGCCAATGCTTTACACCTTGAACTCCCCTTCGTGGCCGCGAGGACTAACCTCCTCACTGAGGTCCTTAAACCGCAAGCAAGCTCGGCAGAGCCTCTGTTGCCGTTTAATGAGGCCTTATCTGACGTTCTTCTGGGCACCTGGTCCAGGCCCGCTACAGGTCTGCCTGTAGATAGGAACGTGGCCAGACGCCACCGCCTGGCTCCGGGCAACCCTTTCTTTCTGTCCACCCTCCCCACCCCCGAGAGCCTGGTCATCCAGGTCTCTATCTCCCAGACCGCATTCCCGACGGCTCCCCCCGATCGAGAATCCAAGAGGTTCGAACAGTATGGTAAGAAGATGTTCTCCTCACTGAGTTTGGGGTTGCGGTCAGTTAACACCACATGCCTCTTGGGCCGTTATACCCACTCTCTGTGGGACACGGTCGCGGACGTGCTGCCACAATGTCCGGAGGAGGCCCGGACTAAACTCGCCCGATCCCTTGCGGAGGGTCGAGATGCGGCACGTTACTCCATCCGATGTGGGCTGGATACAACGGACTCGCTGGGTAGAGCGATGGCAACGACGGTGGCGATTCGTCGCCATGCCTGGCTGAGGCCCGCCAACTTTTCGGCTGAAGTCCAAAACACACTTATGGACATGCCGTTTGATGGCCGTCGCCTTTTTGGCGACAAGGCAGACAGTGCGCTTGAGCGCTTTAAGGACTCCAGGGCTACGACCAAGTCCTTGGGCCTGTCAGTCCCGCGCCAGCAAACTGCTGCCTTTCGCTCCTTTCGTGGTCACGGAAGGGGCACCCCCACACGTCCTGCCAGCCATGGGCCGCAGGCTAACATCCAGTGCCGTGGCGGACGTGGTAACTGCCGTGGCGGTGCCCGGGGACAACGGCGAGGCCAGTCCACATCCACCCCCGCAGCATCCGCCTCAAAGCCTTCCTAGTCCGAGCTTTCAGGCCAATTTGACGCCAGTGGGGGGCAGGGTTCGCCATCACCTCCTCCACTAGTGCACCATCACTTCGGACAGGTGGGTGCTGAAAATCGTCCGAAGGGGCTACTCCCTCCCCTTCGAGGCGACCCCTCCAGCCATGCCACCGCAGTGCCACCGCGTGTCAGGGGATCACTTGCGACTTCTGCAGGAGGAAGTTACGGCCCTCTTGGCCAAGGGGGCCATCAAGCACGTTCCTGGGCCAGAAGTAGGGTGTGGTTGCTATTCCCACTACTTTCTGGTTCGCAAGAAGGGCAAAGGGGGCCTACGTCCTATCTTGGACCTCAGGAATGTCAACGGCTTCCTCCGGAAGGAGAAGTTCAAGATGCTGACTTTGGCTCAGGTCTTAGCTGCCCTGGACCCAGGAGACTGGATGGTAGCGTTGGACTTGCAGGATGCGTACTTTCACATCCCCATCCTGTCGGCCCACCGGCGTTACCTGCGGTTCACGGTAGTCCACAAGCACTTTCAGTTTACCGTGCTCCCCTTTGGCCTTACCAGCGCCCCACGGGTGTTTACCAAAGTGATGGCGGTGGTCGCAGCTCATCTGTGCAGGTTAGGGGTTTCAGTCTTCCCCTACCTCGACGACTGGTTGTTGAAGGCGGGCTCGCCCCAGACAGTCGTCAGCCACCTCCAGACTACGGCCGACCTCCTGCACCAGCTGGGGTTCTCCATCAATGTGCCGAAGTGACACCTGTGCCCCTCTCAGAAGCTCCTCTTCATCGGAGCGGTTCTAGACTCTGCGCAGTTTCGGGTTTATCCTTCCGCACAGCGGGTTCGGGATATTCAGGCTCTGATTCCGATCTTTCAGCCTTTATCCCGAGTTTCGTCAGGGTGACGCTGCGGCTTCTGGGGCTGATGGCCTCCTGCATCCTTCTGGTGCATCACGCCAGGTGAAGGATGCGGGCTCTGCAGTGGGACCTGAAGTTTCAGTGGGCCCAGCATCAGGGCAACTTGTCAGACCATGTCTTGATCTCTGAGGGCACTGCAAGACAGTTGCAGTGGTGGCTCCAGGACCGCGATTGAGTCAGCGGCAGATCCCTCTCCCTTCCCCAACCGGAGCACGTAGTTGTGACGGACGCGTCTCTCCAGGGCTGGGGAGGCCACATGGGAGAGGCAGAGATCAGAGGCCTCTGGTCTCCGGCGGAGTCCCGGCTCCACATCAACCTTCTGGAGCTGTGGGCGATCCGGCTTGCACTGAAGGCATTCCTCCCCTCTGTCCGGGGGAGTGTAGTGCAAGTGTTCACGGACAACACCACCGCCATGTGGTACTGCAACAAACAGGGCGGGGTCGGGTCGTGGACCCTTTGCCAGGAGGCTCTGCGCCTTTGGCAGTGGCTGGAACATCAGGGCGTGACCCTGGTGGTTCAACACCTGGCAGGTTCTCTGAACGCCAGGGCGGACGAACTCAGCCGTCGGTGCATGATGGATCACGAATTGCGTCTGAACTCGGACGTGGCGCAAGGCCTCTTTCAGCAGTGGGGAGAGCCTTGGTTAGAGCTATTCGCCACCGAAGAGAACGCGCAATGTCATCAGTTCTGCGTGTTGGAATTTCCAAGGCGGCACTCGCTCGGAGACGCTTTTCGTCGCGAGTGGAGTTGCAGTCTGTTGTACGCCTTTCCGCCTATACCACTTCTGCCCAGAGTGCTGAAGAAGATCAAGCACGACCGGGCCCAAGTCATCCTTGTGGCTCCAGACTGGGCACCAAGATACTGGTATCCCGAGCTACTCAGCATGTCAGTCGATTCCCCGATTCGTCTGCCTCTTCAGGAGGACCTTCTGTTGCAGCAGCTGGGGACGGTCCTCCACCCGAACCTGTCCAGCCTCGACCTCCATGCGTGGAGATTGAGCGGCAACAGTTGAGGCGATTTGACTTGCCTCCTAAAGTCTGTGATGTCATTCTGGCAGCCAGGCATCCCTCCACGAAAACAGTATACGCCTGCAGGTGGAATAAATTTGTGGCATGGTCCATAGCAAAGGCTGTGGATCCACTCTCTGCCCCTCTTTCTGAGGTTCTCCTCTTTCTTCTCTCTCTTGCCCAGCAGGGTTCTGCTCTGGGCACTATCAAGGGCTATCTTTCTGCCGTTTCCGCCTTCTTAAGGCTCCCTGATCAGCCCTCTTTGTTCAAGTCCCCAGTTGTAAATAGGTTTTTGAAGGGCTTCACTCATATGTTCCCTCCTGTTCCTTTCGGGATGCCTCAGTGGACTTGAACCTTGTTCTTACCTTTTTGATGTGTACTCCTTTCGAGCCACTTCATAACTGTTCTCTCCGTCTTCTTACTCTAAAGATTGCTTTCCTGGTTGCCATCACCTCTGCCAGGAGAGTGAGTGAGCTCCAGGCTCTTTCTTACAAACCTCCCTTCTTTTCTGTCCATCCAGACAAGGTTGTGTTGTGAACCCGTCCTTCTTTCCTGCCCAAGGTAGTCACAGCCTTCCACATTGGGCAGTCTATCACCTTGCCCACCTTCTATCCGCCTCCGCATCCCTCGAAAGAGGAAGAGAGGCTCCACTGCCTGGACCCAAAACGTGCGCTCTCCTTCTATCTTGATCGCACACGCCAGTTCCGGGTGGATGACCAACTCTTCGTTGGTTACGTAGGTGCGAAGAAGGAACGGGCGGTGCACAAACGGACCATCTCTCGGTGGGTCGTGTTGTGCATCAAGGCTTACTACTCCTTGGCTAAAAAGGAGCCTCCTGTTGGGCTGAGGGCCCATTCCACTCGGGCCACGGCGGCTACTACTGCCCTGGGCCGGGTAGTCCCCTTGCAGGACATTTGTCTGGCAGCTACGTGGGCCTCGCACACGTTTGCAAGACACTACTGCCTGGACAGCCAAGTCCGGAGAGATGGCTTCTTTGGCCGTTTCGTTCTCCAGGACTTTCTGGTGTGATTATTGGTTCGCAGAACCACCACCGGGGTTGGTATTGCCGGGGTATCTATTCTAAGGTAAGGAATCTAATACTAACCTGTTTCTTTCAGATGCACAAGTTACTTACCTTCGGTAACGCTATATCTGGAAGAAACAGTAGTTAGTATTAGATTCCTTACCGACCCACCCATCCTCCCCGTTCTGCGAACCAGTATCTAGGGTTAAGGTCATCCCTTTCAGGGCCCTAGTTTCATGGCACCAGTGTTGGTTTTTATCATGGCTCTGCGTTTTTCTGGCACGTAAAAGCTGTGTATAAGAACTGACGTCAGCGCACAAAGGCGGCGTCTAAGTACTCTGACGACATCATCACTGCGCCTACGATGCCGAGGACGGACACGGAGCCGCGGACGATGCCTACCGACGCGCATGGTTACTGCTACGCAAAAATTTCCGGATCCAGACTGACGCCTGGGGATATTGTAAGGTAAGGAATACTAACTACTGTTTCTTCCAGATATATCGTTACCGAAGGTAAGTAACTTGTGCTTTAGACCAATTGGTTTAGCAAAGAGTTTATTAAATTTCGACTAGAGATGGGAGGTGTAGTCTACTGGGTTACCCAAATTGTTGACCGTTCTACTCTCCAGAACACTTCATAAGTATTCATATTTGTTGGCCTTTACTTTTTGCCATTAGGTACCTCTTTGGCTTATTAATGGCAATGAGTTAGAGGGAAGTAACATTTTAGTATTTAGCAAGTTTTTAAGCCCATTGGTAGAACACCAGAGTTCCACTGAAGTATTTAGTATTTGTTCCTTCATTAGTGGCTTGCAACCTACCAAGACAGCTCTTCCCTTCCACTCTGCAGGATGTGGGAGTGTTAGAGTGCTCTAATAACTCCTGTATTCCACTGAGCACACAGCACCAGCTTCGTTCTATCTGCCCTCCGAGCCTCCGCGTACAGGACAGATGGAGGCTGCAATATGTGGCTTCACTCTCTGATGTCACCAACCAACAAGTAAGTATTTTTGATACTGAAAACATTAATTTACAAAGGTGTCCACTGCCAGCTTTTGCCTGGTTAAAAATGTAATCTCAGAATGATACTCTTCATAACAGAACTCCCAGGCAGTTATTGGGTTGTGGCTGAAATCTTTCCTCATAAGCCAGGACCAAAAGAGAGGCCAATGGGTGCATAGCCATGGACAAGAGATAACTTTATACCTAGATGTGCCATGGTTTTAAGAAATACCTTATTATTCAAGTCAACCGCATGCTAACAGAAGAACTACCTAAATTAAAATTGGAAGTTTAAAACCAAACTGTATGTATCCTTTTTAGCAGAAATAAAAGTAAAGAGGTGATAACATATGAGACATGACAAACCTTTATTGAAATGGTATACAGATTAGAATATCAGTAGAGGACATGCTGTAAGACAAAACTAGATGGTCTAGGATTTAGGCTCGTTGCATGCATCCCATGCTCTGGTCATTGGAGTGGAACTTCAAGTTATGTGGACTTTATACATAATTCTGTGAGGCTGTATGAGGTCTTTACCTGACCTCCAGCTGTGCGTAGAGTTAATGAGCCATTGAGGTGAGGTGAAATAATGACCACTACCCTACAGAACATGGCGAGGGCCTCCTAAATTCCACTTAGGCTGGCCCACTCATGTATGTGCAAAGACCTTGGGCTAAGAAGGAGCCTCCTGAGGTTTGGCATCCCTCCACACCAATTGTTAAACTCCTGTTCTAATGAGGGCTTCCTTTAATGTGGCTATGATGTAGATGCTTGAACAAAGAAGGCACCAACTTTGAAGTGGTGAAATTGGGACATGGAAAAGAGCGTGGAGCGAGCAGGGATTAACAATTCAAAGAGCTTTAGTGTAGCCTGTTTTATGCTGTTCTTGCATTGGCTTCTGAGGCTTGTTTATTTTCATCTTCTACGGACCGACATTGCTGGTCATGCATATGGGAGAATACTGAGAATCTCCTCTTCGTGATTTTTATATTCAGATTGTTTATTTGAGGTCCTTATCCACCCCTAAAGAGTTAGGGAGGTTATGTGTTCTCCCTGTCACCATGTGTATGGTTATCAGTTTCTGAAATCTTGGCCTGCCTGCGTTTACTATAGTCTGTAGCCATGCCTGTACTTAGTTTACCAATGCGTCTTAATGATGAGTTTCCTCTCTCTCTGTATTTCTGACAGATTGCATTCCTGACTTAGACTGAACCTTACTACTTCTGTGTTGCATGCTTTGTTTGTTTTCCTGTCTAATGTTCCTCCCCTTTCTGCATATATGTAAAAGCTGTTGGGACTTATTCATTCAGTTGAAGTTCACTCTGCAGTTGATTTTGGTTTCTCATCAAGCCTAATCTCATCTTCAGAAACTTGTATTTTTAGTTACTTAACATAAATAATGAAGGAATAAGGGCAAATGCACTTATTTCAGTTCCTCTAAATCTGTGGTGATAAACGTAGCTGTATGATGTCCAGATCCATGACTGAATTTCATGATTACAACTGACTTTTATAAGTGAGTTCTATTTAGTTTTTTTGTATGCACACATACCTTCTTTGGATATCTTGAAAATCTGGTATGTTTCTGACTCTCCTTGCTCACTGTTTAACGTCCCTGCTCTAAATGTTCTGCATAGTCCTTGAATGAAGTCATGCATTTATTTATTTCAAGGTTGTATATAACATTCCTGCACCCCAGAATGTATTAGGATGCTTTGCAAGAAACCAAAATAATTAGTAGGCAGAGTAATAGAGACAGCAACTAATATGAGCCAAGAGCACTTCAGAACACTGGTAAAATGGTAAGATAGAGACAGCATAGCCTGAGAACAGAATTTCAAAGAACAGTATGAGATATTAGCTGTTTTTGGGAAGGAGAGCAGGTGTCTTGAGTCAAGAGATGTATGTGTAAACAACCCGCCATATCTTTTTCCCTTTTTTGCCAGAAAGTGCATGCAGCGCTGGCTTCCATGAGGGCGAGGTGTTCCCCCATTGCGAAGATTCTAAGCTCCAGGTGAGCCCGCTCTTGTTTGTCCTCAATTTGCCTTCAAGAACTCATTAGCTCCCTAATTCAAGTCAGAGCCAGGTATGTCAATGATCGTGGTAGCGTGGGATGTTATGGCCCCAGTTACCCCTCCAACCTACTCATAATCAGTACAGAGTAAAATTGTTTATTAATGTATCCATGGTATCACCATAATAACACTGTATATTGCCTGTTTAATTGAATGTTGTTTTATGAGCATCAATCTCTATATATATATTTTGTACCACTAAATTTCAATTGCGAAGTTCCTGAGCTGGTGTACCTTTGATATGTGTCTTGCCTGTGGAAGTATTTACTGTGTGATAAGTATGAATATCTATCCCAGTTAATTATCCCTCTATCTATACTGCTGCCGCTGCTGCCAAAGTTACTCACCAGCCCTGCCACAGTCTGAGGGGACTGCAACGCCTTCTTGGACGCACTTCGCTCCCGCATTTTGTTTATTCCTGACGGGGTTGCTGGGGACTACATCCCCCAGCGTCCCCTTGTGGCGCCTGCCATCGCGTCACAGTAAAGCGCCAGTAGGTGCTTTAAAACTGCACAAGGGCTCCCGCAGCGCGGGACGCGTGCTGGCGTGCCCCGGCGCTGCCCGGGCAAACCTGGGCCAAGGGCCGGCCAGTCAGCGGCCGGAAGAGGCTGGGCTGGGCCACCCCCCCCATTTACGAACTTTAAGTAAGCTTGTGCTACTGGACTTGGCCGGAAGGCGGGTGATTATCTCTGTTTAAGAGTTCGTGTAGGTTTAAGTTTAATTCATACCCTGTTTATAATTGTGTAGCACTGAATCTTCCAGGGTATGAGCAAGTCCACACGTAAAGGGGGGTGGTGGCGGAAGTGGTAGGGACCCTAGATGCCTTCCTTACTCGGGCTGAGTCCATGTTAATACATGAGATACAGCTAACCAAACGGAGGCTTTCTCTGGACCCATCCTGTCCTCCTACAGGGCAAACTCCTGTTATACAGCTAACTGCTACCCCAACCTTGTGTTCCCAAACTTCCCCAGTGACAGTAGGCAGCCCACAGCCAGGCTCATCCAATTTATGCTCAGTGGATAGTATATCCTCCTCCCTTCTAGCTACCCCTACTATTATGCTTACAAGACAGCAGAAGTCAACACTAGCTCCCCGAGGCAACGCACAAGCAAGCAATGCACAAGCAAAGTAAAGGAAAGCGCGCAGTTCCCCTAAAGCCAGCCTCCAGGTTTCAAAGCAGGCCAAGAATAATGGTGCCGCACCAGGGAGGGGATGGATCCCAGTTCCACCTGCTGAGCTTGTCACCATCCAGTCGGGAGTGTCTAGCATAGACCCAACCTTATTGGGGCCCGACACTTGGACCCTTTAGAGGTCCAAGATGATTTCTTAAATTGGATGGAAGCCAAGCTATTAGCCCTTATCGATCCCCTCCTGTCAAAATTAGTCGTAATAGATCAGAGACTAACTAAGATTGTGCAATATATACTCAAAGCTCCACTCCCCCACTCTGAGAGTAGCCAGCCGGACGCCATAGGAGCCAGTCAGGGGGAAAACCTATTTGGGCCACTCCGACATGTCGTAGCTTGTCCCCCCCCTCCCTAGTAATCCCCCCCCCCAAACACCCTATACCACTCTTGCAACCAACCAATGCTCCGTCAATATGTAAGGGAGGGCCAAAGGGCCCAGTGGGAAGAATACAGCGTCATGGAGGGGACACTTAATCAGATGTTTTTCTTCACCTGCCACAAGAAGCAACACCCTATACTATAGTTTTGGCCAACGTCCCGAGACTTCGACCCCAAGAAGAGGAACATTGGTCCTCGCTCAAGAACAAGGCCCTTCACTACTTGAACTCTAGAACTGGGCTTGGGAATCACCTTTTCTCTGAGTTTAAGATGGTTAGAAGGGTCGCATGGGTTGGCCAGTCAGCTAAAGACCTGGACGGGACTGTGTAGTCTTAAGCTTTGGGTCTCCGGGAATGGACCGGTGCATTCTTGAACGAGCAGCCTCCTTAAAGTTTCGTCAAGAGGCCACTAATGTTCTCCCGCTGGGTCATTTTTATCAATTGAGGACAAACTACAGAGGGGTAAGACAGAAGATACCAGTGCACCCTTTAGGCCCACAAAATTGCGTGGTCACGACCTCCGATAGATATGAGGTACTCAGTTCGCTGGATGACAATGATTGACTGGGTCGCAATTCTGATTCCCCAAGCCTGTGGAACTAGTCGCTAAGGAGGTGGGAGACCAAGTCCTTAATTCGAAAAACTGGAGACAAGGGGGTTCATCGGTAGCAACAATTAATGTCTCGGGGTTTAATAAATCGGGAAGGCAGAACTGGGGAAGATAATATCTTGAACGAGTTAACTCCCATCGAAGTGAGCCCTTTGGCGGGGGTAATTGATCACTGTGTAGTGTCTGGTGACAATCGGTCACACCCATGTATTAATTACATCATTGGTCTTCCAAGCTTCGCTCTGGTTTCTTGGAATATTGCCGGCCTGAAGAGTAAATTGCTATCCTCAGACTGGCATTTTTTTATTGACTCCAACGAAGTTCTGGTATTCCAAGAAACATGGTCAGTGGTGCCAGAGTACAGGTAATGTTATCTCAACTTTTCTAAACCCGCTGTTGCGGGTCAAAGGGGGAGACCGGTGGGGGGGACTAACTACTTGGGTGAGACAGGATGTTAGGTATGACGTTCGGCAGTTGGACACCAACAGTAACAATATTTTGGTAATTAAAATTAAAAGTTTAAATGCAGAGGACCTTTAGATTTTTATTGTTTATGCCAGAGGGATGCCGGTGGGAAAGCCTCTGGCACTGTTGCTCTCCTTGACTCCTATCTCGACCAGCACAAAGGAGGGGGAAATATAGTAGTAGCTGGCGACTTTAACTGCTCATTTGAACCACTAGATACCAACGATGTAGACTTTGGACTTGAGGAGGACCTTCAATGGGATATTCCACAGCTAACACTAACCGCCATTAAAAAATGGACGGAAGCTGCTTTACAGCTAAAAGTCTTATGCATGGAGCATGGGTTAAGGGCTGTAAATGGGAGGGAGAAGTCTGATAAACAGGGCTCTCCTACTTACAGTAACGGGTTGCGTTGCAGCCGCATAGACTGTATATTCATAAACAAGGAATACTGGTCCTCCTTAAAAGACATGGCTGTAGTAGAAAGGGTCGAAAGTGACCATAACCCTCTGGTACTGTCACTTCACCTGGACGTAAGATATGTTGTAGAAGGCCATCCTGCGGGTACAGAAGTATGACACCAGGAGAGTTAAATGGACAAATTGTTTAAATAAAGAGGATCAACTAGAGGTCATTAGTCAGCTGGTCGCCAAAGCAACAACTAGGTAGCGAGCGCTGTGCTGCAGAGGCGCGCTGCGTGTTTTTACCGCGTTTTAAAAATATTCTCCTAGCTTCAAACTGGTTGGTGTGCGCGCAGTCTGTTGGGTAGCTTAAAATTTGCCTTCTTACACGCACTGTGAATCGTGCCCCCCACCGCCGCTTGGCGGGCTTGGTTCCCGGGGTGGGCGCCATCTTTGTGTGGGGCTGAGTAGCTTCATTTTGCCAGCGCTTACTGCGCATGTGTGGGTGAGTGGACGCCTACTAAAGGCGAGTCCCTCGGCGTTCCCTGCTGACAAGGTAGCGAGCGCTGTGCTGCAGAGGCGCGCTGCGTGTTTTTACCGCGTTTTAAAAATATTCTCCTAGCTGCAAACTGGTTGGTGTGCGCGCAGTCTGTTGGGTAGCTTAAAATTTGCCCTCTTAAACGCACTGTGAATCGTGCCCCCCACCGCCGCTTGGCGGGCTTGGTTCCCGGGGTGGGCGCCATCTTTGTGTGGGGCTGAGTAGCTTCATTTTGCCAGCGCTTACTGCGCATGTGTGGGTGAGTGGACGCCTACTAAAGGCGAGTCCCTCGGCGTTCCCTGCTGACAAGGTAGCGAGCGCTGTGCTGCAGAGGCGCGCTGCGTGTTTTTACCGCGTTTTAAAAATATTCTCCTAGCTGCAAACTGGTTGGTGTGCGCGCAGTCTGTTGGGTAGCTTAAAATTTGCCCTCTTACACGCACTGTGAATCGTGCCCCCCACCGCCGCTTGGCGGGCTTGGTTCCCGGGGTGGGCGCCATCTTTGTGTGGGGCTGAGTAGCTTCATTTTGCCAGCGCTTACTGCGCATGTGTGGGTGAGTGGACGCCTACTAAAGGCGAGTCCCTCGGCGTTCCCTGCTGACAAGGTAGCGAGCGCTGTGCTGCAGAGGCGCGCTGCGTGTTTTTACCGCGTTTTAAAAATATTCTCCTAGCTGCAAACTGGTTGGTGTGCGCGCAGTCTGTTGGGTAGCTTAAAATTTGCCCTCTTACACGCACTGTGAATCGTGCCCCCCACCGCCGCTTGGCGGGCTTGGTTCCCGGGGTGGGCGCCATCTTTGTGTGGGGCTGAGTAGCTTCATTTTGCCAGCGCTTACTGCGCATGTGTGGGTGAGTGGACGCCTACTAAAGGCGAGTCCCTCGGCGTTCCCTGCTGACAAGGTAGCGAGCGCTGTGCTGCAGAGGCGCGCTGCGTGTTTTTACCGCGTTTTAAAAATATTCTCCTAGCTGCAAACTGGTTGGTGTGCGCGCAGTCTGTTGGGTAGCTTAAAATTTGCCCTCTTACACGCACTGTGAATCGTGCCCCCCACCGCCGCTTGGCGGGCTTGGTTCCCGGGGTGGGCGCCATCTTTGTGTGGGGCTGAGTAGCTTCATTTTGCCAGCGCTTACTGCGCATGTGTGGGTGAGTGGACGCCTACTAAAGGCGAGTCCCTCGGCGTTCCCTGCTGACAAGGTAGCGAGCGCTGTGCTGCAGAGGCGCGCTGCGTGTTTTTACCGCGTTTTAAAAATATTCTCCTAGCTGCAAACTGGTTGGTGTGCGCGCAGTCTGTTGGGTAGCTTAAAATTTGCCCTCTTACACGCACTGTGAATCGTGCCCCCCACCGCCGCTTGGCGGGCTTGGTTCCCGGGGTGGGCGCCATCTTTGTGTGGGGCTGAGTAGCTTCATTTTGCCAGCGCTTACTGCGCATGTGTGGGTGAGTGGACGCCTACTAAAGGCGAGTCCCTCGGCGTTCCCTGCTGACAAGGTAGCGAGCGCTGTGCTGCAGAGGCGCGCTGCGTGTTTTTACCGCGTTTTAAAAATATTCTCCTAGCTGCAAACTGGTTGGTGTGCGCGCAGTCTGTTGGGTAGCTTAAAATTTGCCCTCTTACACGCACTGTGAATCGTGCCCCCCACCGCCGCTTGGCGGGCTTGGTTCCCGGGGTGGGCGCCATCTTTGTGTGGGGCTGAGTAGCTTCATTTTGCCAGCGCTTACTGCGCATGTGTGGGTGAGTGGACGCCTACTAAATGCTCCTCCCTTCCGTAGCGGGATCGCGGAGCGGGCGCGTCCTTGCGTGGCCGGAGTCGTGCCAGAGTCCTGCCCGTCTGCGCCCGTCCGCGATAGGACGCGCTGGACGTGGCTGGACTCTGGCCCCCCTCCTGGTCGTACTATTTTTCATCATGCGGTGCTACACCAGAGATAGTCTGGTTGCCATTGACAGGTCTCGGACGACCTGTACTATACCTAGGGTGGACCCCCTATGCGGCCCGTTTTCGTGTGGATGCGGATGTTTTTCTTTGTCCGCCCCCGTAAGCAGGAGCTGTAGAGACGCCCCGCGTGCGCCCCTAAGCCCGTTGCCTAGTATTTGTATCTGGAATCTCAATGCTAGGTCGCTTGTCAAGCATCACCTCGACATTAACGATCTGCTAGGCGGGGAGTTGCCTGACCTATTCTGTGTAACAGAGACCTGGCTGCAGGATGTTGACACGGCCATTGTCAATCTGGCCTTCCCGCCGGAATACGCAGTATTCACCTTGAATCGGACCTCAAGAGGCGGTGGAATAGCTCTTGCTGTCAAATCCTGTTATTCCTGTACTTGGCATGGGCAAAAAATCCCGGGGTGCGAAAGCGCCCTGTTTAAGGTCGCCATTACATCTAACTTCACCCTGTCGGGGCTAGTGATCTATCGGCCCCCGGGGAGTGAAGTGGCCTTTCGAGCAGCGCTACCTGACGCTATTAGCGATCTGGCTACGGGGTGCTCCAATTTTACCATCATTGGAGACTTAAATCTGCATTTTGACAACTCTAGCAGTCCCTCAGTATCCAGTTTCCTGGCAGACCTTGAGGCGCTACAGCTGAATCAGTTAGTGACGCAGCCTACTCACTCAGGGGGTCATACCCTTGATCCGTTTTTCACCAACCTTACGGAAGCCTGCGTCACCAGCTACACACCCCTGGCTTGGACTGATCATTATTTGATACAGATCCACTGCCCTATTGTGGCTAGTCTACCTAAGCCAGTGGTGTGTTCTGTTCCAAGACGACGCTGGAACAAACTCAAGCTGGATGAGTTCTTCCACCTCTTATCGGCTGACCCGTTTGATGTCTCGGGCCCGCCTGATCAGGTATATGACAGGTTTAGCGACTGGGTCTCTAGGGCCCTGGACACCCTCATTCCCTTGGTAACCTGCAAAACTAGAACTGGTAAGGCCAGCCCCTGGTACGACGACTCACTGCGGGCTCTGAAGGTCTCTTGTAAGCGCGTAGAGCGGGCGTGGCGTAAAGCCTACTCCAGCTCAAAGAAAGCTCTATATCTGTCCACGGTGAAGGTGTACCACCGGGCGGTATGTAGAACTCGTGCCGCTTTTTATGCGACACAATTTAGGAATAGCTCGAACCCGTCGAAGGCTATCTTCAAGGTACTGAAAGACCTCACTGCCAAAAAAGTCACAACATCACATCAGAGCTCTGTGGAGCATTGTGAAAAGTTGGCAGAGTTTTTCTTGGAAAAGGTGAATGCCATCTATCGAGCCTTTCCTTCGGTCGCTCCCTCGGCGAATCCATCTTTTAAGCCTCTACCATCTGAGGGACTACATTCTCTACCTTTGCTAACTTCTGATAGCCTAGGCACTTTGGCCCGCAGAGTGAAGTCTGGGTCCCCAGAGGATCCACTTTGCCCGGAAGTGTTCAAGGACCTAGCGGTACATGACATCTCACCGCTTTGTTCCTTGGTCAATTCGTCACTAACATCTGGCGAAGTTCCATTGAAGTGGAAGCGAGCCATGGTTCGTCCTATTCTTAAGAAACCTAGCCTGGACGGGAGCAAGCCGGAGAGCTATCGGCCTATTTCACTCTTGCCATGGCCGGCTAAGGTGATGGAGGCACACGTAAATGCTGTTCTCTCGGAACATCTCTGTCGAGTAGATATTCTCGACGCTACGCAGAACGGGTTTAGGGCAGGTCATAGCACGGAGACGGCTCTGCTTTATATGGTGGAGCACCTTCGCTCCGTGCTTGACGCGGGACAAACGGCAGCGCTTGTGCTATTAGATCTAAGCGCTGCCTTTGACACCGTCTCGCACCCTATCCTTCTGCTGCGCCTAGAGGAGGCTGGTGTCACCGGCACTGCTCGCGAGTGGTTCCGGTCGTTCTTAACCAACCGGGCCTTTAGCGTGACCGTCCCGCCGTATCAGTCCAAATTCCATCCGTTGAACCTGGGCGTCCCCCAAGGCTCCTCGCTGAGCCCTACGCTGTTTAATCTTTACGTAAGGCCGCTAGCTGAGGTTGTCAAACAATGGGGTATGACCATGGTGTCATATGCCGATGACACCCAGCTAGCGGTCACGATCAGCGGGGATGCCGAAGTCGACGCCCCCAGGTTTCAACAAGGACTGAGGGCGGTCGCTAGCTGGATGACGTCCAATTGTCTTCAGCTAAACGCTAGTAAGACCGAGGTCATGGTATTTGGCAGACAACCGGAACTGTGGGGAGAGAGATGGTGGCCGGGGGAGTTGGGTCCTGCTCCCATCCCAGTCGCCAAACTTAAAAACCTCGGGGTCTGGCTGGACCCTTCCCTTACGTTTGCATGCCACACTAAACGCACGGCTGCATGCTGCTTCGGCATCCTGCGTGGGCTTCGTCCTGTGCTAAAGTTCTTCGATGCCCCCACCAGGCAACTCATGATCCAAGCTACGGTCATCTCCAGGCTGGATTATGCGAGTTCCTTGCTGGCCGGTTTGAATGTGGCAGAGATCAGGCGCTTACAGAGGATCCAGAACGCCGCAGCGAGAGCGGTGGTAGGCCTCCCAAGATTCTGTCCTACCTCCAGCACCCTACGGTCACTGCATTGGCTTCCGGTGGCCCAGCGGATCCAGTTTAAGGTCCTCTGCGTCGCCTATAAGATCTTGAAGGGGTCCCCGGCAACTATCCTTACGACCCTTCTGGCCAATTACATCCCAGCTCGACCCTTGAGATCGGCAGACCTCGAATTGGCCGCTGTGCCGCGCTTCAAGCGAAGTAGGGCCGGTGGACGCTCATTTCGAGTGCGTGCAGCTGTTCTGTGGAACTCCTTACCCCCGGCAATTCGCGCTATGAGCGATTTGCTTTCCTTTCGTCGCGCAGTGAAAACGTTTTTATTCCCCTAGTTGTATACTTGTGTTGTCTATTGTCTAGTTGTGTTATGTAGCTGCCTTGTCGGGCGCCAGGACGCTCCTTAGCTGGAGCATCTGTGCGCCAAATAAAAATCACATAACATAACATAACTGACCTCAAAAATTGTATTACTCAGCAGGAAATTGAGGTTAAGGCTATTTCCATCCCTACTTGAACTTTTTAACAAGCTCGAGGGCTTTTTTAGGATTAGTGCACATAAACCCAAGGACCATGTTAAACAAATGGTCGAAACATGGTACGGGAAATCTTGTAGTGAGGCCTATAAAGCATTGGCAAGGGCGATAAGATCCAAGAACAGGGACAGAATTAAAAATGCGCGGGTGGAGTACAAGCGAGTGCAATACAAGGCTAAAAGGGAATGGGACGAGCAGTATTGGAATGAGCTTTACTATTGTAGTAAAGATGGAAACATGGTGGCATTTTGGCATCTGGTTAAATGGGGAAAGGGCAAGCCCAGTCAATCACCTACTAATTATGTAGCTCCCGAACACTGGGTCTCACATTGTAAGATGCAGTTTGCCATTAGTGCTTGAGAACCTGAATTATCCCAAGGCCCTTGTAGGAAATCTCCCCTTGCACTTCACTAAGCAGGAGGTTGACACAGCACTCAACATGGTATCGAGAGGTAGAGCGCCCAGGCCAGATTGATGTTCTTGTATCAAAGGGCTGCGTAGGCATCCTATATTCAGGCCCTAGTCAATGCTATCACAAGCGGCTCCCCTATACCTGATTCATGGAGGGGGGCTGAGATCATCCTGATTTTTAAAAAGGGGGATCGCTCAGACCCCGGTAACTAAAGGCCCATCAGTTTAATCGACTGTATCCAGAAGGTGACTGCTAGGCTCGTGCTGAGTAGAATTCAAGTGTGGATCACTGAGTTTGATATTCTTTCCCCCTTACAGGCTGGGCTCCGCTCACACACGAGCACTATTGACCAGGTTTTTAGATTTGTTTTAATATATTGGCGTGTAGTGATCCTCAAAGGCGACACATTATATGCTGCGTTAGTAGATCTCAAGTCGGCATTTGACCTTGTTCCGCGTGGTAAGATGTGGAGTGTGTTCGCGGAACAGGGCATGCCCTTGGATCTCCTGGCCTTTTTAATTCAACTTCATGATGCGAACGTTGCACAAGTTAGATGGAGTCAGCAAGGGAGAGTGACAGAGAGATTCCCGATCGCCAGAGGGGTTTGTCAGGGGTGTGTACTGACACCAACGTACTTTTCTTTGTACATCAATAGAGTGATCCAGTACTTTACAAACCATCCTACTGATGCCCCTATACTGGGTGGCAGGAAGATGCCCCTTCTAATGTTTGCAGATGACACCTTGCTAATCTCTAAAACGCAACAGGGTCTACAGACAGCATTTGAGAGATTCGAGGTGTTCTGCCGGGATCATGGTCTTATAATCAATGTGGACAAGACTAAGTTCATGGTATTACATAAACAAAAGACTGTGAACGATGTCACATTAAAGCCGACCCAAGTTTTTACTTACCTTGGTATTACCCTAGGGCAGGGGAACTCATAGTACGGCCCGCGGGCCGCTGGCGGCCCGGTAAGCCTTCCCTGGTGGCCCGCGGACCTTTCAGACATCGTACCCGAGTTTTTTTTTTTTTTAAAGGCTGTCTGCAATCAGAGCTCGACTCAGAGACTCTGCTGCCTGTGGGGGCCGGGCGATTTTCGCCGTAGTCAGAGTGGGGCTGCAGGGGCGCTGAGAGGTGAAAATAGCCTTATTAACATGCTAATGGTCTTTTAAAGACCTGTGAAAGGCTGTGTGCGCGTGCCTGGAAGCTGTCACAGCCCGGGAGGGGGGGGGGGGGGGGGAAGGAGGGCAAGGCCCTCTCTCACAATACAGACTCCTAATCTCTAGTCTTGTGTATTACTTTAAATACTACTCTGCCTCTGCTGTAGCTCTTACAGCTCCCCGTTTCATTCTGTATTCCCCAGGGTCGGGTCACGGTGTAGTGTAGTTCCTATTATCCCAATAGGCTCTGCGCACTGGAATAATACCTTCAATAGTATAGACCTAGGACGGAGGTTAACTAGGTCTTCTACTGACGATATTAGACTTAAAGTTTTGGGTTTGCCAGCTAGCTCAGAGTTCACTAGAAACTTTCTCGAATAGGCAAGGAGGAGTTGAACCTCCCTGGATAGACAAGAAGGGATTTAGTTTCTGACAACCATAGAACATGACAACTTTGCTCTCCCCTAATCAAGAGTGTATCTCTAGAGTCGTGTGAAAACAAAAGACAACTTATTTTACTCAGTCAGTTCAGTGCATTCTTAGTTTCACCAGATTGTAGAGAAAAGAAAGAGACGGGCGTGTTCAATAAAAGATGGTATTTATTGATCAGTCTCTTTTCTCGTACAAGAGAAATGAATCGATATTATTGCAATACTTATGGTTAAGTAAAGTGCATACAATAAAAGCAGAAGTATAAAATAATACTGTAAAAACATTGATATGGTTTCTAAGCCATATGGTTGTTTAAAATGGGTAAAATAGATACATACATATATACATTTGACTAATCGTACTCAACTGGTGCTTCTGACTACGCCTACCCCAGTGTACCTGACCTAAGCCTAATACGTGGGCGGGAGTAGATAAGTAGCAGTTTAAGTTAAGTTTGTTTTGCCAAGTGACTGACTCAAGAATTCTCTGCAAGGGGTTATTCAGTTCTGTACCTGAGATTTAGAATGGTTGAGGGTTGGTATCTCTCGTCTTTTGGTCTTGATATTCCAGCTGCCTGCAAGGGCCGCTTGGAAGCGCCGGAGCTGGATTTCTCGGCAGGAGAAAGCAGCGTCTCGTTCTCAGCGCGTCAGGAAGGCGGGGCAGCGCCAGCGGGATCCGCTCTGTGCTGGCTCCTTCGGCAAGTCTCGCTGCTCCGATCTCGTCACCACCGCGTGTGTTTGCTTAAGGCAATGTCGGTAATATTTATACCTGTAAGGTGCCGAGATTGACGTAAGGATGGACATAGATACGTCAATAAGGATGTCATACGAACTGGTCGTTAGCACATTCTTTACTGAAGTTCTCGGTGAAATCAAAACAATGGCCGCAGGGATTTTCCCAGGTTGTCATAGGTTTGATTTGTTTTGAGAACTCCGTATGCCTTATCAGGGGCTGTAGGAATAGTGCTTGCCTAATTAGATGGCAAGCGTTATGACCTAATCAGATAACGCGTTCCTGTGCCGTGGTGTGGCTTATTCAGATAACGGTTTTTGCATCATGGGATGGCTGCTAGTTAATTGTTAACCAGAACAGGGTCAGGAATAGGGGGATCGATACAGAACCTATAGGAATACATCACACCCACTCCACGCTAACTATGTCCATGTTTACAAATCTAGGCATAGTAAATATACAGTGACGTATGTGTATACCGTACCACCCCAAAATACATCCATATGCATTTTGAAATTATGAAAGTATGTAATATACGAGAAAAATACAATCATATGCACTATATGCACATAAGCAGAAGAGGAATGCTAATTAATCACGCATATGTATACATCAATATTAATCAGATATGAAAATGACACATGAAATGGCTCTTAATACAGAAGAAAAAGTGCGAGACCATTTCATCACAAAATAAAATATCCATGAATATGCCAGAGGACAGCTAATATCTCTAAAGTTCCTAAAATAGAAATTTAGTTCTCTAAGAATAGTTTCTACTTTAAGCAGAAGATAAGTGTCCCGAAAAAATCATAAAAATATTTTGGGGGTTGTGAAAAAAACTGCTGTCCGTAGACTGGAGAAAAATTGTTCACGTTACTTTATCATTAAAGTTGAAGGCCAAATTCACGGTGGTTGGAACGCCGTGTGCTAGCTTGCTCAAAAGTAATTATTTCTGCTCTGGTGAGAACATCATATCATTTAGACTGTCGAAAAAGCTGTCAACAGCTTCCTGTGAAAGTTCCACTAACTCGGAAAAAGTGGTCACCATGCATTCATGTGCATGATTGCCTCCATTGATGTTTTGATCAGCATAGCTGACAGAAGGTCGTACCTGATCGATGCTGCTTTCATCTTGAACCTCACTACCCTTCAATCGTAGTGGTGAAGTTTCCACGAATGCCGTCATCAGGATTGGTAGCCGCTGGGGACAGCACAATGCATGAGCCGTGACCGGACCCAACAAAGTTTCTGCATCCATTGGCGCATCCGATTGTAGCGTCAGACAGGTGTCCAACACGCATTCTTCTCCGCATAGCAAGCACCTTAATACAGGTAAAACACATAGTCATGTTTAGGTCTCTAAGCCGGGATAGTCCAAGGATCTTAGATATCCGGTCCCGGTATCCAATGGCTAGGATTGTTTCTTCCCTTGTCGCAGGTGTTTTGTCTGTGACTCGGTCTGCCATAGCGTAATAACAGGATCAAAAATAGGATTCCTGCCACTAGTCCCAAAAGGAGAGGAAGCCCACCAAAGATGGAATGGACAAAGTCCGGAAAAATACTCAGAATGGCTTTAAATGGTGTTAAAGCCCCCGAAAACACTGTCTTAAATACATTTGAGACTCCGCTGGTATCAGAAATATTTAAGATTTCGTTCAGGATTTCTGCGAAATGTATGGGGGAATTAGTTGATAACAATGAATGAATCTCTGCTGTTGTCCTTGCAACTTGGAGATCATACGTTTCTTTTGATGACGTGAGCCTGGTTGGCGTCTGAAGGAGCACTGTTTTCATTCTGCTTAAAGTATCAATTCGAATAGAAGCAATTTTCAAGTTCGGCCATAACCTTGCCTCCCTGTCTGGCATTGCGCTGGGGAACAATACTTGTTCACAGCACATGACCTTCGCAGTCGTAGTTACGAGATAAGGTACTCCGGGCACCAAACTACAACATCTGCGGTCTACAATTACGATGTAACTCCCGTTCGATAGTCTCCTAAAGAATGGTTCTATTTGTGCTGCAGGTGTGCCTAGCTGGTGGCATGAAAGGTTATTTGAGGACCCTTCACAGGCGCCCTGTAAACTAATTCCATTACACAGAAGTGTACCGCTTAGTGACATCGCACAATTATTGCCACTAAGAAACACTTTCTGGCCTTTATTACTGACACATGCATGTGAATAGGGCAAGTTCCATGTTGACTTAATGTACCCTTTACCCAATTTTTCGTACATGCCAGCCTGTATATATTTTTGGCAGTATTGAAACCTGAAAGTAGATATTGGAATATTAATTATCCCATGTATTATCCATTCACTGACAGGTCGTTCTGACATTGTCACTGGTAATCTCTCGAGTTTCTCAATGCTCAGGATTGTATAATCAGCACCCTTCTGTGCCATACTGATTTGTTTATCAGTAAGGTTAAAGATATCGAATAGTGACGTTGTGTTTATTAAACGCCAAGGCACATAGCCTGAACGCAGATTTTGTAACGTCCAGCCAAGCTGTACAATAGAACGCAATTGGGACTGACAGTGTTGTAACAACAGTAAGTCTTGCGATATTATGTCGATTGCTGAAGACACAATGCTGTCCAAAGAGTATATTCTGGAGGACAGAGTCATTAACCCATTGTCCATAACAGAAAGTGATTTTTCCAAATTAATACGGTCAATTTCCCGTATTCTCTCTGATGTTTCAATTTGAGTTATTTTCCAGGCTTCGTTATAAGCTGCATATACAGAGGCTGCTATGAAGCGTTTTTGACGCTGTTTGCGTGGTCCCATAATGAAATCACGCAAGTCAGCACCATCAGTAAGTAAAGTTAGGTGTTGCTTAATTTCTGTCAGTGTGGATGTTTGTAGCCATTGAAGGCAGAGCTTGCCCACACTGTACGTGGTAATTATCCCTGGGTGTTGTCTTTGGGAATATCTAGGGTCTGGCCTGGTCAATGTGAACCCCTGTATTTTGTTCAGGAATCTGTCTTGACAGTTATTAGTATCTGTGGGCCAGATCAACCACTTTTTCCAATCAGGATGTGTTCTGTTTTGGCTTAATATATGGTTTACGTCTATCTCCTCATCTATAGAGCTATTACTGTTCATTGTTGGCTTTGGAATAGACGGTTTGTTTAAGTCTTTGATTATGGCTAGGCCAAGACAGGTAGTTTGTTGAACAGTGTCATTCAAAAATATAATTTGTTCTGGGATCATGCAGGCTCTAAACAATGATTCTATACCTTGTACTTGCCATTCTTTTGTACCCCAAACACTTTTTACTTCAACATTTTTGTCCCAATAATCAAAACCAAATGTACTCATTTGTTCAAAAAATGAGTCTGAATATATCAATGTTCGAGGCATGTGGGCTGCTAAATTCATATCTTTAGCATAGATCGCCGCCTAGTGTTGGGTCCGGATGATTGCACATTGTTGTCCTGGAAGAGTCTTCGAAGTATCACGAGATAGGTGGCTCCTCCCCTGGACTACAGTGCGCATGGGCATCGGCTCCATCCCCAGATTGTTTTTTTCCGCCATTGGGTTCGGATGTGATTTCGACGCCTCCTTGTCGGAATCGAATATATTACTACCTTAAGGCCAAAAGGCCTTCGTTCTTCGCGTCGGTATTGTTTGCGAACGGTCCCGAGCATCGTCCGACTCTTCGTGTCGGAATTCTGAGGAGTTTCTTACTCTTCGCATCGAGGCCCTGTGCTCGCAGCAAGACCCCGACGAACTCATCATAGAACGGAGTCCGTTCAAGCGCTGCCCCGTGTGTGGGTCCAAGTACCCACACATCGACGTGCATCCAGTTTGTAATAAATGTCTCTCGCCGGATCACGACGAGGACAACTGCATGGCCTGCTCCAAATTCAGGTCAAAGAAAACACTCAAGCATCGGCGCGCGGCGCGCCTCGAAGCCTTCCACGCAGCCCCGGCACCCGACGACATATTCGACGACCCCGCAGAAGAAGGCCTAAGCCATCATCTTCAAATTTCGCCACCATCGACGGAGGTCGAGGCCGATCCAGAGGAATACATCGACGGACAGTGCCAAGACCTTGAATACGTCGATGAGGTAGGGGACGACGAAGAAGTCTATGGGGCCGCCGAAGATAGCTCAGAGGAAGAGCTATGCCCCGAACGTTACTCGACTCAGGCTCAGGTCACGGGATCGCCACTCGGCCTTACCCCGACCCTGCACCGATATCCCCAGCCCCGCCTTCGGGCCCGGCCACGGATACACCGGAGGAGCCGTCGTTGCGCGTATCGAAACTGAAACCGCAACCATTCCAGTCGACAACATCTAAGATGGCCGGCGTCACGCCTAAACCGAAACCGAAACCTACGGCCTCGACGACACCTAAGATGGCCGAAGACCCGTCGAAAACGAAACTGAAACAAACGGCTTTGTCGACGTCTAAAATGGCCGACGTCCCGTCCGAGATGACGAAGCCTGCTCCGTCTTCGACTCCGTCGCCCTCAGGCCCTCCAAAGTCGAAGAAGGCTGTCGAGTCACCTGCGCCACACACGGTGGCCAAGGACACGTCCTCGAAGAAGGTAGTCCATCACGTCCCGACGGCTGCAGCGTCGACCTCCAAACATACGGTCGAAGCAAAGATCAATAAAGGCCAAGATCCAAAAGCCGGAGCCACTACTCCCCGACACAAAGATGCTGGATCTGCATCAACGGCGTCGGCGCCTAAGACTGCTACAGGGCAGCGAACCGTTGGACTCGAGGATTCATCGGTGCCTACTTCTGCCACGCCGAAGTCCTCCCAAGCGGACGAACATGAAGCATCGGTTACCAAACCCTCGGCTTCATTTACAAAGCAGGTCTCCGACTCCCTCAAACGGATTCAGGAGAAAGCCGTGCCGTCGACGAAGGCTGCGCCGTCGGATCCAAAACCAGTGGAGCCACCTGCCAAACCGTCGACGAAACTTCTCTACACCCTGCCACCGAAGGTGGCACCAAAGGCGTTTGCACCCAAAACGGTGCCTAAGACCTCGGGAACGTCGGAATATTCGACGCCCAGTGCTACTTTGCCTCGACAAACAGCGTCAGAGGACCAATCAGAGCGTTATATCGATGCACACACAGGGAAACTGACACTTTACAAGAGAAAGATCACTTCCCAGCCACTGGAGTCTTTTGTTATTCCACTAAAAAAGAAAAGGCAATCACAGGACATACCTGCCCTTGTTGAACCTCTTCACCCTCCACCAAGGAGGAGTCCAACACCTTCCCCCAACCAATCAGGGGGTGAGGATGATGACCAAGATGAACAATACAGCTTCCCTACTGGCAATGACCCTGATGTACAACAGGACTCATATGACGACGCTGGGGACCAGGGAAGCCATCAGGTGATACAGGACCCACAGGGTTTTGGGGCACGTACATCACCAACAGAGGATTCAGCAGCTTTCAATGCTTTAATAGAGAGGGCAGCTGCAAATCATAATGTAGACATGCATGCTGACCCGGTGGAAGAGGATTTCCTGTTTGACACTTTCTCTGTCTCCGAAAGAACAGTCAAAACACTTCCTATGTTGAAAGGTGTCCTTAAACATGCACCAGAGATCTTTAAAGAACCTACAAGGGCGAGAGTGGTAAACCCACGTATCGAGAAAAAATACAGGCCAGCACCTGGGGACCCTGCCTATATTCGGGGACAGTTGCCTCTGGATTCGTTGGTGGTCGCAAATGCCCGCAAGAGGGCCAACTCCCAAACAACTGGTGAAGCTCCTCCCCCAGACAAGGAGTCGCAAGTGCTTGAGGCATCCGGCAAGAGGGTGGCTGCGCAGGCTGCTAATGTATGGCGTATTGCTAACACACAAGCACTATTGGCGCGTTATGATAGGGCACATTACGACACCCTAGAACAGCTCCTTCAACATCTACCTGATGAGTATAAGGAAGCAGCCGAAATGCTCATACAAGAGGGAAAGCTTATATCAAATGCTGCAATAAAGTGTGCACTTGATGTAGCGGACACAGCGGCTAGAGGAATTAACACTAGTGTCATGCTGAGGCGCCAAGCCTGGCTTCGTATATCTGGATTTAAGCCTGACATCCAAACTACAATCCTTAACCAGCCCGTCAATCCTGACAGACTGTTTGGCCCAGATGTAGACACCACACTTGAAAAGATTAAAAAGGACAACGAGACTGCTAAGTCCATGGGGGCACTTCAGTCACAACAGTTCAGGGGCAACACTTTTCGTCGCTCAGGAGCGCGTAGTGTTACCAGAGGACACATGGGACAGCAAACACAATTCACAAAAGGTGGTGCGCAATCCTCGTACCCCAAGCAAGGTAGAGAGGGTTACCGAGGTAACAGTGCCAAAGGCAGGGGCAGAGGGAACAACAACTCCCGTTCCTCTGCCGCAAACAAGCAGTGACTCCCTGTCACTACCCCCCGACCATCCAACACCTGTCGGGGGAAGACTCCAGCAGTTCCTGCCAGTCTGGTCGTCCATCACCACAGACAGGTGGGTGAGAAAACTAATCCAGTACGGTTATTGTTTGGAGTTAACATCCACTCCTCCCAACATTCCCCCAAGACACCGTCCTATGTCGGCAGAGCACTTGCACTTATTGCAGCAGGAAGTGCTAGTAATGCTGCAAAAAGGAGCAATCGAACTCGTGCCAGTGGAGGAGGAAGGAACAGGAGTCTACTCCCTGTACTTCCTCATCCCAAAAAAGGACGGATCCCTCAGACCCATTCTGGACCTCCGCCCTCTCAACATGTATATACTGTCAGAACATTTTCACATGCTGACACTGCAACAGATCCTTCCCCTCCTCAACAAAGGGGACTTCCTGGCAACCTTAGACCTCAAGGATGCTTACTTCCACATCCCACTCCACCCGTCCCACAGAAAATACCTCAGGTTCACCATTCACAACAAGCACTATCAGTTCAAAGTGCTACCCTTCGGAGTGACTACTGCCCCCAGAGTGTTTACAAAGTGTCTGGCGGCAGTGGCGGCGCACCTCAGGAGACAGAACATACATGTCTACCCATACCTCGACGACTGGCTCGTTCAAGCAAAGTCGGAAAGACAGTGCGCCTCACACATGTCCCACACTATTCAACTCCTTCACAGCCTGGGGTTCTCGCTAAACTACCCAAAGTCGCACCTTCAACCAGCCCATGTGCGGCAGTATCTGGGCGCGACAATAAACACCCTGACTGCTATGGCTCAGCCAAACACAGTCAGAATCAACAGCATTCAGTCGCTGATCCAACGGTTCAGACCGCAACACTCCCTGCCAGCGAGAGTGTTCATGCAGTTGATAGGCATGATGGCCTCCTGCATCTTCATAGTCCCGCACGCAAGGTTGCACATGCGCCCCCTCCAGGAATGCTTGGCAAATCAATGGACACAGGCTCAGGGACAACTGACAGACCTAGTGTTGGTGACCGGTCGGGCATACAACTCTCTGCATTGGTGGAATCCACACAACCTTTGCAAGGGACGACCGTTCCAAGAGCCTGTGCCACAGATTGTCCTAACGACGGACGCATCTCTCCAAGGGTGGGGAGCGCATGTGCTCCACTACACGGTGCAGGGACTGTGGTCGACCCAGCAACAACGATTGCATATCAACTACCTGGAATTGATGGCAATCTTCATGGCGCTCAAGTCCTTCAAAGTACATCTGTGCAACAAGGTCGTGTTGATCCGGACGGACAACATGACAGCCATGTACTACATCCAGAAGCAGGGAGGTACTCACTCGCCACAGCTGTCTCATCTGGCTCAGAGCATGTGGAAGTGGGCCATTCAGAGGAACATCTTCCTCATGGCAGAACACCTCCCGGGCAAGGACAATCAGATGGCGGATCTGCTCAGCAGATACAGCCATCAAATGCACGAGTGGGAGATACATCCATCAGTACTCCACCCGTACTTCCAGCAGTGGGGTCATCCAGAGATAGACCTGTTTGCCACAAGGGAAAACGCAAAATGCCAAAGCTTTGCCGCCAGGTTCCCTCACCCGGAATCGCAGGGGAATGCGATATGGATGAACTGGTCAGGCAAATTTGCGTACGCTTTTCCCCCAGCGCCTCTCATTCCGCTGGTGGCAAGAAAGCTAAAGCAACACTCGATGACTCTCATCCTGGTTGCTCCAACATGGGCACGCCAACCATGGTACACCACGTTTCTAGAACTTTCCGTGGTACCGCATCAAAGGCTGCATCTCACACTCAGCCTCTTGACGCAGAACCATGGCGACATTCAGCATCCAGATCCGCAACAGCTCAATCTGGCGATCTGGCTCCTGAGGTCCTAGAGTTTGGCTACCTCAACCTGCCTCCTGAATGCATGGACATCATCAGAGAGGCAAGGAAGCCCACTACCAGAGCTTGCTATGCAGCAAAGTGGAAGCGGTTTGCCATTTACTGTACTGACAACAATATCAACCCGCTAGATGCATCCATTCCTAACATCATCTGCTATTTGTTACATCTTTACAAATGCAATCAAGCGTACGCTTCCATTCGGATACATTTATCCGCCATAGCGGCTTATCTCCAGAATAGACAGCACCTCTCTGTTTTCAGGGTGCCTGCCATTAAAGCCTTCCTGGAGGGACTGAAGCGAGTCATTCCTCCAAGAACACCACCAGCTCCAGTGTGGAACCTCAATGTGGTCCTCACTCGGCTGATGGGTCCACCCTTCGAGCCACTGCACTCCTGCGAAATTCAATTTCTAACATGGAAAGTGGCTTTCCTCATTGCTATTACATCGCTCAGGCGTGTTAGTGAGCTGCAGGCGCTCACAATCCAAGAGCCTTTCATCCAAATACATTCCAACAGGGTGGTGCTACGCACTAACCCCAAATTCCTTCCTAAGGTGGTGTCACAGTTTCATATCAACCAAACTATTGACCTACCCGCATTCTTCCAAAACCCTCAAACAGTAGCTGAACGAATGCTCCATACACTGGACGTTAGGAGGGCGTTGATGTACTACATTGACAGGACACAACACTTCAGGAAAACACAACAACTTTTTGTTGCCTTCTCAGCACAGCACAAAGGCAACCCCATTTCCAAAGCGGGAATAGCCAGATGGATTGTTAAGTGCATCCAAATCTGTTATCAAAAAGCTAAGCGCACTTTAACAATACCCCCAAGGGCGCACTCCACACGCAAATTGGGGGCGTCCATGGCTTTCCTGGGGAACATTCCTTTAGAGGACATTTGCAGAGCAGCCACATGGTCCACACCACACACATTTACAAAACATTACTGTGTGGACGTGCATTCCAAGCAGCAAGCAGCTGTAGGACAGGCTGTTCTCAAGACACTTTTTCAAGCTTCTGCAGCTGGCACGGGCAACCGCCCTTAATGGAGGGACTGCTATGTATTCTATGCTAAAGATATGAATTTAGTAGCCCACATGCCTCGAACTGAATATGCTACTTACCAGTATGCATCTGTTCTTGGCATGTAGGGCTGCTAACATTCATATCGCCCTCCCTCCTCCCCGGTGCCCGTAGCGGCTGCAGATACTATCTTGCATTCATCATTAGCATGGACATCCTTTACACTATTTCACTCCATCTCTGCCACAATGGCTAAAAACAATCTGGGGATGGAGCCGATGCCCATGCGCACTGTAGTCCAGGGGAGGAGCCACCTATCTCGTGATACTTCGAAGACTCTTCCAGGACAACAATGTGCAATCATCCGTACCCAACACTAGGCGGCGATCTATGCTAAAGATATGAATGTTAGCAGCCCTACATGCCAAGAACAGATGCATACTGGTAAGTAGCATATTCATTAGTGTTTGTAAGCATGGTCTTCGTGCCTGTCTTATTTGACAATTTGAAATAAAATGTTTCTGCATTACTTGTGTTGAATCCTGAAAAATATGAATATTTGTCATAAAAAAGTTCTTGAGCTACCTTTTGGAGGGGTTGCACAGTGTTCCCATTGATTATAATTTAAAACATTTCTAGGTTGTGCAGATTTATGCAGATAATGGTTGCCAAAGTGATTATAGCAGAACATCTTATCATAATTAGACGAACCCTGCAAATAATCATGTTTTGTAAATTTAGCAGACATTACTAGGTCAGACATCATATCATTAATACTTTCAAAGTCCCAATCATCAGCAAATGAGCTTGGTTTTACAAAGTCACTCAATGAGATCTTGATTTGATGTGGATATTTCAGGATTTCAACCGGACCATAGATTTCATAATCAGTTTTGTCCCATGCTACCCCACCGGGTATAGGATTGGCTGTGAAGTTGACTGAAGAAAGTTCTCTTTTCTCGACGTGTGAAGATGTGTGTGGTTTGAGGACCAAGTTGATTTTCTGGCTTGCTGTGTCCATTTTAGCATATTTTCCCTCAATGAAATGTCCCAAACATAGTATCATGATGAGCCAAAGTAGGAGGATAAGTGCACCTAAGGCCACCCAGAATTCAATCCATGGAGAAATCAGATAGGTTTCTTTCAGTTCTTTAAAAAGTTCCTTAGCTTTATCTTTAAAGGTTTTTGTTGATGTCTGTTTCTTTGATTCACTCAGATCTTCAGATGAATCATCAAAGTTGATGAAGTAGCCGGATGCCGTTCTGTCTATTGTTCCAATTGCTTCAGGATTACTGTTTGCTTTATTAGTGTGTTTTGTTGCAGCAGCATAGTCATTTGTTACTTCATTGTAGATTGGTGTGTCTCTGCTAAATGTTTTTATTTGGGTTTTCAGAGGTTTAAGTTCCATAGCATTGTTGCATAGTCCTTGTTGTTGTTCTGTAGGCATTTCAAATGTGAGTAGCCTCTTAGATTGAACCTCTGTGTTTGTAGCAAACCTTGGTGTTCTACTACTTATCGGGAGTCCACTTGGCCTACTGTTTGTTATCGGCCACATGATTGTGGTTTTACCAGGTCGATTGATACAACTCTGTTCTCCTTTTTACCAGCAAGGGGCGGTAGTACTACTGATCTTGTCCCATTGATAGACAAGACAGGAACTGCTTTTCTGTAAGAAGGCCCAAATTCCTTCTTTACCGCGATCTTTTCTCTGACTAGATCCCCGACTTTTGGAATCCAGACAGGTCTTGCTGGGACAGGTGGTTTTTCTTCAGTGGTCTTTGGCTGTTGTTTCAACTTTATGTTGCTCAGGTCTTTCCTTGTTTCATTTAAGTCCTGCAAAATAGCCAAACGATCTTTGATATCAAAGCTTTTTTCTTTAACCACTGAAGTCTGACTGTCAAGATCTAAGACCATCATTCTAGTCCCAAACAATAATTCGTACGGACTGAATCCCCTCAGAGAATTTCTTGGCAGGTGTTTAGACTACGTTGGACACTTATTAGATGTTTGACCCACCCAGCTCCCGAACCTAATACCTTCGCTGTTATAGATTATTTTATGCCTTTGGTTTTTTCTTTACACCATCCCGTTCCCTCAGGTAGGAAGTGAGAAGAGTCCCGCTATGCTATGCTCATTTGGCCATGTTTTTCCACACGCTTTAGGGCAAGAGGAAAAAACATTAGCCAAACGTAGCATGCTTCTAGCGTATATGCCATTATAGACTCGCAAATCTTTTTATAACAGTTCAGACGTCAGCCGAGTGCTGGGGATCTACATTACAAGTGGAAGCTAGTCTTTATATGTTAATTGGACGCATTAATTTTTATTGTTGATCCATTCTGGAGTGAAACGCCATGGTAATATACCGTTTCTCTCGCCACTGCGTTCTCTGTTGCAGTTAGGGCATTTCTTTACAAAAATATGATGCTGCAGGCTCATGCCTGGCCACCAGTACTTTGATTGTAATTCTTCCAGAGAATCTTTTAGTTTGAGGTGTCTGAGACCCTCACCCATATGTGCGTCTGCTATTAACAAGCCTCTCCTGTCCGTGTTTGTAATTACTCTATCCCCCACTCCAGGGATTCGAGCAAAAGGGACGGAGTTTGCATCGATTATGTATGTATAATTGAGTGGATAGTTGATCGGTAGCGCTGAGCAGTCGCCTTTTGATGACGTTTTCACCGCCAGCACTGTTTCACCGTCAATGTTTTTTACTGCACGCTTTTTTCTAACTACGGAAGCCGATTCAGTTGCTGCCGTTGTGGCTTTCTCAGCCAATGAATTCCCTGCAACGTGAACGCCATCACGCTGATGACTCAGTGAGTGTATCACGTGAGTTTTTGGTAGTTCTTTCTGTAAAAGAACTATTTGTTTCCAAAGCACTTTTTGCTTTATTGTTGCACCTGTGTCATCTTTGTAACCGTTTTGAATCCATTTCTGCAAATCGTTGTTATATGAATTGACGCAGTAATATGAATCGGACACTATAAGTGTCGGGAATTCGCGATCTGCATTATCTAGCGCCATTTTCAATGCTATTATTTCAGTTTGTTCTTCTGAATTAGTTTCTACTGAGTGTGTTTTTATTAGCAGAGGTCTCAGTTTCCCTCCGTGCCACACTTCTTTTGTGATTTCACATGTGGGGTTATATGCTTGTTCTCCCCACCCTGGTGGTTGAGCATGGCCGTCTGTATAGATTACACAGGCGTACTGTCGTAAGGGCCGAATGTCGATTGGCAGAGGGTATGTCATTTCATATTCTAGATATTTTAATTCTTTTAATTCTGGATCAAAGTAGTATTTTACTCTGTCCGTTGTAATTGAATTCACCCATTGTATCCATTCTGGATTCAACGCTGTTGTTGGTAAATGACATGGGGTTGTTAATGCCTCAAAGGCTGACTCCGCTGTTCTGACTGTGATACGTCTACCGTCAGCGTTGTCTTTTTCTCTTGCTACAGCCGTTTGAACTGCATGAACAATGTTTTCTTTAATACTGAAACTCTTTTCAGCTTCTGTGTACCAGTGTGATTTATATGCAATTGGTACCTTTTCTCCCTCACTAGATGTCAGGTATGTGAATCCGCATCTTCCTGGGATGACTCGAATCACAAGATTGCGTGTGTTATCACGTGTTTCTAATTTTGTTTTAATTAACATGTCTGTTTGTAAAGATCTCAAAATTTCTGTGTGTTTTTGAGTCCAATTGATTTTTTTAAAATCTGGTTTTATTAGATCATAAAGGGGTTTGACCCCTTCTGCGTAATTTGCAATGTATGTTCTTCCGAAATTTAGGAAGCCTAGAATTGATTGTAGGTTTTTTAGTGTTCTAGGTGCTTGGAGTACCGCACATTTCTCTAGGAAATTGTCAGCCAGGCTTTTGCCTTCACTTGATAATTCATATCCTAAAAACAGGACTGTTAGATGGGCAATTCTAGATTTTTTAAAGTTGAATTTGTAACCCTCTGATGCGAACCCAAGTATTATGGCGTTCACTCTCTTCAAGTGAGTATCCAAGTCATCATCTGTTAGGTAAATGTCGTCGACATAGGATAATGCCTCGTCATCATATGTTGTTTGTAGTAATTCTGTTACTCTCGCTGAGAATAATCCTGGGCTGTTCTTGTGCCCCTAGGGTAAACGGCAGAAACTTTTTTGCGAGCCATTTACCGAGAACGCAGTCAAATATCTGCTCTCTGGTGCTATATTTTGACAAAAGAATCCATTAGAGATGTCTAATGTTGTTTTGTATTTTTTGCGCACTATGTTATTCATTAGTGCAGCACTATGCGAGTTTTGTACTGCAAAAGTTTTGCAACATGAGTTAAGGTGTCTGTAATCCAAAACTAGACAATATGAGTTGTCTGGTTTGGAGACAGGAAACAAAGGGTTGTTCATTTGTGAGGTGCAAGTTTCAATCACCCCCTGGTATTCAAGTTGATCTAGGATCTCTTTTACCTGTTTTTTAGCTTCTTGCTTAATTGGGTACTGCCTTTGTGCAGTAGGTTGTGATTTTAACTGGATTTTATGAGGAGGAGAGTCCTTATCCCATCCTACATGATTTTTATATAAAACAGGAGCTAGAGCTACTGCCCACTTTCTTGCAAGTGTATATTTTTTATGAATTGGAATGTGATTTGAGAAGGCAGGCATAATTATTTCTTCGCCATGAGGGCACTCCCTGACAAACTCGGGTGGCCAGTCTCGTTCAGCTAGAAGGATGTCATAGCCCTGTGAGAGATTATCCCAAAATAGACCCCTTATTTTTCTAGTCTTATCCCCCTCTATACGTAATGTTATTTCATATATTTTGTGCGATTTGCTAACTCTGGTGTCTGCAGTTTCCACCTGAATGTATTCATTCGTGTCCACTGTCTCCAGATGATTCATAAGGACTTTGCGAGCTATGCTCACTTCTGCTGCGCTGTCTAGCATTGTCTGAGCCCATTCTCCGTTTTTCAGTTGTGTCCTCAGTATTCTCGGCATTATTGATTACTTTAATACTGGCTACCTTCTTTTTTGGAAATTGTAATTTTTTATTTGGATGAGCAAGTTCCTTGTCTTTGGACTTGACGTGCTCTTCCCTGTGTTCTGATCGTCCTCTTCTTTCCGATTTCTGCGAGGAAGTCTGAAAAGATTGAGAGGGACGTGTATCATTATCTGGATATCTATCAGGTTTCTTTATATTATCCCTATTTCTAAGGTTGTATTTTTTCACAGAGGGCTCCCTTTGGGGAGACTTGCGTCCTTGGTCAGGAGATCTTTCTCTCTGCCGAGGAGACCTTCCTCTGGTCTGGAATCTTTTTCCTTTAGGATTGGATTGTTTGTTTCCATCCCAGCTCTTTTTTTGTGTTGTTAAATTATTTGTAATAAATATTTTTTCAGGACTTTCAATTAGTTGTGGTTTCACCGGTATTCCACCCAGACTATCTCTTCCTAGTTCTTCATAGGATTTTGCTATGATTCTGGCAATTTCAGCTGGTTGGTCTGCTATATCTGTTTCTTTTAACCTTTGGCGGATCGCCACGTTTGCTGCTTCTCCCTTTATGTTGGCTAATAATATAGCCGAGACCTGCTTGAAGTCTTTCAGTAATTTCATACCAAGAGTTAAAGCGGGTTCTGGACCATATTCATCTTGAATTTGTTTTAGCACATCTGGTATTACTGACATGGATGGTACACCATGTGTTTTTGTGTAGATGGAAGCAAAGACTGTACCCCAAGTGTCACTGTCCTCTATGTGTGGTGCGACTCCCATTGGAAGACAGATAGTCAGAATCCTGTGTTTCTCAAGAGGAGTGGTGTCTGGAAACACCGCCTCTATTTGAGTGATTTTTTGTGCTAGCCAGAAAGGTATTTGTTCCCGTTTTGCGGGTACTTTACCTAGACAGGACTGTATGTTCTGTGGTGTTATTTTATTTATGTTCCCCTAATGAGGGGTCAGCTGTGGAATTTTGATTGCTGGTTGGAAATTTCGAAGTCCACATTACATATTGGACTAATTGTCTATGTAATTTTATTAATTGTTTTAGTTGTACTAAAAGAGCTGCTGCAGACATCCCATCGATGTCTGGATGTGGTGTGTATCCGGCTAGGACCGGCCACGTTGCTCCTGGTCTACCTAGTGGACCGAGCCTTGTAATGTGATTATTATGTTTTAGGGCGCCATTAAACAAGAGCAGGTGCTCTTGGAATTTAAGTGGTACTTCCACCTCCTCGAAAGGAGTGTACTCATTAGGAGGTTCCTCTGTTTTGTAATAGTGGAAGACCTTTGTTACAGCATTAGCTGCTGGAAAGTTTATCCATGAATAGAATATCTCTGTCTGCCGATATTCGTGTGCCTCTATTATGAATATGACTGTGCCACCTCTAGGTGTCAGTCCATTTTCTATAAGTTTTAAAGTTACAGATTTTCTTTTGTTGACCGGGATCAGTATTATATCCGGGTCTGCTTCTTGCATAGTATTATCAGCTGCTACGAGTTCAGCTGCCATTCTAGCTGCCTCTCTTTCTCCTTCACTGTCTGACATTGTACTGTCCAGAAGGTTATTCCGTTTGTTTGCAGATCAGGTTTCTTATGGAAACAAAGATTAGATGCACAATATTTTGGAACAGTGTATCCTTCAACGTTGACTAAACCAAAAACCATACATAGTAGTTTCCTCCTGCGAGGTTTGGCGGATATGACCTTTCACCCACTCCAGACGTCTTTGGAGTATTATGGGAAAAAAGGGGTTCTGTGTGAAAAAGCACGACTGAGTTACTCTAATGTCTTGCGTTAGTTTTATCGCCTTTCCAAACGTTTGGGCGCCATGTAGTGTAGTTCCTATTATCCCAATAGGCTCTGCGCATTGGAATAATACCTTCAATAGTATAGACCTAGGACGGAGGTTAACTAGGTCTTCTACTGACGATATTAGACTTAAAGTTTTGGGTTTGCCAGCTAGCTCAGAGTTCACTAGAAACTTTCTCGAATAGGCAAGGAGGAGTTGAACCTCCCTGGATAGACAAGAAGGGATTTAGTTTCTGACAACCATAGAACATGACAACTTTGCTCTCCCCTAATCAAGAGTGTATCTCTAGAGTCGTGTGAAAACAAAAGACAACTTATTTTACTCAGTCAGTTCAGTGCATTCTTAGTTTCACCAGATTGTAGAGAAAAGGAAGAGACGGGCGTGTTCAATAAAAGATGTTATTTATTGATCAGTCTCTTTTCTCGTACAAGAGAAATGAATCGATATTATTGCAATACTTATGGTTAAGTAAAGTGCATACAATAAAAGCAGAAGTATAAAATAATACTGTAAAAACATTGATATGGTTTCTAAGCCATATGGTTGTTTAAAATGGGTAAAATAGATACATACATATATACATTTGACTAATCGTACTCAACTGGTGCTTCTGACTACGCCTACCCCAGTGTACCTGACCTAAGCCTAATACGTGGGCGGGAGTAGATAAGTAGCAGTTTAAGTTAAGTTTGTTTTGCCAAGTGACTGACTCAAGAATTCTCTGCAAGGGGTTATTCAGTTCTGTACCTGAGATTTAGAATGGTTGAGGGTTGGTATCTCTCGTCTTTTGGTCTTGATATTCCAGCTGCCTGCAAGGGCCGCTTGGAAGCGCCGGAGCTGTATTTCTCGGCAGGAGAAAGCAGCGTCTCGTTCTCAGCGCGTCAGGAAGGCGGGGCAGCGCCAGCGGGGTCCGCCCTGTGCTGGCTCCTTCGGCAAGTCTCGCTGCTCCGATCTCGTCACCACCGCGTGTGTTTGCTTAAGGCAATGTCGGTAATATTTATACCTGTAAGGTGCCGAGATTGACGTAAGGATGGACATAGATACGTCAATAAGGATGTCATACGAACTGGTCGTTAGCACATTCTTTACTGAAGTTCTCGGTGAAATCAAAACAATGGCCGCAGGGATTTTCCCAGGTTGTCATAGGTTTGATTTGTTTTGAGAACTCTGTATGCCTTATCAGGGGCTGTAGGAATAGTGCTTGCCTAATTAGATGGCAAGCGTTATGACCTAATCAGATAACGCGTTCCTGTGCCGTGGTGTGGCTTAATCAGATAACGGTTTTTGCATCATGGGATGGCTGCTAGTTAATTGTTAACCAGAACAGGGTCAGGAATAGGGGGATCGATACAGAACCTATAGGAATACATCACAACGGCGCCCCCAAGCACCGAGAGGTTATTTACTTTGCACAGAGCGCTATGCGAGAATATTCCCTCCTATATAAGGGCCTCTCTCACAATACAGACTCCTAATCACTAGTCTTGTGGGTTACTTTAAATACTATTCTGCCTCTGTTGTAGTCCTTACAGCCCCCGTTACATTCTGTATCCCCCAGGGTCGGGTCACGGCGTCCCGAAGAGTTCCTACATCGGGAGGTGGGCGCAGAGGCGCTGGTGAGAAGCGACGCTTGCTCAAAGAATGAAATGTTCCAGTGGTGGTTTTCTTGCGCAATCGATGGGGGGCGAGAGGAGGTGGGGGAGGAAGTGTCATTCTCGCTCTAAGTGACTTGGCATTTCCTGGCTCCTCTAATTTACTGGTTCTTGTCTTTCTTGCACAAGTGTGCAAGGTTGTCTGTTCCTGCAGTGTGATAATCTCCCCTGGCACTGAAGCTTTCACTGGATGGCCTTCAAGGTCTCCACCCCGGTCGTGCCACGGAGGTCGCTTTGTGTAGTGTTGGATCGCAGACCTGGCTTGTGTTGGCCAAGCAGCTGCATGCACGATGGACAGAGCCCTGGGAGCTCGGTGGGTGCCCAGGGAGACATGGAGACATGGAGAGAGGGAGAGATGGAGACATGGAGACATGGAGAGAGGGAGAGATGGAGATAGGGAGAGATGGAGACAGGGAGAGATGGAGACAGGGAGAGATGGAGACAGGGAGAGAGAGGGGGAGGGAGAGAGGGGGAGGGAGGGAGAGAGAGAGGGAGAGGGGAGAGGGAGAGAGATGTGTTTCTATGCCGGGTCTGATGGCTCAGTGGACGAAGGCGTCCGCTGCAGGGACCTATGATCAACCTCATGGTCACAGGTTTTTTTTTGGTCTAGCCCTGCCCCTTCCCCACTGACCCCGCCCCCACCGGTGCGGCCCTCGGACACAAACCACACTGTAAATTTGGCCCCTGAGAGAAAGTTTGTGAGTACCCATGCCCTAGGGTGTAAATTAAATTGGAAGCCGCATATAGACCAGATGGTCCTCAAACATGCCCAACTATCCGGCGCTTTAATAAAGGAACAGTGCCTCTCCCATACCAAGCCGATCGCCCCTGTGTTAAAGATCTACAATTCAAAAATCACTGCATCGGTCCTGTATGATGCCGAAATCTGGGGCTTAAGCAACCTATCGGCACTGACGACCTCCCAAAATAAATTCATGAGGGGCATAATTGGTCTACCGCAATCTACCCCATTGCTGCCCCTTTTTTATGATTTAGGATGTCAGTTCCTGGAGGATGTGGCACGCTTTAGACCTGAGGCCTACTGGAGGAGGCTCTGGGCTACTCCTGAGCTCTCCCAGTACGCCCAGGCCTTACTTGAGATTAGGAATGCTGATAGAGGGTGCAAAATGTCATGGCTGAGGCAGGCAAAGTACACCTATAAAGATATGGGCCTTAGCTCCTTGTGGCAAAATCCCTTTGACAATGTCTTTCCATCTAGAAAGGATTTTAAGGAGTTATACTGGAACATGGTCACCATGAAACGCTTTGCATCATTAATTAGGCCTTCCATATCCAGGGACTTTTTGGAGTCTAAACACACCACAGTATACGAAGGGTATTGGGATTGGATCACGGTTCCCAGTGATAGAAAACGGTACCACCATTTTAGGGTGGGCACTCTCCCAGTTAATTAATTCTCTGGTAAATGGCGATCCAAAAGTAGCACGAAATGTCCTTTCTATCCGACTCAGAATGAAACTATAGCTCATATTCTGTTTATCTGCCCAAAGTACAAAAAACCGAGGCTCACATGGTTGAAGCCCATTTGCTTGTTGAAGGGCATTAATACTGATACAGAAGCGCTAAGGATTCTGAAAACGGACTCTACGGAACCACTTGTAATAGCGGTTGCCACATTTTTACACTGGATGTGGGCTATTCGCGCTTACAAACTGAGCCTGATTTAAACTGTTTTACATTGTATATCTGTTTTTTAAAATTGTTTTTAACCAAGTTACTGCTATTTATCCGCCTCTACTGTACTTGGGATTTTATTGTTTGATAGCTTATCATGCTTTTTAGACTACTTTATTGTATATAGGGATGGAATAACTCTGGCCACATTTTTCTACTATGTTACTTTGACAACTACGAGACTGGAATGGTTAATATTTTAAATGTAAATGTATTTTATGATCATGTGAATCGCAATAAAGACTTATTGAATTAATTATCCCAGGTGTGTTTGATAGAGTCAGACTTATAAGCTGCAGATTGCATCTTAATGCTAAGAGTACCCCTTTCTGCTACCAGAGCACTCAAAAGTGTACCACTCACACCCACATACATGCCGCTTGACCTCACTACAACCTCCATTTTCCTTCAGGGTGGAAAGGACTCGTTATTATAGTATCCAGAAATTTGGCCTTACACATTTTACTTTTGTTTTTGCACACTATATTTTGTTTTCTCTGTGTGGAAGCCCTTTGCATTATGCACCAATCAATTATGGGGGGCCTTCCCTTTCCCAGCATGGAAAGACCATTACGCTTGCTTTTAACAGGAACATTTTTAAATGTATTCGCAAGGTGGGAAGCTACCTGTAGATTTGTTGTAAATACCCACAAACCTGTGTTTATATGCAGTTCACTGCCCTTTGCGTTACCACCTTCTCCTCTGTTCTATTTCTACACTTTCAGTGGTTGAAAATACACTGTATATCAGATTTTACATTATCCTAAGTTGTCTATACAATGTACTTTGAAACATCCATTGATTGATTGTCTGTAAACCAGGATGTGTAATTGTGCAGCAAAATGGCGTTTTTGTAGGCCTAAACTGCATTAAACTATGCCTGTGTGCATGCAACCTCTTGAGAATCAGGCCCTTGCAGACGAGTAGCAATATAGCTATGACTAAGATCCACTGTGTGACACACTCTACCGTACGGTGCTAATGAAGGTCAAAGTACCCTATGTGTGTGTATCCACCAAGCTCAAAAAGCTGAAGTTGGTGTAGAAAGTATGATTAACGCTGCTGTAACTGAGTGACATTAACATAACTTTATTTCTTAGTGCTACAGATACATTGGTCTCGTTCTGCTGTGAAGTATTGGGCCGCAGTGTGTGTGAATCAGACCGAAATAGCAGGTCCATCGCAACCCAGCGGACCCGGCGGAGCCATGGTGAGGATATATATTTCACGTTCATTGGGCTTTGGAGAAGAGACTTGTGAGGGAAGGACACATTTCTTTTTATTTTCCTTGCTGTTTTACCTGGCAGCATCTCCAGCTACAAAAACAGCATTAATGGAAACAAACAAAACACAGAACTGTGCAGCATTTCCCGCAGTTGCAACAGCAGGTTCAAATTTCAGCATCTTGCTTTGGACATTTTATTGAGATGCAGCCAGTGTGCCAGGCGGATTGCGGTTTGTAGATCCAGATGGAGTTGCCCATTCCAGTCCTGAGAATTGTGGCGTTTTGCAATTTTTTGGAGGCTCTGACATCATTCAGGGTTCAGTGTCCAGGATCAAGCATATGACATATCTAGTATTAGCATATCTACGAAGCAATGGAGGGCTCTATATAATTGGGGTTTTACAGTGGTTAGAGCAGCAGAGGTAGCAAGCAGGGGTACTGCATTACTTGTACACAGTAGAGAAGTGAGGGTTACAGGTGGCGTTAAGGCAACAAGGTAAGTGGTTCAGTGTCAAACGGCAACGGGGATTTGTATATTTGCAGTGGGAGTGGGATGTCTTCACGGGCAGTCCAGCATCCATGTGGTCAATGTGGGGCAAGGTATTGCTTGAAGTCTGGGGCTTCAGCTTCTTTCAGAAGTTGAGATGGGATGAAGCTTGGCTGACCTAGACTGGTATGATGTTCTAGACTCTAGAAGCGTAGCAGGCGATATCATTGGGTCTAGTCTTCTCCTTCATGAATTTTTACATTTCCGGTCTGAAGCTGCTGCTTCTATGAGTTGTCCATACTCTGCATTCCATCTGCGTTGCACTTGACTCCAGACTTCACAATGGCTTCCCACAGTCCATTTCCCATATCCACAGTAGTAACATCTAATGCATCCTGTAAAGCTAGATTTGTACCACTAAGGCCTGAATCCTGCTCTTAACATTTGATAGCCAAGAACACAAAATCAACACTGTCAATCACTGAGTGTCTCACCAGCAATTTTAAGGTTGTGAAGAATGCTCCAAATGCTGCAGAATGTGCCTCTGATGTCTGGAAGAGATCTAGATGCCTGCTATACAAATTAGCTTAAACAGATCCAGGAAACATTACTCACTCGTAGCTGATTAGTCATGATTCTTTCTCCAGGCCTGAAACACTCACATTCCTGACAGCTGCAGGTAGACTCCTCTGGAAATGTTCCTGTAATTTTCTCAATGTAGAAAATAAATGAATGAAGAGTGTTGTAATATACTGTCTGTAACTGCAATTCTATCAAACAAGGAATCCTCTGCATGGCTTGTAAAAGCTGTGCTGTCTGTTTGTTTTTTGCCTGCTCTGTTTTTCCTCCAGTGAACTGTGAGTCCTCAGGCAGTGCTCCATGTTTTTACTGTGCTGTTCATTAGCAGAGCTCTTTTCGGTTGACTAGGTTATCTAAAGCAAACTTCTTACCTTTGTAAGGGGCAGCTACCTGTTGAATGGGGTTGCTTTCCATCACCTACCTCTCCTACTAGAGAGAAACCTACCTCTTCCTGTGTATCTGGCTATCAGCTGGCAATAGAAGGGCTTCCTGGAGCAGATAACAAAATACAACAACCAGTTTATACCTTTCTGTCCTAGGATGTCCTACCACAAAAGGAAAATGCAATTCTCATTAACTGGGAGAGAAATTTCATCTGATAATGCAGACCTTTATTTAACTCGGGGTTCTTGCTCCAATTGTGATATAACTGGTTACCTTCAACCAGTAACTCTTATATTGCCAATACTTTGAATAGACACTCACCACTATTAAGGAGATATATTACCAGAAGGGAAACGTTTTCTGGCGGATAGCTCTCCCTTGGCCTGGAGCAAAGTCTGTATTCCTGGAGACCTTTGTGCCCTGACCTTCAGTGAAGAAGCTGGACTGCCCTGGGAGGTGATGAGCTGCATGGCCACTGGAAAAACCGACAAAGGCCCAGTTGTTTTACTTACCTGCATGGAGGATGGCTTGTGGAACCAGGACTACTGAGGAGCCATGAGATACTACAACCCAGATGACAAAGTTCAAGGCTTCACAGAAGCATGGCCTAGGTCGTGAAGCTTCAGGGATGCTTTTGTTTAGCATCTAGTGAGCATATACAGTCCCCACTCTTTCCATGTCTTTAGGGTGCTTGTATCTGTCCTCCCATGGCTCAGAGAGACTTGGAGGTTTGGAACCATATTGGAGGAAACCAAATCATGGAAAACCAGGTTTCAAGGGGAAACTATTTTAAGGAAATACAAATACATTTTAAATTAAATTAAACATTTTAAAGGAAAGAAAATTCTAACAAAATCCAAAAATTACATTAAACTTTGGAGTTGAGGACTAGCGAAGGGTTTTTAGGTTCAGGGATGACTAATGTTTAGGGTGGTATGGGATTTTTAGGTGTCAACAATGGGTGGAGTTCAGGCACAGAAAGGGGTTTTTAGTGTTCAGCAATGGACGGAGTTTAGAGGTGGTATGGGTTTTTTAGGTATCAGTAATGGGTGGAGTTTAAGGGTGGTGAGGGGTTTTAAGGGTTCACGGATAAGTGGATTTTAGGGGTGTGAGGTGTCTTAAGGTCTTGAATGGGTGGAGTGTAAGGGTGTTGGTATGTTTTAGGGATCATGGATAGGTGGAGTTTGGGCTGGATAGGGTTTTTAAGGTTCAGTGATAGGTAGAGGTTAGGGGTGGTGAAGAGTTTTTAGGGTAGGATTGGGTAAAGTTTAGGGTGGGGAGTGGTTTATGGTTTCAGGAATGGGTGGAGTTAAGGGGTGGTGAGGGTTTCAGGGGTCATGGCTGGATAGTGTTTTGGATTGTGAGGGTTTTTGTATGGTTCAGGAATGGATGTGGTAAGAGGTTTTAAGCGGTCAGAGATGGTTGGGGATTACGCTTAAAAAGAGGATTTTAGGGTTCAGGAATGGGTGGAGTTTAGAGATATTGAAGGGTTTAACGGTTCAGGGATAGGTGGAGTGTAGAGGTAGACAATGTTTTTAGGGGTCAGGGATGGGTGCAACCATTGTATTTATCAGGAAATAAGCATGTAAAAGCCAATTTTGAACAAAAAGACAATCTAGCAATTGATTTCTATGAAATGTCCATTAAACAGTTTAGAATAAATGGATTCTAAGTAATGGTATTTGAATTCACTTACAACCTCTTCACAGTCCCAGTGTGGTGTGGAGCATCCACAGTAACAGTGTGTGGACTAGTCTTGTTGACTTAAGCCAGCCTTCCTAATTCCCACGCTATTTTAACCGTCTTTCTGTCACTTACAGTTTCAGGGATATAACTGTAAAAAGTTACAAACCATTCTTATTCCCAATGTCCAGATCTGAATTGGAACTAGTGAAGCCAAGGAGTCTGGTCAGTGCCCCCGTCCGATGGGTGTACCTCCTCACTAAGACTCTTCACCTATAATGGCCCTTTCCAGTATGCAAGACACTTTATGTACTTATTGTTGGAATGCCAACGTTGGCACTGAACCTCTATTAGATCTATCCCCATTTTAGGACCTAGAGACAAATTGGGAATGTAACTGGTATCTGAAAAAGTTGACCTGGGTTCCTCTTGGATTCTTGTTTCTAGTTCCAACGCTAACTTGGACACTGAGATGTTGGTATCCTACACTCTACCGTTGACTCTACTTATGTGATACCCTTAATGTTTGGGTGGTGATATTTTGGAAGCAAGGACTTTTTTATATTGAACTGGAAACTCTGCAGCTAGGCCTCCAGTCCAAGGAGCTGTCCAGTGTTCAACTCTGAGCCAGAGAACATGACAAGAGATATCTAGTAATAGTTAATTAAGGGTGCACTTTCCTCTGGCACCATTGTCCGATTGATGGCGTCTTTTTTAGTAAACGTAGTAAAATGAAAAGTCCTGAAGCCGACTCAATTGCAGCATATTGGCTATAGGGCAATAGTTCCAAAACATTGAATACCTAGGGCCTGATTACAATGTCGGTAGGAGTTGTCTCTGACGGACATCGCTGCGGATGGAGATCCGACTGACCGCAAGTCAGCAGGTCCAACACCACAATTAGGATGCGACCACACATGATGCTGTCCCAGACTTCTATTTTTCAATGGGAGCTTGTGCAGCGTTCTGAAACCACCTGCAGCACAAGCTCCCATTGAAAAATGGAAGTTTTGAAACATCCCTGCACCATGTGGCGGGCACCTCACAGCGGAGGGCCAGGGGATAAGGGGGCCCTGCTAGGGGCTCCCAAAGGCACTTTAACAGCAGCTCCATGTCAGAAAGGCAGACATGGAACTGCTGTCGGAAAGTGCCATCATAATCCTGATGATGGAGACTCAGGGCCAGATGTAGGTAAATCTATTTTACCGACACTTAAATACCGAATTTTACCGATTCGGTATTTAAGAGTCGGTAAAATAGATGTACCGAGATGTAGGTAAATCCAGATGTGGATTTACCGATTCCTTAAAAGTCGGTATTTACCGATTCGGTAAATACCGACCTGTAATGCTCCATTCATTCCTATGGGCTTTGAAGCCCATAGGAATGAATGGGGCATTACAGGTCGGTATTTACCGATCGGTAAATACAGATTTTTGGCAAGGGTGCAGGGGGTGTCACTTTGACACCCTCTAGCACCCCCAAAAAAGGTTCGGGGGCCATATGGCAGGCATACCTGCCCTAAGGGCAGGTCTGCCTGTCATATGGCACAGGTGTGCATGCACACATTTGCATGCTCACCTGAATCGGTATTTCACCATCAAATTGAATTTGATGGTAAAATACCGATTTCTTAGGCCTTGTGGGACTCATCAGAGTCCCACCTACATATCGATTTTACAGAATCTGTAATTTTACCGTTCTGTAAATTTACCGACCGGTATATTTACAGATTCTGTAAAATTACAGATCGGTAAATTACAGAACGGTAAAATTACCGATTCTGCCCCCTACATCTCAAATTCCTTTTACCGGTCGGTAACGGCCGAATTCGGCCGTTACCGACCGGTAAAACCCTACCTACATCTGGCCCTTTGTCCTTGAGGGATTATGAGGCCTTTCCGACTGGCGGAACGGAGTCAGTTTCCCCGGCAGTTTAAATTCCGACCGCCGTCATCGTAATACGGCGTGTGGAGTTTAAACCTACAATGTCTGTCGGAAAGCTTCCAACCAGCAGCCAGAGGCTTTCCGACCACTATTGTAATTAGGCTCTAAGGGCCAGATGTAGGTAATTCAGATTTACCGACTCTTAAATACCGACTCATACCGAATCGGTATTTAAGAGTCGGTAAATTGGAAGGAGGCAGAAGTAGGTAAAAAATTACCGAATCTGTAAGAGTCTGTATTTACCGATTCTGTAAATACCGATTCTGTATTTCCCATTGATTCCTATGGGCCTTGAAGCCCATAGGAATCAATGGGAAATACAGAATCGGTATTTACAGAATCTGTAAATACCGAATCCTGCAAGGGTGCAGGGGGTGTCACTTCGACACCCTCTAGCACCCCAAGTACAGGCTAGTGTGACATGTGGCACACATACATGCCCCAAGGGCATGTCTGTGTGTCACATTGCACAGGTGTGCATGCACAGATGTGCATGCACACCTGAATTCGGTATTTTACCACCCAATAGGATTGGGTGGTAAAATACCGACTCTTAAGGGCCTGTGGCACTCTTAGGAGTGTCAGCTACATATGGATTTACAGAATCGGTATGTTTACCGATTCGGTAAAATACCGAAGTGGTAAATTTACCGAATCGGTAAATATACTGATTCTGTAAATACCTACCCACCTACATCTCAAAAGCCAAATACCGGTCGGTAACGGCCGAATTCGGCCGTTACCGACCGGTATTTGGCTACCTACATCTGGCCCTAAGTGTGTAAACTCTAGGAATACATTTGGGATCATATCTTAGCCTCAGAAGTTGGTTCTTAATGCAAAATATGTTTTACATGCTTATAGTACCTCTTAATAAAAGTCCTTTTCTGTTACGACATTGCGTTGATAGTGTTGTTTACTATGTTATCCTGCATCAGGTTTGCCAACCCCTAAAACTTTCTAGGATTCTTGGTTGAATTACATACCCCAAAAGTATCAAGCACCTAAACTGAGTAACTTAATTATGTAATAGGAGTGCTAAAGTATTAATTGCCCTGTTATGCATGTGGCAAACTAAATACCCACAGTGGACACTGCCAAGTAACCAATGATTGCCCCAAGACCAACACTTTATGCCGATGTCCTGCCACTGACCACATTTCACTTTTTTTCAACTAATGAAAACTTCACGTATTTTATAACCTTGTTAATTTTGTTATTTTATTTGTATTTCAGGCAATTTCTGGGCTCCGAAGTCTTGCTTTCTCTGTCGTTTGAGCTTCATGACCTCGTATGACAGTAGTTTATCTAGAAATGTTCAACATTCTAGCCTATTGTGTGTTGACTGCCCTAAATTGGGCACACACAGTGCTTGTACACAGTCTAGCTCTTGTGCTGAAATTAGCTGAGTGCAAAAGGTGCTTGCTTTATTTTTTTCCTTTGCATTTACTGTGAATGCAAAGTAGACATTTTTTTTTTAACACATGCAGAAACAAGGTCAAATATTGTTTGGACATGTTACTGCCTGAATTTGGGCGCAAAACAGTAAATCAGGAACACAAACTTGTATGACACATTTCACAAAATTAATTTGGATATGGACGTTTCATATAATATGTGGCATAATTGTTTTTTATTGTGATTGCATTTGTGTAGAGTAGCTTCCCCCTGAAAATGTGCATGATTTTAGTGGTGCCAAGTATATATATCTCCGAATCTAACCTGGCCATTATAGGCTAGCACGATCGTTCTCTATCCTTGCATGCATATTTACTTTGAGAATTAATATCTTTTTGGGCTAAACAATGACATCTCCTGGTCCGGTGATTCTTGCATGCTGTTCATCATTCATTAAATGATTTTTCTCAGCAGGCATCTTAACAGTAAAAAAAAAATTGATTTCACTTTCTAAACAATAGGGATTCAGATATAGATTTGACTGGCTAAGCACCACAGTGGAGACATCATTGGGTTCTTAGTGGGCCCTCTGGATGTGATCAAGAGTTCTCTGGACCTCTCTCATAAGATATATTAATGCTGGAATTTTTCTGAAAATAATGTGGGTGGTGACATAAAGTTCTGCCAGTGTTGAAGATGCCAACAGCAAAATCGAATGGATACATGTGCCCGACAGTCTGCTTACACGCACGGATATTTTGTGTCTGATTGTTATTTTGTTTCCTGCAGATGTATTCCTGCCCTGGGATCTTTCAATAAAGGTGACGGTGAAAGACCCCTCAGACGCCTCTTGCTCAATGGATGTATACATGGACCTTGCGTTGGCGCCCTATCCACTTGGGTTATTGCCTGGAGCCAAGGTTTACTTTGAGAATCTTCAGATGGTTATCTCGAGGTAACTGTACCATCCCAGTGTCACCACAAAGGAAACTTTCTATACTGTGACTAGTTACCTTATGTGATGAAATGCATTTATTTATATTAGCTGCTCGCTAAGTGTGTTACCTCCAAAAACTGGGAGGCAGCGTTTATGCCCTTCCTAACTGTGGAAATGAAAGTGGGATCATCTGCAGTTCAGGGCAGCTTTAAAACCCAATTTGTTTATCTAAACCCTGGTCTCTGGACAGGCAACAAAGAGACTGGTTCTCAGTTTTTATTCCAACTCAACAACAACAATTCCTATTGAAAGTTTTATTTTCTGCGAATTAAGAGAATGGTAAGAATTTGATAAATGTTTGTATGCACCTCAGCCCACTGAATCAAACTTGTGCACTGTAAACCACTACAATACACATTTCATCAAGCACAAATATGTCATTGAGGCTCAAGCACTCAACACCTTTTCATGGTCACATTGGTTGTTAGGTTTTAATTGGCACTTTGAAGCACAACCATATAGGCACAGTACCTTGAATCAGTGACTAAACATACTTGTTAAAATGTTCTATGTGTGCATAAAGACATAGAAGGCATTACATGCGATCTGTATACCATTCCTACTGTTCCATCAGTTCCGTTCACTACATTACTCAGATCACATAACATAATGACCCCCAAATGGAGTGTGCCCAAAACATCCTCACAAGGCCTGGCATTCTGTATAGGTATTTAGGGTGAAGTCTGAACCCCACCAGCCTATCAAAGAAGGGCTGTGGAAAAGAAAGGTGTGAGCAATTGATCACCACTAAGACAACAATTTTGCCACATAATCTTGATCTGGTCCGACACAAGTCACTTCTGTTGAGTAAGCTGTAGAAGTTGTTGAGGTACAAATCATACTCAAAGCAGAATATGTCCAGGCAAGAATCATCTCAGTCTTGCCGCTCCCATCCCGAGGAGAGATCACACAGTTTGCATTCCAAGTACTTGAATCCATTGCTAACATCTGACTTAGAGTTTGTTCCGAAGCTTGTCCCAGCTCTGCCCAAGATTCCTGGGCCATCATGTGCTGATGATAGAGGCATTTAGGAAAGCCATGCTGCAGCTTTTCAAGGCAACAGCAACTCCATCTGGAATGCCTTTGGAGGCACTGGGGCCTCCAGTCGAATTTTTGCCAGCGGGTTCAGCCCAAAACCAACTAACCACGTTTAGTCTCGATCTGGATCTAAGAGCGGAATTTGAACCACTGTTTATATTTATTTTTATTATTGTGTCTATTTATTATGGTGTAGGTTATCCCATAAATCATATTTATGTATCTGCAATGAAAGGCAGTCTATAATATTTACTCATGAAAAATAAATTCTGATATAAAATGAATAAATCTGCATTTGTGGTGTAATTTGCCTGGGTTTAGGTGTTTCTATATTAATACATTGGACCTCTCCTAGGCCTTTCTGTCTAAATCCATAGGGCAGGTACCCGTTCCGTATTTGATGTCGATCTGGATCCCTGCCCGCACTGGCCTATACCTCCACTCCTGAGCTAGAGATGTCATTTGCAAAGGCACTGGCTCTAGCTTCAGCAGGACCCACATCAAACCAATCCAAAACCTTTGTGATCCCTGGCTAAGCCTGTTTCATGCTACAAGATTAGTTGGGCGCAGTCCCCAACTTTGGATGAACACCAGCCTCTCCCTCATTGCCAGTTGCTCTCTCTATTGCGGACCGACTGACGAGAGTCCGCACAGTAGCAGAGGTTAGACCTCTAACTACCTTCTAGATAAATTTAAGCAAACCTATTAACAGAAATCTTGCAATGTGGACCTGATACTCAGAACCTTTACTACCTGTTAACACGGCCATGACAGAAACCTTTATGATGACCTGGTCTACGCCAGGTTTAGCTCCCCCAGTAAGTAGCCCAGTATCTAGGCTTAATAGGCTCGCTTGGAGACCTGGCCTTTTTGGCTCGCCACCTGTAGGAAACTGACTCTTTACACAGTGTGGCAAAATTAGGTGCACTGTGTAGAGGGTTCAGGTATCCTTTACTAGTGTACAGGGACTTGCTTTAACGATCCCAAGGTGCTGTAATTTTGGTAGTGTGGTCGAGCAGCCTTAGGCTTATCAGAGGGGAGTGTTTGGCATTTGCGGCACACACAGAGTCAATAAATGGGACACATGCTCAGTACAATAAGGGATTCCAACACCGATTTGTAAAATAACACCCATTGTTTTATATAATTTTAGACACCAGGATCTTCTGGATGAGGTAAGGACTTTTCGTGTTAACGATTTACAGAAAATTAGAAAATACAGCCGTCAGATTTAAAGCATGAGAGTTGAACGCAGTAATGTAATCCTATGGGAGAATCATACTCTGCACAGGAACACTGGCAAACGACTTACAGGACTGTTCTTCTGCAATTAAGGTAAGTAGGGGCCAAAGTCCAAGAAAGCACCAAGGGCCAGATGCACAACGGATTTTTGCTTGCGCAAATGGGTTTTAGACCCGTTTACGCATGCAAAAATCCTGTGGGCTATGTATTAACCCTATTTTGTGAGTTGCAAATAATTTGTGAATTGCAAAATATTGTTTAGCGACTCGCTATTAGGAAGGGGCGTTTCCTTCCTAATAGCGACCCCAATAGCTGTGTAAGAAGGTTTTGCAACCGGAATTTAGGGCCGCAAAACACTTGCAGTTTACCACCCTTCTTAGTAGGGTGGTTAAGCACTTGCAAACGGGAAGGGGTCCCCAGGGGACCCCTTTCCCTTTGAGAATGCATGGGCAAACATTTTTAAACAACTTGAAAATGAGAAGTTACTTTTTTTTTTTTTAAATGCATCCTGTTTTCTTTTAAGAAAAACAGGTTGCATATAAAAAAAAACAGCTTTATTTAAAAGCGGGCCCAGACTTGGAGGGCTGCTTTCCCCAGCATGCCAGCATTCCTGGGAGTTCCCGCCATTCCCAAAGGGGTCACAAATTGCGACATCCTCATTGATATTCATGAGACATGCAATTTGCAATACGATTGGGAATCGCGAACAGTGTCTCAGACACTAACAAAAAAGAGAACAGAGGGCAGGGACCAATAGAAACCGCACCTAACCAAATGAAAAGTGTCAATAAATTTAATTGTAGGTGCACGAAACCAGGGAGTGCTTCCCTCTCCACTCCCCAAATAATAAGATAAGACCTTACAACTATTGGAACATCAGAAAGTGGTTTCAGCACTCCAAAGACAGTAAAAGTTTTTTTAAATATCACATCCAACTTAAAGATTTTCTATCTTCAGATAATATGCACAGAAGGAAAGAAAAAGTCCAAATTCAGTATATGTGTTTCTTGTTCCAAGATTTTTTTCTCTTTATTATTCACATAACAGAAACTTCTTCCAAAAGTGAAATCATCAAAGCCATAGCCAACGCGTTTCGTCTCGCTAGGAGACTTCTTCAGGGCTTCAAATCAATAATATAGGTCTACAGTCCTCAAGATACGAAATAGTATGGTATTCACAATGGCAGTTAAATGGAACGTTTGTTAGCGTATTCTTATAATCGCAAACTGGCATGATAACCGCACGATATCCGATCCATTCGAGGGTTACGTCTCAGACACCGTTGTACATTTGCAATTGCGAGTCGCAAATTGCGAGTCGCAATTTCCATTGGTCGTACATCTGGCCCCAAGAGTTCAAGGTTACCTGCCCTGGGGTTTCCAACTACAAAGGTGCTTTCAGCGATGGTAGACGCTACAAGTTGAAGTTAATGGGTAACAGTAACTGCAAAGAAAGGCTGCAAGGGGCGACTGAGGGACCAGTCCGGCAGAACCCAAAGGGGGTCTCAGCTCTTGAGATTCTCAGGACCACAGAGGTCAGTTTCAATGGACTCGGGCTGGGGGGCTCGGATGCCTAAGTGTTTTGTCAGGCGGTCGGCGAGTTTGAGGCTCTCGCAGTTCTCAGTGCACCTGCAGAACAGTGAGAAAATGAACAGCAAGACGACTCCTGGCATGGGACTGACATCTGTTGAAGTACCTCGAAATGCAGGTCTGTTTCGGCAGTGATGGTGTTCAGTCTGAACTCAAACAAGCCTTGGTGCCTGCAACAGGCTCTGGTACCCAGGGTATTGGTGCAGGGAGCCTTCGGGTTGGATCAGCCCCTAGAAGACTGGATGGATCGATGGCCTGACCTCCTGGACACTCTGTGACCTCCTCCTGGGCTGCTGCTGCATCAGTGGACCCGGTGGTCATCAGATCAGTGAACTGGATTGTGTGGTTGATGCCTGCAGGCTGCAGGGAAGTGGCTCCGCTACTTCAAGGGAGATGCTGGCTGCTTGGCAAAGTGCTGGCAGCCCTTCAAGGCATTTGGAGGATGCGCTGTTGCAGGATGAGTAGTTTCTTTGCAATTGTCGGGACAGGAGCAGCCAGGCAGGCTTTGGCATCAAGTCCACAACTAGTCCACAGTTCTTGAGTTCTTCAGCTCTTCTTTATCCTCATTCTTCTTTAGTCATCTGAGTTCATGATGCCAGAGGGCTACCTAAATACTAAATTGAGGGAAGTTACGGGGAGTGAAGGGCAGTAGCCAATTGGCTACTTGGCCTTGGGGCCACTACACCCCCTATATGACCATTTCCTGTAGGGCATAACCCTGTCCCAGAGTTGCTAATTACACCCAAAATCACGATGGTGGAACCCTTCTTTTGTGGAGCACATAGGTAGCCCACTTTAGGGGTGAGACCAGCCTGTTTGTTCAACATGCCTCCTTGCATAGCTGACTCCCCGGCTGTCCTGATGCCAAATGAGCCTCAGGGCAGGGGTTGGCATCTCCCATGTCAGTGGGAAGCAGGGGTTGCATATCAAAGGCGGCAGGGGCTTAGAAGCCCCTGGCATTGATATCCTAAATCACTAGTCATCCTGTCGGAGGAGGTGGGAAAACCTTCCTCCAGAGCAGGCATTGTTTCTGGCCTTAGAGAGCATGGGCTCTCACCTCAGGGGTCAGAAACTTGTCTGTGGTGGCAGGCTGGTCGATATCAGTCAGCCAGCACACTGGATAGGGGTAGGTTTTTTTAGGAGCACCTCTAAGGTGCCCTCTGGGTGCATGTCATAATACATTTTGTACTGGAAACAGTCCTGAATTATTAAATCATGGTGTTTGAAACAAAACACCATAGGTTTCAGTAAAGCCATCATGTAGCTGGGGAACTCGTAATGACCATTGCGCAGAACATATACTTAAGATGGCTTCCCTGTTCACTTGTAGCATCTAGTAATTGAACTAGACAGCACAGGGGCATCTGCTATGCAGATATGCCCTCACATGAAAGATAATGCACCCTGCCTTAGGGCTACAAGGCCTGCTGTAGGGGTAACTCACATCTATTACATGCATTGACTTTGGCATAGCACACACTGAGTGTGCCTTGTTGTGTTTTCACTCATGGTTTGCACTATGACACGCAGCCTGAATGGCAGGCTGCTTGCAATTTGTATGGGGGTCCCTTAGAGCGGCATAATACATGCCGTAGCCCTTAGGGGACCCTCTTTGGTACCCATGCTCTAGGTATCCTGAGCACCACTCACTAGGGAAGTACAGGGGTACCAAAGTGTGTACCAATTGTGTTGCAGATAGGCAATTTTCCTTGTTTTCGGCAAAGGGCACTGGGGCCTGGTTAGCATAGACCCGATGCACGTCAGTCGAAAAACATCCATTTCATTGGCAAAAAGTGAGGGATAACCATGACAAAAATGGGCAAGTGCCTACAGTCCCCGACTCAACAGAGCATAGTACTCCAAGTTTCTACTAGCAAGGCAAATTGTAGCGCAGGACAGGGAATCCAAACACATGGACATCTTCGGGAATAGTGATTTTTCACTTTTGCTCATACAATTGAAGATGGACAGTACACAGCTAACGGCCGGTCACGACATGACGGACTGTGTGATTTGCTCTGTGGGCACCAGTGTAGTGATCAGGCATTTTGCCTAGATGCATGCCACAGAATTCTCTGGTGACCTGCAGGCATCCTTTATGGATATTCCATTTGAGGCTGCAGGTTATTTTGTCAAATAAGTGATTCGGCACTGGAACTCTTCAGGGACAGCTGTGCTATGTCCTGTTCCCAGGGCGTGCACTCTGCTCCCTGTAAATTCCACGAGCAATACCAACATTTAGAGGCTATGCTCAATTTATCTTCTACTGCCAGAGGCAACCCTCGCACTCTTCACAAAAGCTAGCGCAGCCCTTTTTGCAGTTGATGCAGCTGTGGAGGGCAGTAGTCTTCTTCCTCCTTGCCTGATATATCTGGTGTCATACCACCTTGATTCCTACATCTATGGTCATGTGCAACTGGTAGGGGGCAGGATTTGTTTCTTCCTACCCTGCTGGCATGCTATAATGTCAGAGCAGTAAGTGCTGAAGATTGTTCAACATACTTACACCCTTCTACTTGCATCTCTTTCTCCTCACATCCCTCTGGTTTTTGTTCAGACGCCGGCAGATCATGCCTCGATCCTTGTGCAGGACATGTGGTCTCTACCAGCCAGGGGTATGGTAGGAATTACCCCAGACCAGAGGCGAGTAGGTGATGTTACACTAGTTACTTTAAGGTGACCAAAAAAGAGAGAGGAATCATCCTAATTCTAAACTTCGACAGTGGCATCAAGACATTCTACCCCCACAACCACATCTGGATCTTTTCACCGCCACTGAATATGCATGTTGCGAGTATTACAAACTGTAGTTTCCACCAAGAGATTCCCTGGGAAATGCATTCTGCATGCAGTGGAACGCCGGTCTCCTGTACTCTTCCTACTTCTGCCTCTCCTCTACCGAGTTCAGGAATGACATGGTTCAGATCATCTTGCTAGCTCTGGATTGAGCCAGAAGAGTGACAATGTTGAGCCCGAACATTTGTCCTGTGATTTGTCTACCTCTTTGAGAGGACCTTCTGTATCAATTAAAGGGTAGGGTCCTGCACCCACAACTCCATGCATAGAGATTGAGTGTCGCCAACTCAGCTGTTTTGATTTACCTGCTGAAGTAGTGGATGCTATTCTTGCTACTAAAAGTCTACAAAATCTATTTAGTTTGGTGGTTAATGTTTGTGGCCTGATGCGGAGACTCAAGTTGGCCCTCTTCAGGCCAATCTGTTGGGTGTTTTTTTGTAAGTTTTTTCTTTGGCTTTGTAGTAGGTATTGTCACAAGTTAATTGTCAGGCTTTTCTACTTTTGCCTGGCTAGCCTTTCTTATTCAAGTCACCTGTGATGCATGTCTTGAAAGTGCGAGCATGCATGTTCCATCCTGAACCCTTTATTATTCCTATTCCTATTTCTCAATAGGACCTTTTTTTTGGTTGACACATTCTTATTATGCACTCTCTTCGAACCTCTGCACATGTGCTCTCTTGGATTGCTGACCCTTAAGATGGTATTCCTCATTGCAATTACTTCTGTGCACCGTGTCAGACAGCTACATTTGCTTTCAGTGTAACTTCCATATATCACCTTCTTCATGGACAAACTGGTGCTACAATCTCGCACTTCTTTTCTGCCAAACGTAGTGTCGCTCTTCCTCGTCGAACAGTCCATCATGTTTCCTGCTTCTTTTGCTCCACCTCACCCCTGTAACAGGAAGGAGAGGCCCCCGAAAAGAGCCTTTGGTTTTTACATCAAATGCATGAAAGTAGCGTTTGGATGACTGGCTTCTGCACTGCTAAGAGAATAAGGCAGTCCTGAAGAGAACCTTAACCAGGTGGATCGTCCTATGCATAAAAACAAGCTTTGCCTTTGCCAAAAGTAAGCCTTGTGAGGCCATAGCTAAGAATGCCATTGTGGCGTTCGCAAGAGGAGACATTTCACTCACTCAGTCTTGCAGTACTCCCACGTGTGAATTCCACTCCTAAGACCCTCCACATTTTGGCGAGTACTGGTTTGGTATCTATTGACTATGTGAGGAATCTGTGGTTAGAAGTATGCATCAGAAGAAATGTACTCTTTTGCTTGTGGATACTCTGTATTACCCTTGAATCCTCACTGGCCTACCCTATTCCTACTCTGCAGAATGGAGTTATAGTGTTCTAAAAAGGTTATATTTGGCACATTGTCATTCCTCTTAATTGTTACAGCTGCTCCACATCTGAGGGAGTGGAAGAATTCAAGTGAAAATGAATGTCAATGCGCAGGGGTGGCACCTATATATGATTCTGTCCCATTACTTCTGGAGGCAGTGCTTGGTCACTGCAGAGTCTGATCATGCCACTGCTATGAAATATTCTGTATTCAGCCTGGTTAAATTCACTAAGCAAGGATTCTATGATTGTTCATTCATAATGTGTCGCTGTAGATATGCATGCCTTGCATACACCTGCCATCTATTATTGTGCTCGGACATTACAACTTATTTTCTTCTATGAAGCTTTGAGTCATGGGATGTGCTGTGACTCTTTAGTTCAAATTGTGCATGGGTGGCAACACCACCTTGGGTTTCTTTTTTTTCCTGCAATTTGGTTCGGACGTATTCAGCAACGACTCTGAGATCAAAGCTTTACTCGTGGCGCTTCAGACCTAACTCTACACTTCTAGGCCGACAACTCAAATGCATGATCAACCTGTATCTGACAATTCCCCCAAGGGGACACTGTTCTAGTTAGATCTACTGCTTCGGCACCCGGCAGCTGACGCCCCAGTCGAGTCTACCTCTATCCTTACGCAGCTCGCCCCAGAGAAAGCATACAGGAAGAAGGCGAACTAATGCACATCCTTCCAATCTCGCCAAAGTGTAACACAGAATACCCTTGGGTGGAGCAAGCATGGCATCTGAACCTTCGCCTCTCTCCTGAACATGACTAGACCTCATGCAAGTTCCACCTTACCTTTTGGTGTGAGAAGACCTTAAGGTACTTAAGGGAGATGCTTTGGGCATATTTGAGAATTCAGCAGAAGTCATCCTCTGAGACAGCCAACATTTTAGAAGACCATAACACCTGTACAGGAAAGACAGTAGGAGTTCCACCTTTGCTGGGAGGAAATCACAGCAGTTCAGTGGGTGCTAGTAGTATTTCAGCAGGGGTCCTGGTTAGAATTGCATGCCACCTCAACCAATACACTATGGCAACACATCCTCTGCTAAAACCACACACTTTCTGCCACGTTGGTGGGGTAGCTTGGGCAAAGGTGCTCTGGCCTATGTGATGTGATCACTTTTGTCAAAACTGTTTTTCCGCTGATGTATTGGTGGTTGCATGACATACTTATTTCATTTGCCAAGACAAACTCCTGCAATAGCAAAAAATAAGTGCCCTGATGTGCAGTGAGATTTCTCTTCACAAGAGCGGTTAGTTGCTAATGTGTTCTTCCCTAGCCCACCATGCAATGTAGGAAAGGGCAGGAAATGGATACATCAGAAGGACTGCTCTGCTGACCTACATATGCCAGTGGACCGTGGGTGGTTGAGCCAGTACAGGCTTCACTGTAGAAATCCAGCAGTTCCCCAACCTCTACATTTGGCTTAGCACAGATTTTTGTTAGGAAGGAGCTCTTTCTATTCATGGTGTGGCTTCTGCTCTGACAACTCTAAATCACCTCACAAGTGTGTTATTCCTCTTCTCTTAGAGAGAGCCTCCACTCTTGCTCTCTGTGTTAAAATTAAAGTTTTCTTGGTAGATGAACATTGAAGGAAGGAAAATGCAAAAGGGCTTGTTTGGGAACGGAAAAGGGTTCAAGATGTCATACATATTAGGGATGAACTGCGGATAAACTGATTGCACAAGTGATACTACGGTGAATAAGTTGTACTTTTTACGGCCAGAGAGAAAATGTCACCATGTTTGATACCAAGGAGGAAATTATATCCCAATGTCCCATTGTCTGTATGAGTGAGCAATTGCCTAACATCTACCCTTCTGTTTCAATATCTACTTGAAGTCTCTTGAACGAGGAGTGACCTCCGTTTTAGGGTTCCATTTGTAATGTATTTTTTATTTTTACCATTCAGAGCGAAAAAGGTATACTGCAAGTACTTGGTGTGCAGCTCCTTCACCTTACTGAGCTTCATGCCGGATGAACAGCAACGGTGAGCATATTAATTCAACAAGATGCCCCCCTCCCACCCGAGAGAATACCTTGTCATTTTTTCACTGCACCTAGGAGAAGACATCTGCTGGTAGTGTGGTGTTTGCAGTTTAAACATCATGAGTGATTGATTGGATGGAGATTACAGAATTTTTCTTGGCAACATTTTGGGAGGGAGGACAGTGAGAAAGTAGTGAGGAGGTATTTCATAGGCTGGATCACTTTGGAACTGAGTTGTTTAATGTAGGGCCCAGTGGGCTGGGTCATTGCTTGTACCATCAGGCTGCTCGCTGACTGCATTAATCCTTTCTGTTTGGATTCATTTTATGTATCAAGAAATTCATAAAAACCCCAGTTGGTACCAGCCCACCTGTCTGGAGCTACATCTTTGTCAAACTCCCCAGATTATTTGCAGAAATTGCACTGGTCGTGTATCACATTGGTTGATTATTGAAATCACAAGCAAGCTTTCACTGCTTTTCTTCCTTCGGTTTTACAGGTTGCTTTTACCACATCCTGAGATTTCGCCCATTTCCTCCATTCCTCTGGTCCTGTTCATTAAACTGATGTCCAAGTCTGAAACGCCACACAAAGGGCGCTCCACCTGCAGGGTGACCTCTGTGATCAGCCTGAGTCTGCGTTGGGTGTGTGCAATTTGTACAGCTATCTTCAAACAGGTACAGTTGTTAATATGGGGCAGTCTGATGGTAATGGTATGTTTATATAATTTGAGATATGGTATGTTTTGTTAGTGTCCTTGTAAGTCGCACACTACAAATGGCATTATCCCTATATGCTGGTCTCAGATGTGAAACCGAGAGAAAATGAATGGCAATAAAAGAGCAATCAGGGTGGATTACGAGAGGATGTGCTAAGAGTGGCAGGAATTGAAAGGAGGTAGAAAAGGCTGCCATGGGAACCATCTCTTTACCCTTTTTGTAGTGAGGGTTTCTGCGAGCGGAAATCCTGGCTTGTAGGGCGATTAAGCATAGGTGATCAAGTGGTGTGTGTAACATACTAGGATCAAAGCAAAAAAGTGCTATCAGTTGAGAACTAATAGCATCCCCTAGGGCACACTAAAATGGCGATTCTTGCCTCCACAGTTTATAAAGAACCAAAGATGAAAAATGTCTTATTGGACCAAATGAATTTTAATCCATAGTATTAGATTTTGATATGTTTATCCACATATTATGTAACATGATTTCTCTTGCTCCAATGCATTTCGGACATTGTCCTTCATCGGGGAGCATCTAGAAAAAGAATGACATACACACAGATCTGTATATATCCTAATGGGTTCAGTATAAAAATTACGTGATGTGTGCACCATATCGAAAAACAGTGTGGTGTTAAATACAAGTGAAACCGTGGTCAAAAGAAAGGAAGCGTGAAAAACGATTTAACGTAAAAATCACAATTGAAAATAATGTTCAAAAACGTGCCAACGTAAAAGTGCAAGGTAAAGCATTCACCCAAACTGACTAAATAGGAAATGAAGTTCAGCCGAACATGGTGGGAGGTACGTGATGAAACATCATGCAAACGTTAGAAACATTAAACCTACGTAATAAAAGATAAGCCACATTTCTCCCAAGTAGAGTAAACGAAGTTCACCCAAATAGTGTAAATTATCCGCGATAAAGCTGCATACAAGCATTCCCAAATTAAACCCAGCGAGTCGCCCGGTTAAAATTGTGCACGATAAAGCTGCATACAAGCATTCCCAAATTAAACCCGGCGTGTCGCCCGGTTAACTGAACTTACATGAGAGAAAAGTCATTGCGGCATCATGAGCGTGAGTTCAAAACACTGCGCCATGAGCGGGAGGCTAACACGGAAGTCTAAATACAATTTGGATGCACGTGACACGGGGTCAATTGCTAAAGCTAAACAAGGGACTAACAAAGATAAGGAAACGCGGGATGTTTTCACAAAGGGGTATGGACCCAAAAGATCAATGTAGAAGTGAAATACACATGAGAACAGTCTCCCATATAGTGTGAATACATAGAATGTGAAGTGACGTGAATTAAAATATAAAAAAATAAAATTAAATGAAAATTAAAATTAAATGAAAATAAAATTAAATGAAAATGTAATGCTAAATGTAGCAACAAGGAGAAATGTCCAGAAAAAAATCCCCTACTGGGGATAGATGCAGGAAGGTTTTACAGGTAACATGAAAATTCGATGCGTTCATTAAGCCCAAATGGCTTCATTGACTGCAGTCTATATATCCAGTAATATTCTCTTTGGAGTAATTGTTTGTTGTCCTTTCCCTCTTCTTTATTGATGACTTCAAGAATAGTGTATTTCAGTTGAGAAACAGAATGTTTCATTTCGTTGAAATGGGTTGCTACAGTCGATTTCTGGTTCATAGTACGAATATTAGACTTATGTTCGTTGAGGCGTGTTTTGACTTTGCGTTCTGTTTTTCCAACATAAGTCTTTCCGCAAGGACATTTCAAGAGGTAAACACAATTATTGGTGTCACAAGTTGCAGTCACTCGTAATTGAATTTTGTATCCTTTCATAGGATGTGTGATTTCTGTGCCAGTTATTATGTTATGACAGTTATTGCAATTGTTACATGTTCTGGTACCACGGAATTGAACGTTCAATGTTTTGGTCTCTTTGAGGATTTCTCCTAAGTTCTTGCCTCTGGTGTAAGCAAATAATGGTAACGACTTGAAAATGTCATTGAAATCAGTCTCCAATTGTAGTAATGGCCAATATTTTAGTATTATATTTTTGTAGTTGATGCTTACATTCGAAAATTTAGAAACGACGACCAGCCGGTCGCTTTTGGGTTTTTGTACAGTTTTCTTTAGAATCTCTTCGCGTTGCATTGGTTAGATGAACATTTTTGCCGATTCCAAAATTTGATCTGGGTATCCTCTTGAACGGAATCTTTCTGTCATTTCATTAATGCGTATTTCTGAAGTGGTTGGATCTGAGGTGATGCGTTTGACTCTAAGTAACTGTGATCTGGGTAGATGTTTTTTTAGGGATGGCTGGTGAAAACTAGTATAATGCAAGGTATTATTGCGATCTGTTGGTTTTCTAAAAATGTCAGTGGTTATCTGGTTATTCATGAGTGTAATTCTTACATCCAAGAAGGTGATCGAATTAGGTTCAATGTTCCATGTGAATTTTATTCGGTCCTTGGTGTGATTTAACTTGTCCAGGGCTGTTTCTAAGCTTTCTTTGGTGTTCTTCCACACAATGAATAGGTCATCAATGTAGCGTACGTACATTTTGAGGTTATTGCTCCATTCAGATCTTGACCAAATATTTGTATGTTCGAATTCTCCCATAAAGATATTAGCGTAGACAGGAGCTGCAGAATTCCCCATGCTGGTGCCCACGAGTTGCAAATACCAGTTATCTCGGTGTTTGAAATAACTGTGGTAGAGTGTGAAAGTCATTAATTCCATCAGGAAGATTTTAGTAGCTTCATCCAAATCTAAATTTAGAACCGCTTGTTCAATAGCTTCTATGCCTCCTGCGTGTGGAATGGAAGTGTATAGTGCACTGACATCAGCAGTGCATAACCACAATTTTTCATTTGGACAAATGACTAGCTCTTGTAGCTTGCACAGAAAGTCTGTTGTGTCTCTAATGTAACTTGGTAGTGCCTGGACCGTAGGCTGTAATTTACGATCCAGATACTGTCCAATCGGTTCATGAATGCTGCCACATGTAGATACTATAGGGCGAATCGGCGGATTCATCAAATCTTTATGTATCTTGGGCATGGCGTAAATCGATGGACTTCTAGGATGAGATTGAAGAAGAAAATTTCTAGTTCTTTGGTCAATAATGCCCTGTGACTGGACTTTTTCAATAATAGTTTTTAACTCTGTGGCAAACTGTTGTGTCGGATTACTAGGTAATTTCATGTAGACCATTTCATCAGAAACATGATCATGTAGTTTTTGGTGGTACATCGACGCGTTCATAATCACAATTGCGCCTCCTTTGTCAGCTTTGGTGCAAATTATCTGGTCATTGTGAGCTATCGATCTCAAGCGATCTTGATCTTTCTGAGTCATATTCTTATATGAGTTTTTGTTGTAATCAATGCTTGTCAAATCCTTTTTGACGAGTTGTTCAAAAAGATCAATGGTCTTATGGCTTACTGGAGCCTGAAAAGTACTTGATGGTTTTAGACCCATTAATGGGTCCTCTTTTTTCTCTCCTTGTTGAATGATATTGTCAAAAAAAATTCTAAGTCTCAATTTTCTAACCATTTTGAAAGTTGCTATTTCTAATTCCAACAGGTTAGATTTACTAGCAGGTACAAACGAAGTGCCTTTCTGTAATATTCGCATGTCTTGACTTGTAAAGGTGTAGTCGGATATGTTAATGACTAATTGATTGTCCTCGTTCATTTCTTTTTTCTCTCTTTCTCCTTTGGTAGAGTTACACTTCTTGTTTGTGGCATGCTTTTTTGTTTTGCCCCTCCGGGGTCGTCTTGTTCCACGACCTGTTCTAAAAAAGGAGTTGTAGTAGTGTCAATAGAAGTACTAGGGATCGATTCTTGTAACCTCACAGTTTGCTTTGCTCCTAACGGACGGCCTCTCTGTTGTCCAGATTTTTGTTGACGTTCAGTGAAGTCTCCTTCCGACGAAGACGTGTCCGTGTTTTGGGTGTAGGGACGAGATCTTCTCCTCTGGGCGTAGACCTCCGCCCAGGTATATACCTCATCCAACTTGTAATCAAGCGTATCACGCCTGAATTTTCTAATTTTTCGATCGTTAATCTCCATTTGATGTTTCTCCAGTTGTTGTTTGATATCGGCTATGAATTCATCCCATTCTTCCGTGGGGATGTTCTTAGTAAGCTCCTCTTTGGTTTCTTCAATTTCCTTTTCAATCTCCATTATGATTTTAGATAACTCTTCCACTATTAAAAGAATCAAATCAAGGCTACATTTGTTTAGTATCGCATACCATTTGTCTTGAAATGGTTTAGAGTTCTTACACAAGGAAGGTTTAAGTGCAATTCGCAAGCCCCTGGGGATACGTGATGTCTTATGATATTTAATTAAAGTCGCTGCATGTAAAGTCTGGTTGATCTTACGTTTAGACAGGTATAACAATTGTTTGGCATTCTGTTCTTTACTCCTTGTTGTCGAGGATTGAGTGATGTCGTCCTGAATTAAAGCATAGATTTTGTGAGTTTCTTCAATGCCGAAGGCAAAGGTGTCTGCTCTAGCTTCCGTTGAGCGGGCTATGTCTTCAAAGTTCATTGTCAAATTTCTGGCGTGCCACCTGGCCGTTGGGTAGATCCACGTAAATAATGAGATAAGGTTTAGTGGACAAGTGCACAGCTATGTTCAACTTATTTAGTGTTGATATTCAAAAGGTAAAGTAGGTGCTCCCGGGTGTCGTCCTCCGCCCTGTGGACGAGTAATGTTCAAAGCAAAAAAGTGCTATCAGTTGAGAACTAATAGCATCCCCTAGGGCACACTAAAATGGCGATTCTTGCCTCCACAGTTTATAAAGAACCAAAGATGAAAAATGTCTTATTGGACCAAATGAATTTTAATCCATAGTATTAGATTTTGATATGTTTATCCACATATTATGTAACATGATTTCTCTTGCTCCAATGCATTTCGGACATTGTCCTTCATCGGGGAGCATCTAGAAAAAGAACGACATACACACAGATCTGTATATATCCTAATGGGTTCAGTATAAAAATTACGTGATGTGTGCACCATATCGAAAAACAGTGTGGTGTTAAATACAAGTGAAACCGTGGTCAAAAGAAAGGAAGCGTGAAAAACGATTTAACGTAAAAATCACAATTGAAAATAATGTTCAAAAACGTGCCAACGTAAAAGTGCAAGGTAAAGCATTCACCCAAACTGACTAAATAGGAAATGAAGTTCAGCCGAACATGGTGGGAGGTACGTGATGAAACATCATGCAAACGTTAGAAACATTAAACCTACGTAATAAAAGATAAGCCACATTTCTCCCAAGTAGAGTAAACGAAGTTCACCCAAATAGTGTAAATTATGCGCGATAAAGCTGCATACAAGCATTCCCAAATTAAACCCAGTGAGTCGCCCGGTTAAAATTGTGCACGATAAAGCTGCATACAAGCATTCCCAAATTAAACCCGGCGTGTCGCCCGGTTAACTGAACTTACATGAGAGAAAAGTCATTGCGGCATCATGAGCGTGAGTTCAAAACACTGCGCCATGAGCGGGAGGCTAACACGGAAGTCTAAATACAATTCGGATGCACGTGACACGGGGTCAATTGCTAAAGCTAAACAAGGGACTAACAAAGATAAGGAAACGCGGGATGTTTTCACAAAGGGGTATGGACCCAAAAGATCAATGTAGAAGTGAAATACACATGAGAACAGTCTCCCATATAGTGTGAATACATAGAATGTGAAGTGACGTGAATTAAAATATAAAAAAATAAAATTAAATGAAAATGAAAATTAAATGAAAATAAAATTAAATGAAAATGTAATGCTAAATGTAGCAACATTTTCATTTAATTTTATTTTCATTTAATTTTCATTTTCATTTAATTTTATTTTTTTATATTTTAATTCACGTCACTTCACATTCTATGTATTCACACTATATGGGAGACTGTTCTCATGTGTATTTCACTTCTACATTGATCTTTTGGGTCCATACCCCTTTGTGAAAACATCCCGCGTTTCCTTATCTTTGTTAGTCCCTTGTTTAGCTTTAGCAATTGACCCCGTGTCACGTGCATCCGAATTGTATTTAGACTTCCGTGTTAGCCTCCCGCTCATGGCGCAGTGTTTTGAACTCACGCTCATGATGCCGCAATGACTTTTCTCTCATGTAAGTTCAGTTAACCGGGCGACACGCCGGGTTTAATTTGGGAATGCTTGTATGCAGCTTTATCGTGCACAATTTTAACCGGGCGACTCGCTGGGTTTAATTTGGGAATGCTTGTATGCAGCTTTATCGCGCATAATTTACACTATTTGGGTGAACTTCGTTTACTCTACTTGGGAGAAATGTGGCTTATCTTTTATTACGTAGGTTTAATGTTTCTAACGTTTGCATGATGTTTCATCACGTACCTCCCACCATGTTCGGCTGAACTTCATTTCCTATTTAGTCAGTTTGGGTGAATGCTTTACCTTGCACTTTTACGTTGGCACGTTTTTGAACATTATTTTCAATTGTGATTTTTACGTTAAATCGTTTTTCACGCTTCCTTTCTTTTGACCACGGTTTCACTTGTATTTAACACCACACTGTTTTTCGATATGGTGCACACATCACGTAATTTTTATACTGAACCCATTAGGATATATACAGATCTGTGTGTATGTCGTTCTTTTTCTAGATGCTCCCCGATGAAGGACAATGTCCGAAATGCATTGGAGCAAGAGAAATCATGTTACATAATATGTGGATAAACATATCAAAATCTAATACTATGGATTAAAATTCATTTGGTCCAATAAGACATTTTTCATCTTTGGTTCTTTATAAACTGTGGAGGCAAGAATCGCCATTTTAGTGTGCCCTAGGGGATGCTATTAGTTCTCAACTGATAGCACTTTTTTGCTTTGAACATTACTCGTCCACAGGGCGGAGGACGACACCCGGGAGCACCTACTTTACCTTTTGAATATCAACACTAAATAAGTTGAACATAGCTGTGCACTTGTCCACTAAACCTTATCTCATAACATACTAGGATGGCATGAAGGGTCCTTAGGGGTGCAGTAAGGATCAACAACTATGGGAGGATGCTAGCCACAGTGAGGTGTATGGTATGAGTACAGACATTAACATGGTTAAGCATTTATGTTATATAGCCCTACTGTTGCTACTGTGGTGCACAGAATCAGGGTAGAAATCTCCCAAACACCCTGAGTACTTCAAACACTCATATTTTATAGGCGTCTTTCCTTTGCAAGTCTCTAGGGATAGTTAATCTCAACTACCTGGCTTCCCAGACCAATTGCACTGATTTACGCTGTCTGAACCTGACCACTGCTGAATCCTTCTAGAGGCCTCCTTTGAATTATAATAAGAGTGTTACTTTCTTCTCCCAATGCTGGGCCCCATGGCAAGTTATGCATAACCCTCCCCATCTATCCTCCCTTTCTGTGTAATATTTTGTGTTCCAAGGATTTCTGATCGGACAATAATTCTTATCTCACTGTCAAGTGTGTACAGATATCATCCCATGCAGTACAACTCTACCTGTAGCACCTCTCCTACAGAAACTTTGTCTATTGAGTACTCCCCCACCCAGTTCAACTCTCCATGCAAGTTACATATCTGTAGCAAAATGAGCACTAGGACTGTATTTGTACCTTGAGACCCCTTATGTAAGGGCCAGGAAGTGAGACGTTGTGCTACTCGGAAGAAACGTATCTCTTATAGAAAGATTGTTTTATGTGACACATTCTCGTCTTTCCTAAAGGTGATATTGGGGTGACTTCAACAAACTCTGCTCTTTTGCTGCTCAGAATTGGAATGTGTAACTTACTCTGCTAGTTTGTTGCCAGGGCTTGCAGTGCTGTTAAACATACTCTTCTGTTTTGAGGTTGGTTGAATTAAAATTTCAATCACCCTCTTCTTTGTGCTGTTTTTGGTGTCTAAATCTCAATTGCTTGCCTCTGAGGTGGCAAGAGTAACTCCCTGTCCCTATAGATCCAAAATGGTATCCAGGATTTACCTTCATTTACTTGAGTAAACATGTGTTACTCTAATATATTAAAACTTTTATTGCTTACTATGTTTCCCTAATGGAGGCTTCGAACCGCAGATTCCTTACCTTTAGAATATTCCTCATGAGCCAAAATGGATCCGGAAGTTTTTAGAGCAGTGCTCCAGTGTGTTACTAGGTGGCATCATGCGTGTCCATCTTGTTCCGCCATCAGGAGTGACGAAGTGGAGTCACATATAGGTGCCAGCCTTGCATGTTGACGTTAGTTTTTTTTCTTTCCACACCTTCGAACTCTGATCTGGAGCTCCACCCACTTTTTTGTTGGTTGATGAATTCTTTGCAAAATATTTTCCAATGTGCATGGCAAAAATGTTGCCCCATCCCCCTGAAGACTACTGGGTTCAAGCCATGCCCTGACTGCCATAAACCGATGTTGGTGACGGACCCGCATGAGGTGTGTCTCTGGTGTTTGGACTCAGGGCACATCTTCAAGTGTGCCCTTATGCACTCAAAGGCAATCTGGGTCCAGGAAATGAAACTGCATGTTGCCTAATACCAAAAGAAGTCATGGACTTCACACAAGTCCAGCTCTTGCTTTAAGTCGAGGGGGTAGACTTGTTCCCGGTCTCAAGGGCACTCTCGCTACAGATCCTCTTTATCTGGTGAGCCGAATCTAAATACAAGGTGTTCAAGCAGGACCTGGGTCATCGGCGATGCCACCGCTAATCAAGACCTTTAAGGAGGCCATGTTGTGAACTTTTGGCATTCTTCCAGCTCCCTCTGGCATGCCTTCGGGTCCCAGTGAACTGCAGGGGCCTTCAATTAGGTTTCACTGGCGGATCAGTCCATGGCACCATGTGTGCACCGTCAATTTGCCTCATATTTTGCACCGACTCTGGTGCTGACCTCCATTCCAGATCCAAGATGTATACCGGTTCCTTCTCCACCGATGCCGGAGGTTGAGCCTTGGCTGATTTCGGGGTCTGACCTCAAGCCAAATCTGCTTCGTCCTTGACCAAGGTTGTGTTTTGACTCCACTCCAACACACCTCGTTAATGTACACTTTGATTCTGGCAGAACACTCCCTGTTTCACAAGGCCTGCCTCAGGCTTCACCTCCTTTGGCTTGGACTTTTATTGACCTGATAATGATGATAGTAATGATGGGAATGGTTTACCCACACACTGTGACGGTGATGATATATATAGGGACTTGTAGTAGGCCAGTGGGCTAGATACCTCCCCTGACACGTTTGGTTTGACCCATTGGCCCCCAACAAAGAAGAGTGCATCATTTGACATAGTGATTATACGTTCAGCTGAAGTCATAGACCTTCTGTAGTAGGGGATCTCTGTGTATAGTCATAATCTAGTGAATAGTCCCGCCCATGTGCATGGACCCCGGAGCAATCAAAAATAATCTCTTAGAGTGTCGAAAAATGCAGAAATGCACACACACTTAAGAGAGAATTTAAAGACAGATAATGCAGCCTAAAAAGGCTACACTGTCCAGTACTCCAACTAGAAATTCCACCAAAAAAATCCACAAAACAGCAAAGTCTGTACAGATTTCCCTTGCTTAAACAGCAAAAACCCTCTGGAATGATAGAGAGGAGGACCTGGACTGACAAGCACCATAGGCTGCCATTATGTGGCTCAGAACAGGATACTGTGCCTTTAAGAGAACTTTCCAGAACTTCACAGTATCCCAGAATGCACTGCAGGTCCCAGTTACTTTCAGTTCTTTTTTCCGGCTCCTGCAAGCAGGACCCTGGAGCATTGAGCTCTCCCTTTTCAAGGGTTTATTGTGTTTTTTCACTGAAAATTCGATCTGAGTACTTTCTAAGTACTTTTGGGCTTTTCTTCTTGGGTTTTGCTCTCTTTTTGTGTCAAATATGCCTTCCTTATTTGACAAATGCCCGGAGTGCTCCAGGAAGATGGCTAAGTCAGACCCTCATGAGGTGTGTATCCTCTGCCTGCCCTCTTCCCATGTTCCAGAGGAGTGTGAGATCTGTAAAGGCTTCTCTGGCAGGACCCTGAAGGACAGAATGAAGATCAGACTTCAGGGCCTCGAGGAAAGAAGGCTGAAGGCTCAAGGTGGGTCTGGTGGGGCTTCATCTGCCCATGCTGAGGCCTCTGGGGGGGCTCCCCAGGGGCAGGAAGTCCAGCAAACGTCCACAGTCTCCGTCGGGGTCGGTAGCGCTGACCACGGCGTCGAGAGGAAGGTCCACGGCCAGTTCCCGGTCTCCCCAGGGCTCTGGGTCGAGAAAACGTCGCCCGTCGACGTCGAGGGACTTACACAGGCCGCCGTCGAACCCAGTGACGATTTCATCGACGTCGAGTGAACGGCGTCGACGGGCCCGGCGTCGGCGCTGGCCGTCAAAGCGACACCGCCGATCGCTGTCGACGAACAGGACATCATTGTCGTCGAGGGGATCCTCGTCGTCGAGGCCGCCGTCGAAGCGGAAGAGGTCGCCGTCGAGGCAGAAAAGATCTCCGGCGAAGAAGAAGTCAACGTCGAGGCGGTCGAGGTCGCCGTCGAGGCACAAGAGATCGCCGTCGAGGCATAAAGGATCGTCGTCGAGATGGTCGGGATCGACGTCGAGGCATAGAAGCCGTTCGACGCCGAAGCATGGAAGACGGTCGACGCCGAAGGGGCGCTCGACGTCAAGGGACCTGCGCTCGACGTCTGAACACCATTCCTCGACGTCGAGGGGTCGTGCGGACAGGCCTAGGACTGTGGGGGGCTCCCCTCAGTCCGGGAAGGATGGCGGGTCACCGGGATCGGTGTACTCGGAGGTGTATACTCCGATGAAGTCTGTTACACCTCCGCCTCCGTTGCCAAGAGGTCTACCTCCGAGGGCTCCAACCCCTCCTCCGTTACCTCCTCTGCCTCCGCTTCCAACAGGACCACAGACCCCTGTGCCTGTCAAGCCGCCACCGGTTCCGCCGAGGTCGGTCTCGTTGCCCAGGCTTCCGACCCCTCCCAAGAAGACTCCTAAGTCTAAGGAACCTCCTAAGCCCAAGACGTCCGCCCCGGGGAAACCGGCAGAACGTCCCAGGCCCAGGAGATCGAGGTCTCACTCCAGGAGGAGAGAAAGGTCGAGGAGCAGACACAGGTCCTCCACTAGATCCAGAAATCGCCACAGGAGGCATAAGTCCAGGTCCCGTTCAACCTCTAGGACCCGTTCCTATTCGCCTACGTTGTCGGACTCCCCGGAGACTAGGGTGTCTCCGATCGATGACATTGGCACGTTCCAGGAGGTTCTCCTGAGGGGGGCAGCGAAGTTGGGTATCACGGTGACGGTATCTACACCGACGACGTCCGTGATATTCGAGACTTTGCACAAGAAGCACCTGTCTCGCCCCCTACTACCGTTGGTGCCAGGACTGGTTGAGCCTGCTGAACAGCTTTTTCTTACGCCAGCGGTGGTGAAAGCCGCTCCCTCCAGACTTCTGAAGAAGTACAGGGCGCCTGACTCGGACCCGGCCTTCCTCCGGATGGATCCAGTGCCCGATTCGGTGATAGTGACGGCGGCCAGGAAACTCAATTCTACCTCCCCGTCCTCCACCGTGCCTCCGGATAAGGAGAGCCGCTGGATTGATTGGGCTGGACGGAAGGCGTGTGGGACTTCTTCCACGACTATGAAGGCTTCCAGCGACTCGGCGTTACTGGGGTGGTACGACCGTGCGCTGTGGGATTCCATGGAACAGTTCGCGGACCTTGTCCCGTGTGACAGGAAAGAGGACTTCATGGAAATTGTCCAGGAAGGGATGCTGGTCTCGAACCAGGCCATCAGGGCCGCGGCGGATATCTCCCTGTTGGCCGCACATGGATACTGCCACGGTATCAATCAGCGACGCCATGCTTGGCTCAGGCTTACGTCGCTCAAGCCTGAGGCGCAACAGCGAGTGGCTAATCTGCCGTTTTCCGGTGATACTCGGGAAACATGCAGACGACGAAATGGCCCGGATGAAGGCCGAGGCTGAAACCCTGACGGCCGTGGGCTTGGAGAAGCCCAAAGACAAGAAACCCTACCGCCAGTTCCAACGACGGTTTGGCTCGCAGGGGAAAGGAAAGGACAGTCTTCTGGGCAACAGCAGCAGCAATTCAGAAGACCCTTCCAAAAACGTCAGAGGGGTAGAGGTGGACAGCAGTCCTCTACCGCGAACAAGGGCCCGGCCGGGTCTCGACCCTGAGCGGTTACTTCCCCTTCGTCCGTTACCCGCTCCGGTGGGGGGAAGCGTTCAATTTTTTCTGGCAGAGTGGAGAAAAATTACTCAGGACAAGTGGGTGCTGAATATTGTTTGCAATGGATACAGTCTTCGGTTCACCAGCCCGCCTCCATCGATTCCTCCGGTCAGCTCGCAGTATCAGCTGCGCGAGCTCCAGGCGGAGGCCGATATTCTGTTAAGGAAAAGGGCGATAGAAGACGTACCTCTGTCTCAAAGAGGAAGAGGTCTGTACTCCCGGTTCTTTCTGGTCCGCAAGAAGGACAAGAACGAGTTCAGGCCCATTCTGGACTTGCGACAGGCAAACAAGTGGATTCGCAGAGAAAGGTTTTGCATGCTGTCGTTGCATCAGATTTATCCTCAGCTGCAACAGGGGGACTGGCTTTGCGCCATAGACCTACAGGATGCATACTTCCATGTGCCGATTGCACACAAACACAGGAAGTTCCTGCGATTTCAAGTCGGCGCCAATCACTATCAGTACACGGTACTTCCGTTCAGCCCGAAGTCTGCTCCCAGGACGTTTTCGAAGTGCATGGCAGTGGTAGCGGCACACCTGAGGAAGAACAGGGTGTTTGTCTACCCGTACTTGGACGATTGGTTGATCAAGGCCTCCTCCTTCTCGGAAGCTCAAGCACACTTCCAGAAGACGTGCGTTCTCTTGAACAAGCTGGGGTTGCACATCAACATGTCCAAGTCTGTCCCGACTCCGGTCCAGTGCATCCAGTACTTGGGAGCCGCCATCAATACGCTGTCAGCAAGCGTGTCTCCTTCGGAAGAGCGACGTTTATCACTACTTCGGAAGGCTCAGGCTCTCATGTCCACTCCATCTACGACGGTGCGGACGGTGTCTTCCCTACTGGGATCGATGGCCTCTTGTATCTTCCTGACGTCACATGCGCGGCTGCACATGAGACCGCTGCAGGAGTGCTTGGAAGATCAGTGGGACCAGAGGAGAGGGTCTTGGGACGACAAAATACGACTGTCTCTACATGCTCTTCAGTCTCTGAAGTGGTGGTGTTCAGCGGAGAATCTCCTCAGAGGGGTTCCCTTCCACAAGGACATTCCCACACAGACTATCGTGACGGTTGCTTCTCTCCAGGGTTGGGGAGCGCACTCCGGAGACCTACAGATTCAAGGGACGTGGTCCCCGACGGAGTCCACGTACCACATCAATTTCCTGGAACTCAGAGCTGTTCACTTGGCACTGAAGGCCTTTCATCCGTCCTTTCAGACCAACTCTCTGCTTGTACAGACGGACAACACGACTACGATGTATTACCTCAACAAGCAGGGGGGCTCGAGATCCCGCACTCTGTTGCAGGAGGCGCAGGCGATCTGGCACTGGCTTCTGTACGAAGTACTAGGAGAAGTCTTCGCAAGGTGGGGAACTCCAGACGTAGATCTGTTCGCCACCGCCGAAAACAGCAAATGCCGAGGCTTCGCCTCCAGGTACTACCAGCCGGGGACGCTGGGGAACGCGCTATGGATCAACTGGTCGAACAGCTTTCTGTACGCTTTTCCACCCATTCCCCTGATTCCGGCGGTTCTCATCAAGCTGTCCCAATCCAGGGCGAGGATGATTCTGATTGCCCCTGAATGGCCCAGACAGTGGTGGTTCACAGACCTGCTTCACCGGTCCCTCCTTCCTCACATGAAGCTGCCGTGCAGGCAGGACCTTCTCACGAAGTTTGGCGGGAGGATGGTGCACCCCAACCTCTCGTCTTTGAGTTTGGCGGCATGGCTCCTGAAATAGTGCAATATGGCCATCTGAATCTCCCAGAGGATTGTATGGACATACTGAAGGAGGCTAAGCGACCTTCCACTAGGACTTCTTATGCTTACAAGTGGAAGAGGTTTTGCATCTGGTGCAAGTCTAAGAACTATGACCCTACGACATGCAAGGAGGATGTCATCCTTCCATATCTGCTACATCTGGCGCAGTCTGGCCTTAATGTCCATTCCATTCCTGCATGATTTTGATGCAGGCACCCAACTTTTCTTTTAATCATTGCCAATTTGTTTATGTAAAACCTCGTTTTTAAAAATATTGTACTGTGCACTTTCTACCTCTTGTGTGGCCTCCCCAGCCCCGTTCCATCACGGCTGCTCGTGCCGATTGTGTGGAGGGCGGGCGCCATTTTGGGTGTAGCCTGAAGGCTGTCTAGACCGCAGTTAGCGGTCCAGCTGCTCGGGGGTGAACGCCATAAATTGCGATGTGTCCCAGTGCGCGCAGCGGACGAGCGCAGCGGGCGCGACGAATGCGTGCCGAAGTCGCGCCTAAGTCAAGCCCGTCTGCGCCCGTCTGCAGCCGGACGGGGCCAGGGGCACGTCCTTATGCCCCTTCCATCTCCTACTCTTCTGAGGACCTCAAATCTATACAGGGTAATTGGCCTCTACCGGACTCTACCAGCTGTATTATATCCTCCCTTGGCCTTACACCCTCATTACCCTCGTTCCCCCCTTCACCACAGGCACCCCTGATGCTGACTCCCTCTGGCGCCAGCTCTCCCTCCTCTTCCCATTCCCTGTCTATTATTTTGCTCAACACCAGGTCAGCGGTGAAACACCATCAAGAACTGTTTGTTCTATTGGATTCCCACAAGCCTGACATACTGTTCCTAACCGAAACCTGGTTTTGTGAGTCCTCTCTACCTCTCCTTTTCCCCCTGCTTATGTGGCCCTTCGTGCTGACCGCCCGGCGGGTAAGACAGGGGGTGGCGTGGCACTTATTGCCCGGTCTGAGTACAACTTCCAACTTCTCCCCTCCCCCCCTATAGTCCCCGCTGAGCATCTTGTGGTTCGCTCATCCACCTTCTCACCCCCGCTCACTTGTCTGTTAATGTATCGCCCGCCCCAGTCTACCCCACTGTTTATGCCAGCCTTTCAGGACGTATTGGCCACGCTGGCGGTTAACTATGCCTCAGTCTTAGTATTAGGCGATTTTAATTATTGGCCCACAGACCCCCAGGAATGCACATCCTCCAAGCAATTCACAGAATCACTTCAATCTTTGAACTTTATCCCCCACATTCAAGTTCCAACACATAGACACGGACATGTGCTAGACCAAGTTTGGTCTCTCAATTATTCCATTTCATCCATATCGGTGTCCCCATGCCCATGGTCTGACCATGCTCATATTTCTTTTTCCCTCCATCTTAACCCTGCCACTAAGGTTCCGCTTGCAAAAAACACCTGGGCACGGAACTGGAACCGTGTTGACCTCCCCTCACTATCTTCTTCTCTTCTGAACTCCTCACCTAACCTGGTGGGCCTATCTTCTTCATTGCAAGCTACTGCTATCGATACCTGGCTCGCTGGAGGTTGCGATTTAGTAGCTCCTTTACGTCGGATCTCAACCAAAAGACCTAAGGAGTCTAATCGGTGGTTCAGCGAAGACTTAAAGGATAAAAAGCTGATCCTCCGGGGAGCTGAGAGGCAATGGAGAAGGGATTATTGTCCCCTATTGAAAACCCACTATCTCACACTATTACAGGATTATAAAAAAGCTATTCTAGGAGCCAAAACTGCCTATTTTTCATTAAAAATCCTGGCGGCAGAGAATAAATCTAGGGAGATCTTTACCATCGTACATGATTTAGCCTTCTCTGAGAGGACCACCCCTAAACTCCCTCCTACCCAGCCCTTATGCGATTTACTGAATTATTATTTTTTGGACAAAATCACCAATATTAAGACTAACATCCCACCCCCTTCTTCTACTTTTGTTGATCCCCTCCCTCCCATAGTCCAGTGTCACCTGTCTTCGATCCCCCCTCTCACTGAAGAAGTATTTTTGGAAATTCTTCCTAAGGTAAAGTCAGGTTCCCCGCCGATACCTGCCCAGCCCACATTCTTCAACAGATTTACTCTGTCTGCACTCAGCCCCCGATTACTTTTCTCAATAGCTCCCTAGCGCAAGGGGTTGTGATTCCAGTTTTTAAATCTGCCACAATAGTGCCTATTTTGAAGAAGCCTGGTGCAGATCCATCCGCCCCAGTCAATTATCGCCCCATCTCCCTGCTGCCATACTTGGGCAAGGTGCTCGAGCGCCACGTTGCCTCGATACTCAGTGCCCACGTGGAAGCAACAGGGGGCCTGGCGCCCTGCCAAGCGGGATTCCGGCCTAGGCACTCTACTGAGTCCGTCGTGGTGTCGGTCCTGGACAACCTCAGGGAGGGCATGGACCAAAATAAACACCAGGCCCTGGTGCTCCTCGATCTCTCCGCCGCTTTTGATACGGTGGACCACTCCATCTTGCTTTCACGTATCCGAGCGGCGGGAATCGGGGGCACAGCCCTGGTTTGGCTATCGTCCTTCCTGAGGGATCGCACCCAGGCTGTCCGGTTGGGGGATTTCACGGCAACTCCACTCAAGATCACTTGTGGTGTTCCCCAGGGTTCCTCTCTTTCCCCTCTTTTGTTCAATCTTTACATCTATCCTCTGATTTTCGCACTCCAGCAGCTGGAGGTCACCGTATACAATTATGCGGATGACCTCCAGCTCGTTTTCAATCTTTCTCCTTCTCCCCATTCTATCTCTAACTTTCAGACTATTATGATTTTCATCAGGGACTGGATGAGCCACAACCACCTGAAGTTGAACCCGGACAAAACCGAGTTGGTTCTCACTGGTGGCTCTTACAGTCCCTGGAATTCTTTATTTTGGCCTTCTTCTTTGGGTTCCCCTCCCACTCCCACTCTTACAGTTAAGACCTTAGGTATCAAAATGAACAATCACCTCACCCTTCACTCACAAATTAGTTCTGTCGTCTCCTCTTGCTTCTTTACTCTTCGTACTATTCGCACTGTTTCCCGTTTTTTTCCCCCCCTGGCACTTAAGTTGATTATGTCTGCTTTAGTGATCTCCCGGCTGGATTATGCCAATGCCCTGTACAACGGCATTCCAGCCTACAGCTTACGAAAGCTTCAGCTGGTGCAAAACCAGGCGGCCCGGCTAGTGTACGGCCTCCCCCGCTCCCATCATTCAACTCCGCTATTGAAGGCTCTCCACTGGCTGCCTGTCAGGGAACGTTCCCTCTTTAAAACTGGCTGCATGGTGTTTCAGGCACGCCAGGGAACAGCCCCTGCCTTTATCATCTCCTTGATAAAGGAATATATCTCTGCCAGAGAGCTTCGCTCTTCTTCTCAATCCCTGCTACAGGTACCCCGCTATAAGCGGAAAAAGTGGGGAGGGGCCAATTTTTCATTTTTGGCACCCACCTTCTGGAACTCCCTCCCCGACCATCTGCGGTCGACCAAACACTACTTCCTCTTCCGCAAGGGCTTGAAAACTTTTTTGTTCAATCAGGCTTTCCCGCACTAATCCATTCATTGCTCCGCTTCTGCTTATTGTGCCTTCAAAGCGCCAAGAAACCGTCTGGTGAACGCTGCGCTCTATAAGTATTTTAAATTCAAATTCAAATTCAATTAAGGTTCATCTGGCTGCTTTGACTGCCTACAGGAAATGCCCTTCGCAGACTTCTTTTTTCCAGATTCCTGTGATTAAAGACTTTCTGGAAGGCTTGAAGAAAGTGTTCCCTCCTGTCAGGCTTCCTTCGCCTTCGTGGGACTTGAATGTGGTGCTGTCCAGGTTGATGAAGGAGCCTTTTGAACCTATTCATAAGGCTTCGTTGCAGCACCTGTCCTGGAAGGCGGCGTTCCTCGTGGCCATTACATCGGCCCGCAGGGTGAGTGAAATTCAGGCGTTGTGTTGCCAAGAACCTTATACTGTATTTCATGCTGCTAAGGTTGTTATGCGTACTCACCCTAGGTTTCTTCCAAAGGTTGTTTCTGATTTTCATATCAACCAGACTATAACTTTAACTACGTTCTTTCAGAATCCTTCATCTCCAGCGGAAAGGTCTTTGCATTCCCTAGATGTTAGGAGGGTGCTGAAATTTTATCTGGATAAAACCAAAGGTATTCGTAGGTCAGACCAATTGTTCATCAATTATGGATCAGTCAGGACGGGTCTTGCTACCTCTAAACAGTCCATCTCGAGGTGGATTGTGTCCTGCATACAATTGTGTTACTACAAAGCTAATAAGACCTTAGGGGGCAAACCTAAGGCTCATTCCACCAGGGGCAAAGCTGCCACGACAGCTATGCTTCGTAATGTTCCCATTGCAGAGATCTGCGAGGCGGCCACTTGGAAGTCGGTCCATACCTTTGCTAAGCATTACTGCCTGGACGCTGATGCCAGGGCAGACGCTCAGGTTGGGCAGGCTTTGCTGCGGAATCTGTTCGCACAATAGTGGCGTTATTTCTTCTTTTCTCCACCGCCGCTTGGTGTGGGGATGGGCTTGCCATTCTATTCACTAGATTATGACTATACACAGAGATCCCCTACTACAGAAGGAGTAGTTTCTGTCCTATAACTCCAGTTCTGTAGTAGGGGTATCTCTGTTATAGTCATAAGCGCCCGCCCTCCTCCCCGGTGGACAGAGATATTCATGTACGGAATGCTACAGGTCTGGCGTGTTACGCCTTCAAAAAAGAACTGAAAGTAACTGGGACCTGCAGTGCATTCTGGGATACTGTGAAGTTCTGGAAAGTTCTCTTAAAGGCACAGTATCCTGTTCTGAGCCACATAATGGCAGCCTATGGGGCTTGTCTGTCCAGGTCCTCCTCTCTATCATTCCAGAGGGGTTTTGCTGTTTAAGCAAGGGAAATCTGTACAGACTTTGCTGTTTTGTGGATTTTTTTGGTGGGATTTCTAGTTGAAGTACTGGACAGTGTAGCCTTTTTAGGCTGCATTATCTGTCTTTAAATTCTCTCTTAAGTGTGTGTGCATTTCTGCATTTTTCGACACTCTAAGAGATTATTTTTGATTGCTCCGGGGTCCACGCACATGGGCGGGACTATTCACTAGATTATGACTATAACAGAGATACCCCTACTACAGAACTGGAGTTACAGGACAGAAACTACTCCTACTGCTTCATTGAGACAAATGTCCTTACTGTGGACTTGCACCCTGGGGCAGCCTCATTTGAGCCTTTCCTCCAATTAATAATGCCCTGACTGATGCTTTGTTGATAGTTGGGTTAACCCTTGCTCTTGCCTTTGGTGGCGGGCAACCCAGACATTCCTACACAGCACCTAGCTCATGAGAGTTTGTTGGTCTAAGCTTCCACCAGCAAATTGGACTCTAATGCATTCCTCATGACCCCTGCAGATAAGATGTAAACACTTGGGGCATTTGGGAAGCAAATGTTCTGTCCCGCCAGTTTGGTTTTAAGTTCAATAAATGTGTTCTGCCTCTTAGGCCATGATATGCATGGCCTTTGGGACATGACCAGTGAGATCCTGCTGGCGGTCCTGGAGGAGTTTCAGGCCGCTTTGGCTCAAACCATTCAAGACAGCCAGCTTGTGACTAAATATATAATCTGATAGAGACATCTAGCCACAGATTCCTTAACTTATAATATTCCCCAGGCGTCAGACTGGATCCGGCAAAAACTTTGACCCCTGCAGTACCTCTGCACGCCGGGGGGCGGCAGCGTCCGACTCCGTCCTGACTTCGTCCACGGAAGTGACGTCAATGGAGCCATATAGCCCCCCCCCCCCCGGCATGCTGTCAGTTGTCTTCTTTTCCGCGTCCCAACCCGGATCCGGTGAAGTGGTTACCTCTGGCCTGTTTTTGATTTTCAGTCGTTCTTGATGCCTTTTGGCGTCTGGGAACAGTGTGTTATGCATTCGGGCTTCAAAACGTGTGACTCCTGTTCACGCCAGATGTCGGCAACAAATCCACATGCGATCTGTATGTGGTGCATGGGCGAGCCCCATGACTCCTGCCGCCAGCTGAAGCCGAAGTCCTTGGGGGAATGTCGCTTGAGAAGATCCTTCTCCTACTTAGCGGCCAAGACCTGGAATTCCCTTCCCATCCACCTCCGCCTTACTCAAAACCACCTAGCCTTCAGAAAACAACTTAAAACATGGATATTCGATAAGTAAACCTCCCCCCCCCTTTCCTCAAGCGCCTTGAGACCCTATGGGTATGTAGTGCGCTATATAAATTCTGACTTGACTTGACTTGAAGTTGCTGACCGCTCGGATGTCCCGTTCGGAGCTCCCAGGTCGCCGATCTCCTTCTTGTGCTGGGGGATCATTTCGGGACAGGTCGCTGAGTCGTTCCCGGGGTTGTCGTTCTCCTGCCGCAGGTAAGCATAAGAAAAAGAAGTCATGGAGGTCGCCGACCTCACATGACGGCGGGGACCGTTGCTCCTGGTCTCAACCCAACACGGATCCTGAGGAGTCTACCCCCAAGTAGGCCTATTCTCGGGCCTTGCTATCCATCTTTGGGTCACCCCCATTCCGTGGCGCGCCTTCGGGCCCCATAGAGGGGGTAGGGGCTCAGATGGGGACTTCGCCGGAGGGCGCCGGTTGAACACCATGACTCCAATTCCGGAGTCGCTGCGTCGTCGGGGCTTCATTTTCGCACGTCCAAGCCTTCCAGGTCGTCTTTGCACAACCCTGTTCGGCTCCCTGCGCGACGCCAGACGCGGCTGCAATGCAGCTCTCGCCCCTCAGTCGACTCTGTCCTCGCCGCAGGTTTCCAACTCGGTGGAGGTCGCGTTGACACCGGTCCGGGGCCGGGTGGGCGAGGCTCCTTCGTGGGATCTCGACATCGTGTTGACCCCGTCTCAACGCTGTTCGGCGCCAGAGGTCGTGTCGACGCCGGTCCTCCGCCAGCCGGACGAGGCTTCTTCGGGGGCTCTCGACATCGAGCTGACACCGTTCGACTCCGGTGCCCTCTCCGGCCGTTTCTCTGTTGGTGGAGGGTGGGGAGGACGAGACTGAGGAGGCTCCTGTGGGTTCGCCACCCCCTGGATTGTTTCGCTGTCCCCCGGACCAGTCCGCCTGCACTGGCAGGGCTTTGGATGCCCTAAGGCTGTACAGCCACCATGTTTTGGTGGCATGAATATCTTCATGCCATCCCCTGTGGATGACCTGCTGTCGCCACCTCGAATGGCCACGGTGGCTAGTGCTGAGTTTGCAAGGGCGGTTCGCAGGGCTACAGACATCTTACAACTGCACCCGCCATCCGTCTCTTTGCCCTCTGATCCCTTGCTGGAGTTCCTCCACCAGGACAGCGTGGACATGGATCCCTTGTTGCCTTTTGGTGAGTCGTTTTACAAAACTCTTCTAAGGGCTTGGGCGAGGCCCTCTTCGGGGATCCTGTGTATCGTGCCATTGCGCATTGACATCCCCCTGCTCCAGATGATCCTGTCTGTTTGTCCCTCCATCCTAGGGCTCAGGGGCTGTTGATTCCGGCAGTTTCGGTCTCGTTGCCTTCTGCCCCTCATCCATTACTCCCTCTCACTTGGGAGTCTCACTGGTTGGAGTTATGTGGCAGCCATGTATTTGCTTCCACCAGTGCAGGCCTTCAAACCCTGAACACGTCTTGCGTGCTCACACGGTCCACTGCTGCTCTATGGGACTCAGTCAAGCGCCTCCTCCCCTGTCTTCCAGAGGGTGCTCGGGCTGATCTGGATCAGTTAATTGATGGCCGGGAATTGGTGCATTTTTCCATCTTCACATGCCTGGTGTTGGGGGTCTTCCCCAAGTGTTTTTCTCTCCCTCTCTCTCTCTCGTGAGCGCAAGACCTCTGTGTCACTCACCGGGTTTTATCTCCCAGTTCTCCTTCGCCGTTGGGCTTCTACATAGGCGTGGTGTAGTGTTCATGATACCCACTGTCTCCATGTGTGTATCATGTCATCCACATGCATGTTTCTTCTGGTGGCCTCGGTTCTGTATATCTAGACATGGTGACGTTCTTCCCTCACCTTCCTTTCTTGGCATCCTCTGTCTTGTATGCTTCGTTTGTCTGCTCTGACGCTGATCTACTGTCTCGCCCCTCCTTGGGACGGTGTTTATTGCAAATCTGTGGGATCTAGTGTTACCTTGCAATTCTTTTTGCACAAGTTTTTATACTTTCTTCCATCATACACTGACCTTATTGCTTCGTGTCTTTCCTTCTTTTATTCTGCCTGTACGACTGACTTCTCATCTGTCCTCCGCAGGATTGTGGTGCCTTTGCCTCCCCTTCTCATAGCTTCCGTGCAGAGCTTCATGGGTCTGGTGTTGGCCGTGCTGGCATTTGCTGTCCCCACCGTGTTTTGGTCAGTGTTATTGACGGATTCCTTCTCTTGGAACTTCGTGGGTTTTCAGTTGCAGACCCCCCTCCAAGGGGTATGGCTTTGGTGTCTATTCTAAGTTAAGGAAACTACGGCTAGATGTCTCTATCAGATGAATGAATTACTTACCTTCCGTAACAATGTTTCTGGTAGAGAGACAGTCTAGCTGCAGATTCCTTAACGCCCACCCATTCTCCCCGTTCTGCGACAGTCTTTCGGGTGGGATTCTGCCCACTGGCCTCCACACAGGTGGCCTTAGCCTTCTTGAGGGGTGCCCTGGCTCGCCTGCCTCTGGGGCAGGGTGTGTCGCTCTGTTCTAGCGCATTGGCTCTCCACCCTTTCTCTATTTGGATCAATAGGTTATGTGCTTTTACTGATCTCCCGCCCAGGGGTCTCTGGCATGGAGATCCCATGTTCCTTCCACCCTCCCTCCACCTCTGGTTTCCCCTCCATTGCCTGGGCCCCCTTTTGTTTATGCTCATAAACTTGGGTTGAGGTTGTATTTGTCTATGTTCCTCTTCATAGGTCCTTGTGGGGAGCGTGGTGCACTTGCTCTTTTGGTTCTCTCGCCATGACACATGTTGTTCTGCTCTTCTTGTACTATGCAGTTCTGCCATGTGGTTACTGACTGTCCTTCATGCGCATCCCTTCTGTGGTTGCGCACAGTTCTTCATTTGTCATGCCCTTCATTTCTGATGCCATTGCCTCTTCGGAGGGGTGTGTTTCCTTGTCTGGGCATGGCTGTTTCTGGTAAGGGGGCTGCTTCGTCCCCTTCCCTTCCTTCAAGTCTTGAGTGCTCTTTTCGCATGTTTCCTTCAAGTGTTGAGTACCCTTTTCACGTAGTGCGGGTTCTCATAATTTTATAGTCTCCTGTTCTTCTTGTTTTACAGACTTTTGTTCTCTTTTTCGCACACTGTTCCTATACTCTCACTGTTTTTGTAGTGGTTCCCGTTGTGCGGAAAAGTTCCCTATAAGAAAAGTGACGTCAGCACGCAAGGGGGGGGGGGGAACTATCTGGCTCCATTGACGTCACTTCTCTGGACGACGTCAGGACGGAGCAGGACGGAGCCGCCCCCCGCATGCAGAGGTACTGCTGGGGAAAAAGGGTTTTCCGGATCCAGTCTGCGCCTGGGAAACATTCTAAGTTAAGGAAACTGCGGCTAGACTGTGTCTCTACCAGGTACATCGTTACCAAAGGTAAGTAACTCGTTCATTAGGGCTGGCCTGAATAGTATGGCTGCTTGGTGGTTACTAGTGTGGTACTCCGATGCCACACATGGATGTGATCGACTGGCTATTCTGGGGATGTGCAGGTGTCTCTAATTGAAATAACCTATGTTGGCTTTCGCCTCTTTGGAAGAAAGTCTTATTCTGCCTCGCTCACTTTAAAGAAAACATAACAACATAAACTCCTGCTCACATCATTCCTCAGCAGCCTGAACTTTCCGAGGCTTTCCAGAGGGCTAGCATATAGACATCTCCAGGTTCCGCCTTCACCACAGCAGTCAATCCAGTCTTTTCATGGCCAAGGACAGGGATCAAGCATACATTGTGCAGGCTGTGAGACCCACAGTTCTACCCAGTGCTCCCCTCCATCATGTGGTATCAGCCTATAAGCCGTTTTTGTTGAGCCTTAGCCACACCTATCAGTCTTGCTGCAAGAAGCACAGACTTTACTGGTCAAAGGGACCTTCAAGTGAGTGCTGGCCTTGGAATTAAGGACAGGTTGTTACTCCCGCTATTGCCTCATGCTGTAGAAGGATGAAGGCCTTAGTCTTATTTTAAATCTTCACTGTCCGAATACCTTCCTACGGAAGGACAAAAATTAAAAATGCTAACACTGGCCCAAGTTCTGTCTGTCCTGGATCGGGATGACTGTATGGTTGCTTGGGACCTGCTGGACGAATACTTTCATGAGTCCATCCTGCATCCTGTTTATGCTCCACATCAGAAGATACGGCAAGAGTCACTCAGGACACTCGCATCAGCTTGAAGGGGTGGTGCCTGTATGTGGTTCCACTCCATCGCTTTCGGGGAGGAACAAGGTCAACACAGAACCGCTAGATGCCACATAGCGATCTGCAGGAAAACTTCTGTAGAAATATCCATTTCCACATCCAGATCCAGTTTGACGCCTGTTTAATATTCTAAAGGGGTGGAATCTGTGGTTAGGTAGAGTATCCACCAGATGGAGTATTACTAAAGGTCAGTAATGTCTTCTTCCTGGCTATGTTCCTTGTTTGGCTGCTTCACAACTTTTCCTCTGTTCTCTCTCCATTTTATTTAAAGTTTCTCCACTTGACCCATTCTTGTCTGTTTTCATTGTCCAACGGCTTGCCTTCCTTTCCAGTTAAACCTCTCCTTTTCTTTGAATACATCTTGACTCAGCTTTTGTGTCAGAGCTTTTCTTTCTTTACTCCTGGCTATATTTTGCCTTTTCGGAGACATCCCAGCATGAAGTCAGTGTTGGAACTATAACACAAATACCCAAAACATTATGTCCCTTTCAGCTGCTTCCAAAGTGCCACAACATGTACCTGCAGAAAGGGTACTCTCTATTGACTTTTTACGCTAAATAGCGCCAGTCAAACATATTCCCCAATCGCTGTTCTGGACACCTGCCAAATTCCACACCTATGCTGAACTGGAGGGCACTTACTCTGAACACAAAGTTGTAGAATCTCCATATTCTTTTTAATGTATTTCTTTCCAGGTACACAAAGTAACTTCCACATGCTTTCTGTTTTGATAAATGCTCCAAAAGATTATCAACTTTTTTCTTGTGGTGGCCAAGAAGACTGTGCTGCAAGCAGACATCTCCTTGTGCTTGAACTATGGACACTCTCTGTCTTTAGGCCTTCCTATAGTTTGCATATGCAGGCTTCAAAGCATTCAGAACACTGCCAGACTTGAACTAAATCTTGCTCAACATTCATCAACATCCTCTCACCTTGCACAATTTAATTTGCTTCCTGTGACCAAACATGGTGCCTTTACATAGAGAGTTCTAGCTGCAGATTCCTCACCTTTGGAATATTCCCCAGGCATCCGACTGGATTGGAAACCTCAGCACACTATCAGGTGGAGTCATGCAGCTCCGCACTGGCACTGTTTTGCTCCAGAAATGAAGGGCAGAGCCAATTAGATACCACCCTGCATCCTGACATCAGTTCCTTTCTTGCCACACCCCAGGCATGGATAGAGAGCTCCCTTTGTGTGTCTCATAGACATTACCTGGAAATATCTTCAGTGTGCAAGGGATTTCACCACCTAAAACAACAGATTTCAAGCCCGATAGGGAATATGGCCGACAAATGCCTGTGACGGATCTCCACCAGGTATGCATGTGGTGTCTGGAGTCAGGGCATGACTCCAAGGCTTGCAGCTACTGTGTGTCAATGAATCTGACAGCCATCAGCAACCACAAAGTCAAACTTCACACCACCAAGCACAAAAAAACTCCTTGTTGGGGCTGTTCCAAGTCGCGGTCCGCATCCAAAGTTCCATCTTGTTCCCACTCCCAAAGTTGCCGGAGCCACTTGAGAGGCCTGTCTTCTTCACAGTTCAAATCCTCATGTAAATTGAAAAAGAAGCATAAGAAATTGAACCACTCACATTTGCCTGAGCAGACGCGGGGTGGTGCGCGCTTCGCTCTCTATCAAAGTTGGTTACTTTGGAGCCGATCCCGCAACCAGTAATGGCACAGCCCAGATTTCCGGAGCTAACGGCCACTCTAAGCCAGATCAGAGTTCCATGCAACCGTGCTCTGTCTCTTTAGATCCTTACCGATTTCCTCTGGCGCTCCATCGGACCCCAAAGAGCCAAGAGGTCTTCCATCTGTATTCTTGCCAGTTTAGTATGCCCTTGGAGTCAGTTGGACCTTCCAAGCCTATCTTACCTCCACCTACAGTTCTGATCCCTCTTCCCGCTGCACGAACTATGCCACCCCCAGGTACTTCAACCAATGCCTCAGGAGGAGGACCCAATAGCTCTCTTTTCTGCCAAATTGGCACTGGTCAAACCTCGACCGAATTTGCACCAGATTCCTTCCTAAGTGCCACATTTCCCACTTGATTTGTCACCTCCACAAGGGAGGCAACATTATCTGCATTCCCTTTTTGGAACAGACTCGGACAATGACTATGACCTGGGTGAACAGTTTTCACTACCCTACCAGAATAATAATTGGTATGAGGACTTGCAGAAGGCTATTGGTCTTGATACCTACCCAGAAATGGATCTACTCTTGTCCCCTGGACCAGCCACAGAATAATCTGCTTCCTACAGCATGGCAATGTATAGGTCGGCCGAAGTGCTTGACGTCCAGCTCCCCACCTTGAATATAAAAATTAATGAATTGACATAAGTCCTCCAAATGGGGCAGACATCTTCTGAGCCCCTTCTTTTTTTTTTTTTAACGACGTACTGACAGATACTCGGTTTGGGGACTTGGCCCGACCTTGTTCTGGCCCGACAGTCATTTGACAAATTATCAGATGCCATCGTCGTGCTCCAGGCCTACCCTGCTTTTCTCTCGCACCACCCTTCACCCAAGAGCCTAGTGGTGCAAGCCTCCACAAGCTGATTTAACCTCAACACATTTCCTACCACTACCCCGAGTGTCTTAGCGGGAAGAAACATTTGGCAAACTTCTATTTTTTTCCATCAGTCTGGCCCTCCGATCTGTTAACGCAAGTTGCTTTCTGAGACGCTACTCTCGCGCCCTTTCGGGTTTGGTGGTACAGTCCACCCTGGTGTGCCTTAAGATCCTCGACCTGTTCTCGCTCAGATGATTCTAAGTTGTCATGATGAAACCAAGTTCATGATTGGTTGTGGCTTGCGCACCACTGATTCTTATTGGGTGGGCCATAGGCATCAATGTTGGCATAAGCTGCCAACTGTAGCTACAATCAATTAGGTACTCAGGCTATATCCAGTCCTCCCTGATCGACATGCCTTTTGACAGGACTCGCCTGTTCGGGAGCAAGGCTGATTCTGCTCTTGACCATTTGTTGAAGAGCAGAGCTACCACTCGCTCTCTGGGCCTTTCTGCCCCACCTCATCAACTGCAACAATTCCACCGCTCCTTTCTTGGATTTGACGGAAGTGCCCCAGGCTGCCAGCCTTTCCAAAGAACCTAGCAGTTTCATCGTCTATCTGCCCACCGCCCCCAAGGTCAATCAAGATCAACGGGCCTCCCAGTCTACTGCTCCCCCTGCAGCCCCACTTGCCAAACTTCTTTAGTGTGCCCTTAAATGAGCACGTCCACCCTGTGGAAGGCAGAATCCACCAATTCTACCCGGGTTGACAGGCAATATCTTAGGACTGTTGGGTTCTTCAAATTGTCCACAGGGGTTACTCCTTACCAGTGTTCCCTCTAATTTCTTTCCTCTGTGTGCGGCAGTGGGGGGACTCTGTGCGCTGCAACCATGGCTATGTGCACCAGGAACCAAACCGCGTGTGTGTGCGACGCCAAATTGCACTCAAAACGTTTACTTTAAAAAGTGAACAGATGGTGCATTTTCACACATACAGCGCCACAATAAGGGTCTTAAGGGCAGTTTGCAAATTGGATAAACACGCCATGACATGAATTGGTTACACAGGCAAGTACACTTCAGGTTTAGAAAAGAACAATACTTCAACGGTGGTACCATCATACGATTTTAATAAATATTCTTAACTGGAGCACAGTTCATTGGGTGGGGAAATGTTGCAAGCCTATACAATATCACATATACACAATAGGGAGAGGGCTGTTCAGACACGTCAAGTGGCATCACTAGATAGGTGACAGGGTTGCTTCTCATGGCGATCCTTGCCATTTTTCCAGTGCTGATAAACTCGGTCTAGGTCAACTTTCCCTTTCAGGAGGTAGGCCTTTGTCCTCATCAGCATATCCAAATGCTTCTGCTCTAGTCTATTCCTCAATTTGCTCTTGATAGTATTCATGAGGCTGAATCCTCGTTCACAATCTGTACTAGATGCTTGAAACGTTGTGCAGACATCCACAAGCTGAGACACCACACTATACAGAGCAGCATTGCGTACAGTGAAATTCACCATGTCTTGAAAGGTGGTAAATAACCCACCCTTTACATGTTCTGCCACCACATATTTAAAGTCTCTGTATTGTCGAACAACATCTTCTGGTGTTTCACAATCACCCAGGGCCAAGACATTTTTATACTTTCCAACAAGTCTTTGAATATTCTCAGTCCGAAAATCAAAATGTGATTGTGTTGCTATTGCCTGGATTTCAAAACTTGCCCGTTCTTTCAGCTCATCTTCAGGGAACATTTTTTGCATGTGCTCACAAAGAAGGGACACAAAAGACAAAATAGGCCCACTGTCAAACTCTTGCCTTTCCTTGTACAACACCATCAGATCTCTTACATTGCTGCTCCAAAAGACAGTGTCCCCCAAATACTGTTGCTTAATTTGGCCAATCTTTGCTCTTGCATACTGTACAGCTTGAACAGTAGTCAAATAACTTTTTTGAAATAGTTTGCACAAAGATGCAAATTCACTCAGAATGTCATTAAGTACTGCAAGGGAAATATGGTAGTTGGAGTCCGATAGCTTTTTATAACAATATTTAGCAATTGGATCATTCTCCTCAACTTTCTCATGCTCAAAGTACTAAAGAACAGTCTCGTAATTACGAATTAGTGCACCAACAGCAAAATGCCTTGAAAGCCACCGGACTTCATTCAGTGGTCGAAAAGAGACAACTTCACATTCAGTGACCAATGCAATTTCATCCAGCTTGGACTTCCTTGCAGGAGATCTGGAGAACACAGTGTCGACAGTCCTCAATAATGTCTACATCTCTTTAATCATTGGAACCCTCTTCCAGGCATCATCAACTCCCAAATCTTCTCGATGGGCGACACAATGCTACTCAACTAGATGAGGAATGGATTGTTTAAGGCGAGTAGAAACACAAGTATTCTTACCCAGCATCACAGACGCACCATCGGATGTGAACATGACCATTTTCATGAGGTCCAGTTCATTGGCAGTTTAGAATTCTTTCACAGCAGTAGTGATAGCCTCAGCATTACAACTAGTCAGCTTCACTATGCCCCCAAACTGTTTTTTGTGCTCTGTTCATGTTACAGGTCGCAACTTGAAGTACAGGATGAGTATTTTTGTAACAGAAATATCTGTGCTCTCATTCAATTATCAAGGTGTGACACAAAGCTTGCCGAAGTTTGTGTATCACGCTATTGATGGCCTCAAGGAACTCAAAGGCATAGTTATTGCTCCTCTAGCTGTCTGGTATCTTCACATACAAAGCTAGGTGGTCATGGATGTCTTGTACAGATAACATTGGAGTATTCATCTTGACTGCCAGCAACACGTTGTTGATGAGAATCTTTTTCTCCTCAGGCATAGATCTTTGGCGTTCAACTACTTCCATTCTATTTGCTTTGTCAGTGGCAGTTTCTGTCAGCTTTGCCCGCACTCCATAACCAAACCTGGCAGCAGCACTTCTGTTTCTCAATATCACCATGGCAGACTTGTGTACTTGCTAAGTAGATGGCATTTCATGTAATCCAGTTTCCAGCCATCACTCCATTTCTTCCCTGTGGAAAAGTCCCCAACAATCTTGGCTTCGGCACATGCTTTGGAAATCAAGCCCACGTCTGGACTGTATTGAAATAGTTCCCACAGTTGCATGCAAACCTTGTTTTGTGACTTCTGTGTCTCAGCCTCCACAATTTCCTTCATCCATTCTTCCTTGAATTCAAGGCAACATTTCTTCCTTTAGGAAGCACCGCACTCTCCCAAAGTTACAGCTTTGCACTTGAACATTTCCATGCCCGCCGGTTTGAACCTGCTGTGCCACAAAGCCTGCAAAATAAGGGAACATGGCTTACGTTGACGCCTAGCTTATGAATGCAATCTGTTATACTACAATGTACAAGATGCACCACAGTTTAACTCTACCAAACAATTGCCTCTTCTGCTTGAACTCACGTATGCCTGTTTAAATGTATGGGGTTCTGGGTGCGAAACCTGCAACAGAAGAAAACATGGGTAAGTATATTATACTACAATGGTCAAGATGCACCACAGTTTAACTCAACCAAACAATTACCTCTTCTGCGTGTACTCGCGTATGCCGGCTTAAATGTGTGGAGTTCTGGCTGCGAAACCTGCAACAGAAGATGCACTAGTTTAACTCTACCAAACAATTACCTCTTCTGCGTGTACTCACGTACGCCTGCTTAAATGTGTGGAGTTCTGGCTGCTTAACCTGCAACAGAAGAAAACATGGGTAAGTATATTATACAACAATGTTCAAGATGCACCACAGTTTAACTCAACCAAACAATTACCTCTTCTGCTTGAACTGACGTATGCCTGTTTAAATGTATGGGGTTCTGGATGCGAAACCTGCAACAGAAGAAAACAAGGGTAAGTATATTATACTACAATGTTCAAGATGCACCACAGTTTAACTCAACCAAACAACTACCTCTTCTGCGTGTACTCATATACGCCTGCTTAAATGTGTGGGGTACTGTCTGCAAAACCTGCAACAGAATATGCACTAGTTTAACTCTACCAAACAATTACCTGTTTGTTCTGCCTGTACTCAAGTCTGCCTGTGCAATTGTATTCGTAGTACGGTCTCACGAACCGGCAAAAGAAAAGGGGTGCAGATTGTGAATCTATTTACCCAGCAACCCCCAACCCAATGAGGAACGTAAACAGAAGTTCGAGGCATATGAGCTGCAGATTGTACACTATGCATAGATCGCCACCTAGTGTTGGGCTCGGATGTTTGCAGTTTGTTGTTGTCCTGAAAAGTTCTTTGGAAGCCACGACATAGGTGACTCCTCCTTAGGACCACATTGCACATGGGCATCGGCTCCATCCCCAGATTGTTTTTTTCCGCCATCGGGCTCGTATGTATCTCCTGCGCTCCGGTTTGGAACCAAGTTTCCTTCGGTTCGCAATCCTCACCCAGTTCGACGGTATTGTCTTGATCTCGATCTACCACGCGTTTCTCAACTAACTTCGAAGTCTTTCGATTCCGGTCGTCGACGAAGGCCTTCAAGCCTACCTAGGCCTCACTTTCTGGCTCATGGAAAGGATGCCATTCAAGAAGTGTCCTCAATGTGGGTCGAAGTTTCCCCACACCGACCTACATGAGGTGTGCAACCTGTGCCTTTCACCGGAGCATGAGGCCGAAGACTGTTCGGCCTGTGCCTCATTTCGCTCCAAGAAGACGATCCGGGATCGACGAGCTCTAAGAACTATGGCTCGCTCGTCAGCTCCGATTCCCGATGACATCTTCGATGAGGGCGTCAACGTGCCAGAACACCAGCACGCCGAAGAGAGTATCGGATCATCAGATGCCGAAGACTCCGACGTCGAGGAGGTCACACCAGCTCAACGGGTCGTAAGTAAGACCGTCGACCCCACCCCTTCCTCGACACCATCTAAAAAGGCTTCGGTCACACCCTCGCCTTCAGGCTCGGGTGCACACCGAGAGACTACTTCTAACGCCCCGCCTTTGGGCCCGGCAAAGAAGACCATAAAGCCTTCAGGCGGCTCGGGCTCGGGCTCGGGCCAACCTACTTCCGGCGCCGACCCAGTACCGACACCGAAGAAAAAGCCAACTTCCTCTTCCACCTTGACCGTTGCTTCGACACCCAAGCATACGGTGCCGAAGACTGGCAGCGGTTCGTCGACACCGAAACCGCACTCGGAGCCAAATAAAAAAATCAACCAAAGCTCCAGACTCACACTTATCGGAGCCGAAAAAACCCTAGGAACCGAAAAAACAGGTTCCCATAAAAGACACTTCTAAAGGGCACACTCTTAAGCCAACTGCCGACTCGATGCCTAAAAAACCTACGGAGCCAAAAATTTCAATGCCAAAGGATTTATCAGGCTCACAAGAGCTTTTTACACCGGATCCACAACAAAAAAACCCTTGTAAAGGATCCCAAAACTGGACAATTGACTCTCAGCTCCAAGAAGAGACCACATGAGGCGCCAGCACCTCCTCCCCTGCAAAGAAGAGAGACATTGCAACCTCTCCACTAAGGGTCCCTTCTCCTCCCCATACTGTTCCTACTCATACACCTCCTCCACCACAGCATTCAACTACACCATCTCCTAACCCAGACGATGATGTACACACAGACTCTGATTATGAAGGTGGGGGTGCACATTACCCACCACACACTAATAGTCCTCCTCAGTCACCTAATCCATGGGATGATTACAACACCCCTGATGTGCCTTATGTCCCACAGGATGATGTATCTCCTTCCAGACCTTCCCCACCAGAGGACACCATAGGTTTTAACTTGCTAGTCCAGAGAGCTGCACAACATCATGGGGTGGACTTACACACTGATGCAGTGGAGGAAGACTTCCTATTAGACACTTTTGACACAACACAAAGGTTTACAGCCATCTTGCCAATGCTTAAGGGCGTCATCAAGCATGCAACAGAGGTCTTTAAAGACCCCGTTAGAGCTAGGGTCCTCAATCCCCGCATTGAGAAAAATATAAAGCTGCCCCTGCAGACCCAGCTTATATTAAAGGCCCGGCACAATTAGATTCTTTGGTGGTATCCAATGCACGTAAACGTGCTAATTCCCAAACAGGTGAAGCCTCACCACCAGACCAAGAATCTAAACTCCTTGACACTTCTGGCAAGAGAACTGCGGCACAAGCAGCTAACATCTGGCGTATTGCCAACACTCAAGCCTTGCTGGCAAGATACGACAGGGCACATTACGACGAACTAGAGTCCCTAATGCAGCACCTACCAGACAAATACAAAAACAGGGCTATGAACCTATACAGGAAGGTAAAAATATCACTAATACTTCCATCCGTTGTGCCCTAGACGCTGCCACAAGGGCAATCAATACCAGCACCTTACTATGCAGACATGCCTGGCTACGCATTTCAGGATTTAAACCTGAGGAGCAAAACTCTATACTTAATCAGCCATTTGATGAAACACATTTATTTGGCCCAAATGTTGACATGTCTTTGGAAAAAATGAAGAAATACACCGACACTGCAAAATCGATTGGAGCTTTGCAGCAGCAAGCTCCCAGACGTTCTTTTCGTCGCTCATCGTACAGAGGCAACACAAGAGGCTACTCCTCAGAAAGTCCCTCCTCTTCCTACCAGACCCCTGGCCAATCCACATTCACCAAGGGCTACCAGAGAGGGAGTTAAAGGGGTAACAACAACAAAGGCAGAGGCGAAAACAATACCTCCCGCTCTTCCTCCACCCCTACCCAATGACTTTCCTCCCCTTTCCCCCAACATTCCACTCCTGTGGGAGGAAGACTCCAACAGTTCCTGCCTGCATGGATCAACATCACATCAGACAGGTGGGTGCAACAAATTATTCACTCAGGTTACTGTCTAGAATTAACATCTACCCCCCAAACATACCACCCAAACAGCATCCAATGTCACAAGAACATCTGTCACTGTTAAAGCAAGAAGTGGTATCTCTGCTAGAAAAAAGTGCAATAGAACTAGTTCCTCTGCACCAGCAAAACAAGGGGGTTTACTCTCTATATTTTCTAATTCCAAAGAAGGACGGCTCTCTAAGGCCTGTTCTAGACCTCAGACCGCTAAACATATATATACAGTCAGACCATTTTCACATGGTCACACTCCAGCAAGTCCTTCCTCTCTTGTCACAAAACGACTTCCTGGCTACTCTAGACCTCAAGGACGCATACTTCCACATTCCCATTCACAAAGCTCACAGGAAGTATCTCAGGTTTGTAATAGACGGGCAGCACTACCAGTTCAAAGTAATCCCATTCGGAGTCACAACTGCACCAAGGGTCTTCACCAAGTGCTTGGCAGTGGTGGCAGCGCATCTAAAAAGACAGCACATCCATGTCTTCCCGTACCTCGACGACTGGCTCATAAAAGCCAGCTCACACAATCAATGCGTAAAACACACTCTTACCACCATCCACCTGCTCCACGACTTGGGGTTCACAATAAACCACACCAAGTCTCATCTACAGCCATCCAAAGTACAACAGTACCTAGGTGCCACAAAATACCTCAACAGCGCTGGCTTATCCCACCCCAGCAAGGATAGCCAGCATGCAAACTCTTCTAGCAAAGTTTCAGCTACAGCACTCCCTCCCAGCACGAGTGTTCATGCAACTCATAGGGATGATGGCCTCTTGCATCTTCATAGTGCCCCATGCAAGACTTCAAATGCGTCAGGTCAATGGAACCAGGCTCAAGGTCAATTAACAGACCTAGTGTTGGTAGACGGTCGAACTCATCGCTCTCTGCAGTGGTGGAACACCAAGAACCTTTCCTAGGGACGACCGATCCTAGAGCCAGTTCTCCAAATAATCTTGACTGCGGACGCATCGCTCTCTGGCTGGGGAGCCCACCTACTGCAACACACTATGCAAGGCAGGTGGACACCGCAACAAAAGTTACTCCACATCAATCACTTGGAGTTACTAGCAGTATTCCTAGCACTAAAAGCTTTCCAGAAGCAAGTAGCAAACAAAGCTGTGTTAGTCCGCACAGACAACATGACAGCAGTGTATTACATACAGAAGCAAGGAGGCACGCACTCCCTGCAACTATCTCAACTAGCACAAGAAATATGGAGCTGGGCCATACCTCAGAACATATTCCTTCTAGCCCAACATGTCCCAGGAGTACAAAATACTATAGCTGATCTGTTAAGTCGTCAAACACAACAGACCCACGAGTGGGAAATTCATACGCAAGTTCTTCAGCCATTCTTTCAGAGGTGGGGACAACCTCAGATAGACCTCTTTGCCACCCACGAAAACGCAAAATGCCCAAGCTTTGCTGCCAGATATCCACACCCACTGTCCAAAGGCAATGCGACATGGATGAATTGGCCAAACAGATTTGCGTACGCTTTTCCACCTCTACCACTCATGCCACTAGTAGTACGCAAACTACAGCAGACAACCGTGGTACAACACACTGCTACAACTGTCTGTGGTACCACACCAAAAACTGCACGTCTCCAGACCTCTTAACACAGAACCGTGGAGAGATCAGACACCCGAACCCAGCTCAGCTCAACCTTGCGATCTGGCTTCTGAAGTCCTAGAATTTGGATATCTGAACCTTCCTCCAGACTGCATGAATATCATTAAAGAAGCTAAACGTCCTATCACTAGGGCATGTTATGCAGCCAAGTGGAAACGATTTGTAATTTATTGTCATAACAACGACGTTAATGCTTTAGATTTGGCCATTCAACACATCATAGGTTACTTACTGCATCTTCAAAGATGTAACTTAGCCTATACGTCTATTAGACTACATCTTGCTGCAATAGCAGCATATCTGCAAAACAGACAACATCTATCTCTTTTCAGAGTGCCTGCCATTAAAGCCTTTATGGAATGCCTTAAAAGAATAATTCCTCCCAGAGTACCACCTTCACCTGTATGGAATTTAAACGTCGTTCTCACACGGCTAATGGGGCCTCCCTTCGAACCCCTGCACAAATGTGAATTACAATTTTTAACCTGGAAGGTTGCGTTCCTAGTAGCTATTACCTCCCTGCGCAGAGTTAGTGAACTACAAGCCCTAACCCTTCTAGAACCCTTTTTGCAAATGCATCAAAATAAGGTTGTTCTGCGTACCAATCCAAAATTCCTGCCTAAAGTCATTTCTCCATTCCATCTCAATAAATCTGTGGAACTGCCTGTTTTCTTCTTGCAACCACAGTCAGTAGCAGAAAGAGCTCTTCACACTTCAGATGTCAAAAGAGCGTTGCTATACTACATAGAAAGAACACAACCGTTTAGTAAGACAAAACAACTTTTGTGTCTTTCTCACCACCACACAAGGGCAATCCCATTTCAAAATCTGGAATAGCTAGATGGATTGTCAAATGCATACAGATTTGCGACCACAAAGCTAAACGTACACTATCTGTTCCTCCTAAAGCCCACTCTACCAGAAAGATAGGGGCTTCAATGACATTTTATGGGGACATTCCCCTAAACGACATCTGCAGAGCAGCCACATGGGCTACACCGCACAAATTCACAAAACACTATTGTGTAGATGTGCAAACAAAACAACAAGCTAATGTGGGCCAGGCTGTTCTCAAAACATTATTCCAAACTACTGCAACAGATAGGGGTGGTCGCCGCTAAGAGTGGGTACTGCTATATAATCTATGCATAGTGTACAATCTGCAGCTCATATGCCTCGAACGGAAAATGATACTTACCAGTATGCATCTGTTTTTGGCATATAGAGCTGCAGAGTTGTACACGCCCACCCGCCTCCCCGGCTACCCTTGTCTGTTCCAGTATTATCTTAATTAGAAACAAATTACACGGGCATCGTTCCTGTACTTGCAAAGCTCCATCATTTCCCTAATGGCGAAAAACAATCTGGGGATTGAGCCGATGCCCATGCGCAATGTGGTCCTAAGGAGGAGTCACCTATCTCGTGACTTCCAAAGAACTTTTCAGGACAACAACAAACTGCAAACATCCGGGCCCAACACTAGGTGGCGAGTGTACAACTCTGCAACTCTACATGCCAAGAACAGATGCATACTGGTAAGTAGCATTTTCCTTACCTTGTCTTTGTGGTTACTCTCACCTGACCACTCAAATCCAAATACCTTACAGACTGGAAACCTACAATTGAAGAGAAGTAAGTCAGCAAACGCTCGAAGAATTACAAACTATGCATGGGACCGGTCTAGAGGCCCCAATAGGAAAAATGACCAAATAATTACCTGGGATCCCAGCCTAGGACAAACAGGGGTGCGCCCATGTGTTCCATTATTGGCATCCATTATCTTAAACTGGTCTATAAATCTGAATCCCAGGGAAAAGCTGCATCACAGAAGGTGTAACACAAAATACAAACTGTGCAAATGGTTGAGGTGGGTGAAAAAGGTAATCTACAGGAAGACTGAGCAGCACACAATCCATCAAAAGATCCCACCTGAAGATGATGCAGTGGCGTGCAAAAAATATGATAACTACGTTCAAGCAATTTTAAGACAACCATAAATATGTCAAGATAACTGAAGAATGATGGACCTGCTGCAGAGAGATCTAAGTTTTGTCTACTGGAAGTTGACTCATCATTAAGTAGCCGAGGAGGTTAAAATGCCTGATGAAAAGCTGGTGAACCAGGCAGATCACAAATTACATGCAATGTAAATAGGTCAGTGCATTACTGCTTCTGTCAGAAAGCTCATTTTGTTACTCTGTAATGGTATACCACCAGGGAGCTCACAATCAATTCAAATGAATGGCAGGGCTGGGATGCTATAGCAAGCTCTTTGATTGACCTTGTGCTACATTTGCCCACTAATTAGACCAACACTGCTGGGAGGAAACTTGCACTTTTGCACTTTTCTAGATACAGTAATGGCTCAATTGTCTCGTGGAATAAGTTCAGAGCACTGAGTTGGGCTGGACATGCAGCCATAGCTAATCTCTGAAACAAATATTAATAAAGGGGACCCCTGATGGAATCACAATCTTTGTATATTGGTGAACACATTTGAAATGTGCTCTATCGCTAGAATACCCCACAGTCTCTAAAATAAATATGCCATAAGAGCAGGCTCTTTCTTCTTCCAACGTGCAGCTATTGTAGTCTTAGGTGCTCCCAAACAATTCCACATCAATATTTTATCTGACGTGGTTCGATAATAGTTTGGGGTCACATAGCTCTAGTAATATGAAATCAAATGTGCATCGAGAGCAGGTAACACCGCCAGAGGCTGTTTGCTCACCCTACCTGCTTGCAATGCCCCCGGGCCTGCAACCGCAAAGACACGAGTATGGCTCAGGGCACCAAACAGGCCTGTAGGTCTGGGGAGGAATCACGACAAGCTGCTTAAAAATACACCAAAAAATAGGCATAACCCACGGATGAGCACGCTGGAGCTACGTGGGGCCGGGAGCACTCTGATGCAGCTGGAGGTGCTCACTGACTGAGGCCCACAGCACTGATAACCATTAGAGGAGTGGGTGGGAGCACTGCAGCAGTTGAAGATCTTAGAATTACTGGCTGCTCAAATAGGTGTAATTTCTGATTATATGTATCCCTCATCTTCATTGGTTGACTTTTTGCTCACGAGAAGGTGTCACTCATAGTTGGTGATTGTCACTCATAAACGCACTGTATTCATGAAAATGTAACACATAGCAATCTGAAACCTTGACAGCTATGTAAGTATTGATGTTAATGACTGCAGAGTGCATGATGCAGTGTGCTGCAGCTGTGCAACCCTCGGGTCCTTGTGCGACTCATGCCGCAGCCACCAGACGGACAGGGACGATGCAGACAGCAGTCTGAACTCTGCTATTTCATTAAGTAAGTGTTTTACTTTCAAAGCGCTGCGCGCCAGGCAGAGCCCTGACTGACTTTGGTACTGTACACAGTTTACTGTAACTTGTGTCAGCGCCTCTGCCGAGCGGAACGCACAGTCTGATCAAATAAATTAATTTCACACACAATAGTTAACATCTGCAGGCAGGGCTGCTCTGTCTCCTCATCCTTCCTGAGTGAGCCTGATTTATCTGCAAATCTGATTTCATTCAAAATAATTCACAGACACAAACTCTAAACAAAAGGCTAATTTCATGTTGTACACAATACAAGATGACATGCAAGAAGAGATTACTATATGGAAATGCGCTCCACACTGGCATTATATACAGTTAACACTTGGTTATTTGTAGCACTTGTTCAGTCTACGTAAACTGCTCTTCAATGCTTAATTTTGCTCGCCAGTGTCACTCATAGTTGTTGAAATGTCACTCATAATTATACCGAATTTATAAAAATTTCACACATAGCAATCTGAAACCTTGGCAGCTATGCCATCGTCCCCGGGCTTTACTAACAAAAGCGTAGAGCCAGTTTCAAAACACAGCGTGTGCTAAAGTACACACTGTGTTTTGAAACTGGCTCTACGCTTTTGTTAGTAAAGCGCGGGTGGATTGTGGCCTTTTGTTTAAGTATTGCTGTTAATCAGAGCCCCTTCACGGGTTCTGATTAACACCAATACTTAAACAAAAGGCTAGCAACTGACGGAGAACTATCTCTCCAATGCCTTCCTTCGGAAGCCGAGCCTGAAGCCTAGAGTGTGGCGTTGGACCTGCAGGACGCCTATTTTCATATACTTGTCCTGTCAGCCCAGGATCTTGTGGTTTGTGGGGGGGGGATATAGGAGCACTTTCAGTTTGCAGTGCTCCCATTTGGTCTCACTAGTGCCCCTTGGTCGTTCACAAAAGTGATGGTGGCAGCTCGCCTTTGGCGGTGGGGTGCCAGTCATCCCCTAATTCGATGATTGGCAATTGAAAGCGGGTTCGGGCATGTAGTCATCAGTCACCACCAGACTATGGCAAACCTCCTCTCCTCTTTGGGGTTCACTATCAATGTGCTGAAGTCACACTTGATTCCTTCCCAGGCTCTACCTGTCACATGAACCACTCTGGACAAAGTCTGGTTTTGTGCTTTTCCCTCAGGAAAGAAAATCCAAGACATTCAGGCGATGATCACAATCTTTCAACCTTGATCCTGTATTTCAGTTAGGTCAACTCTGAGGCTACTGGGGCTGAAGGCCGCCAGTATCCTGCTCGTCGAGCAAGCCAAAGGGCATATGAGGGCTCTACTGTGAGATCTGAAGTCCCAGCGAGCCCAACAACAAGGGGACCTCTCCACCACATTGAGATTTTGGAGGAGACTGCAAAAGATATGGAGTTGTGGTTGCTGGACTGTGATTGGGTCAGCGGCAGAACCCTCTCCCTTGCCCACCCAGAGCTGATGGTAGTGACCGATGCGTCACTTCTGGGTTGGAGGGGCCACTTGGGAAAGGTGGAGATCAGAGGCCTCTGATCTCCAGTGGAGTCCTGGCTCCATATTAACCTGCTGGAGCTGAGCAGGCCTCTGCTTGTTGTTGAAAGTCTTCCTGCCCTCTATCAAAGGGAGGCCTGAGCAGGGACTCCCAGACAACAACGCTGCCATGTGGTACTGCAACAAACAGGGTGTGGTGGGGTCACGGACCCTGTGCCTGGAGGGGAAAAGGCAAGGCTGTGCAGAAAAGTACCATCTCCAGCTAGATCATGCTCTGCATTAAGATCTGCTACATATTGGCTAAAAAGGAGCATCTGGAAGGACTGCATGCTCACTCTACAAGGCCATAGCTACTACCACTGCATTAACATGTGGAGTCTTTGTCCTAGACATGTGTCAGGCAGCTTCGTAGGAGCCCCTCCATATGTACACAAAGCACTATTGTTTGGGCAGCTAGATTAGGTGAGAGTTGCATTTTGCCCGCTCAGTCCTTCTAGACTCTCTACTTTATATCCATTCACTGACTCGTCTCAAATAAGTACTACTTTGGTATCAATTCAAAAGGTGAGGAATCTGTGATTAAAGGTCTCTATCATTAGAAAAAGTTACTTACCTTCTGTAACAGAAGTTCCTCACTGACTTTCTAATCCTCCCACTGCTGTGATTGGACTCTTATCTTTAATAAGATCTCCCGCCCTGGAACCTGTACACTGGTCATGATTCGTTCTTTAGGTTCTGCGTCTGGGGGCTCAGCAGCCTTGAAAGCAATTTATGTCAGCACGCAGGGGTGGTGCCTATATGGGCCCTTCATGTCATTTCCATAGTGGAACGGCTTTAGTGCAGAGCTGCACAGCGTACCTGACGGCGTGCCGAGGTACTAGTGAAAGGTTTCCAGAACTAGTCTGACGCCTGGGGAATATTCAAAGGGTGAGGAATAAGTGACTAGATAGAGTCAGTACTAGAAAGAGCGCTATCGATGGTATGTAACTTTTTAAGGCCTTCGTCATCCGTTGTGCACATTCATGGATTCCAGTTTTTAACCTCATCCAATGGCTTACCTGAAAATTCCTAAATATCGAAGCAAAGGTTTTGGAGGATTGTCAGCTTCTGCTAAGCTTTAGAATTCTTTGTGAATCTATATCCTTTTGAAATCATGATGCCTGTGGTACAACAGTAAGCCTGAAGGTGGGACGTCTGGGACTACGAGCTATGAGTGAATATAGGATATATGGCTGGGCCACAGTGACCCCTTGGTCTAGCTACCCAGTGCCGCCTATGACAATGCAACTCATTTGAGCGCTCCTTTCTATGATTACAGATGATTTCTTTGCTATAGATGAGCTGCATAACACTTACAAATCTTACAAAATACAGATAAAAAATTTAAAAAATGTGGATAATAAAGAGAGATGACCACTTAAATTTGAGATATTTTAAACAACTCCACTCTTCCTACTTGGCAATATGTATTTTTCATTAGCTTCATACAGTTACCGCTGAGGCTTGCAATATCTATTTCCTAGATTTTCAATTTTTTATAGCTCCAGCTCTGCATTTCAGGGATTGGATGTCTGACTGATTGGGCATTTGAGGGGTTGGTTCTCTAGCTGCTTTGCTCTTTGCTGCTGGGGTTGGCATGTTGAACTGTATGGTTGGAGGGGCAGCTAGTGGCCAAGATCTTTGGTAATGGGAGATTGAAAGCATAATGGTTCGGTGTTTATTGCTGGGGACTGGCATCTAACAGCCTCAAATCTTTGCTTGAGGGTTGTGGTTGCCTAACAATATTGGACCTGTGCCTCTTGGTGTTGTATTATCATTCGCATGCCCACTCTGCTGTTACCTCTGGGACTTTTATGTCCTTGTTCCGCAGGAGTTTGGAATGTCAGACTCTAGATCTCAAAGCTTGGTGTACATCATTTTGAATAACATCTTTTCTTCTTCCTTAGGGCCGGTGTACTCAGAACCTACCCCCTTGCCCATCACGGAGTGGAGTATTTCAAGCCAAAGCCAAGTAAGTTCTCAGGAAAACGTTCACACCTACTATGCTGCACCCGACCTTCACAGTGCCTCATCCCATGCAGCGGTGCCTCCATGTTCACCATAGGGGCGAACAGTTCAGGATGCACAGTAGATAGTGTATCCTCTACCCTAGCTGCGCTCTGTTTGAGTTTTAAAGTGTTTGTGCTGCACACTGATTGGCTGCGCGGCTTATGAATTACTAGGCGGAGCGCTTATTGGTCTGAACACTTAGGGCCTCATTACAATGTCGGTCAGAAAGCATTCCGACCAACTGCATTCTGACCGACTCCTTGTCGGAATGGTTCCCAACCGAATGGAATTCGTGGAGTCTGACCGACCGAATATGATGCTTCTGAACACCTTTCAGTCGGACTCCCATTGACTTCAGTGGAAACCTGTGTTCCGACTGACAACACACTAAAGAGGGAGGGGGGAGGTGGTTGCAGAAAACCTTGCATCCTGTGGCAGGCTGCCTGCCACACCGTGCATGGTTGTAAGGAGGAGACCCATGGGTATCCCCAAGGCCCCGACCGGAGGACTCCGGGTGAAGGTCTGCTACAGGCTCCCAAATTCAGTTTCCGATAGCCGATTCGTGTCCGAATCCAACATCGTAGTACATTGATCGGAAACGCGGTCTGTAGACCTGTACGAATCGGCTCCGACGGACTCGGTTTCTCCGAATGCTGGTCGGGACCGAGTTGGAAAGTCCGAACAGTTTACGACTATTGTAATCGGTCGGTCGGATATGTTTCCGAGTAGGTCGGAAAAGCGGGTTCCGACACGGATTCGGAATGCCTTTCGGAGCCTTTCCGACTGACATCGCAATGAGGCCCTAAGTGAGTTGTAGCTTAACCTGCTGTGTTGGAAGTGCACTGATCGTAAATGCGGCTACATCATTAGTTTGCTGCCCTCCATCTTTGATGTATTCCAGATGAGCTGCACACTGATTGGGCTACAGTCGGGCTGTGCAATGAGACTGTATGATGACTGGGCGACATGGTCCCCTGCTCTTCTCTCACACATGGTTTGTGCTGCTCCCTTTTAGGATTGTGGTAGAGGATGGCTCCTCAGAGGCCTTGGTGCTGTGCAGGAACCAGCTTGTGATGTCGCTGCTGAGGCTGTCATCTTCCCAGTGGGATGGGGTGCAGCAACATGTCTTGGGGTTGGGAGAAGCCTACGTCCAGCAATGGGGTCGGAGCGCTGAACTCAGGGTAAGATATGGTTGCAACCTATATTGGAAAGCAGAGTGTGCTGCAAAACTTAGATGGATGCTTGAAGTAATGTAAACCCTTAGCACGGCACATTCATCCTTCATAATCAAACAGTACAATAACTTCCCTCGGCGTCCCCACATTCAAGTGGATGGTGCTTGCATACACTATCCACACGGGATAGTGTAGAACCCGATTCCCAGATCCAGCTGGCTTCTTTCTTGCCAGAGCCCCTACTCACCTCGTAAAGAGCATTTACACTTGGTGCACCCCAATAACCTGTTCACCTGAGGGCCTCCTTGTGCTTCTTTATGTGGAACGCACCTATCTCGATGTCCCTGAAACCAAGGACATCCAAATTCACAGTACAGTGCGCCTTCATTGCACACATGTACACTGTTGTTTTCATCCCTCTTTCTACATATCCCTGACACTTTCTCTTGAAAATGAAGTAAATGGGCCATCTAGTACTGCTTAAGAAGGGAAGCAGCAGTGCAAGCATTGCCTAACCCTGACCACAGTGCTCAACCCCACTCTTCCACTCAGCCTTACCTTCTCGGTCCATTTTCTGTAGCTGGATGTAGTACATAATTAAAAATACAAATTAGCAAAAGGCCCAAGCGCTATCTTTGGGGCCTAGCGTTGTCAGATACTGAGACTAGTCTCAATTCCACCTCTTGCCTCTTTCTTCCATCACCCTCCTCTCCTATCTCTTTATCTCACTCCTTCATGTTCTTTTCTTTCTCTCCTTTCTGGCTGTTAACTTAGATTTGCCTAACTCCTCTTTTTCCTCTATTTTTTTCTGCCTTTCTCTCTTTTCTTCTACGTCAAAGTCTGATGATGAAAAATAATTCTAGTCCCTAAAAGTGAGTGACCACCTCCTACAAACACCAGCACGATTTAAGCACTGTCTTTCACAGTCATATGCACCATGTCAGCTGTTCTTGTTGGAGATTTCACAAGCACATGTAGCTTTTTTTAACATTCACTTTTTTTGTACTAAACAGACATTGTAAAGGGCAGACCCTACAAGAATTATATTTCAGGATACGTCTCTGGTGGCCAAAGCCCAGATTCAATATCCGTGCATGTAATATGTGTGACTTCTTGTTAAGGAGAGCTCTTCGGGGATATTTGCCTCTGTGACTAATCATAATTTGGTCTCTGACCCCTGTGTATCTCATAAACTTGTGAGCAGGAATCAAGAAGAGAGAGAGTACATTACTTTTTACGCCGCCTCCGGTCCCTGGGGGTTTGTTATTTTCTATCCACCTCAGTTTGTGCTTTGTTCCTGCTTTTGGGAAAATCTAAAACTCCCATTCCTTTTCCATTTTTACTATCCCTGATCTGACTTACCTCAGCCCCTTCCTCCGTCGCTCTCCTCTAACACACTTAAGTCTTCATCGAGTTAGGCGAATATTCGCGCATGCAATTTGTGGAGTCTGAGTTGAGTATTTATGATGCTATGTGGAGTGGTCCACTACACCCCGAGTAAGGTCAGCAATATAGAAATACCCATGCTAAAATAAATAAATAAAATATTCCAACAGAGTGCTGGGGTAGGGAGTTTTCCTGAATGTCGTAGGTTTTGCAGTTCTCGTGGTAGCTCCGCTGGGGCTAGTTGAAAGGTGCTCTTATACCATAGGTAAAGGACTGAGGTAATGCAGGGCATTCCTGTAAAGATTGAGGCTTGTTTCACCCAAGATTTCCTCTTAACTGCCACAGCTTAAACCCAATGCCTGCTATGTAGAGTCTTGTCCAATAATATCCATAGTGCATGTAGGCTCCCACATAGAGCATAGGAAATGTAAATGTTCTGTACCATTAAATGAATTGAAAACCTCATGCTTCTAGAAAATTGCCTAGGGCTTAAATCTCAGCACTGGTACCACAGTATTCCTGCTGGTTTCCACTGGGGGCTTGTACCGCCGGGCACAGCCATTGGTCTCTAGTAGGATTAATTAAACGTTTGTATGGTAGAGAGATCACCACATTGGATTTGCATGTTGACCAGTTGATCGGTAAGTCCCCTCTCTCAGTGGATTCACAGAAGAATTGTGTTTTTGAGACGATATCCTTCATACACACAAAAGACTTGGGGTGAAGATCAGGCTTGTGAGGCCTCTAACTTCCCTTGGCAAGGCCTTTAGGTGGAAAGGACCAGGATTTCATCTTACTCCAGTTGCCCGGAAAATAACTTGACTTGAGGTCAGATTTGTTCAAACTTTCCCTGTTGAGTGTACCTTGGCAGACCTGAGAAACATTATGTTCATTGAGATCCTCTATCCAACCCCGAGGATCCCTTGATTTCCCTGGCATCCAGGCCTACTGGGTGGATTGGACTTCCACATAGTTGTCATCCTGATTAGGGCCTCAGTAGAGCCAGCCTAGGGGGTCTTCTGAGCTCCCAAGTGATCAGTACTTACTGAGAGGGGTGAGCAACTAGTTTTACTCCATTTTCAAACAAGCGAAATCCACCTTTTTTTAGTTGACCTACAGATCAAAAATTGGGATTCCAACTCCAACACAGCGAGAGTACACCCCACAGTCCAGTTTCAGAAGATGGCATAACTAGCATAGAATTTCTTGACTTATGGGCACCTTTCATATGAACAAAGGGATCACGGACATCCACGGAATGTGGGATATGTGCAAATGACTGATGCTTAGTTGTAAGGTCCAAACTAAGACCCCCTTTTCCGCTACTTGAGAGGAAGTGATCCACTCTGAGTGGTGTGCAGCCTTACTCTGGAGTACCTGCTCAGACTGCCTTACATAAACCGTTTGTGCCTTTAACTAGGTGCTAGTAAGTTCATCATAACCTGAACTTTATGCATTTATGTGGACTCCTGTTGTAAACACTTGCACGCAAATGTAGTACTCCGTTCCTAAATTGCTCTTTTATATTGTCTGTTGAATGGCAAGGTGATTACTTTTTAAAGCCGCATCCAGTTGTAATGCCGGTGTGTGTGCTCAAAGTGCAGTCAACCCTGTCCACACCCAACCTTTGTTTACAGTTACAGATGTTGTCAGATATGGTTTTATGGTGTGCAGGAATGCATGCAATTTAACTGTTGTGTACATCAGGGTATTATGTGACTATGGCGTGTGCACATTCCATTTAATTGTGTCTAAAGTTCTCGAGTAGTCAGAGGAAATTATGACAGCTCTGGAACCTTGGACCTCATGTGAAATGTGCACTTTCTATATACTGCATGCCTATCTTAGACTCAATCACATGGACTTCGTAAGCTAGCGATGTGGGTAGGGGTATGGGGAGGAAATCACTTGAAGAATGTTGGATTAACCAAATACAATGGGTTTGTAGGCCTTAAGGGGAGCGAAGCTGTTGGTGCAGGTGGTGATCCAGTTGTTGAGGCAACGGATGTTGATGTCGGCAGCATCAGAGAGAGTGGGATGGTGTAGGTTGAGGGTGTTGATTCGTGCTTGTCGGGTGATGGTTTTCCAGTTGTTTCTCAGTGTAGGGGGTGTCACTGTCAGAGTAATCTGGAGGGGGATGAAAATTTTGAAATGAATGATGAAGTGGTCTGTCCAGGTGAGCGGGAGGGTGTGGCTGTCCTTTGATGTGTTGATGGTGGAGCAGATCGGGTCCAGTGTGTGGCCTGCTGAATGCGTGGGGACTTGTCACAAGCTTTGTGAGGCCAATGTTGAGGAGGCTATCCAGAAGGTCTGTGGTGTTGGGGCCGATGGTGTCATCCAGATCGAAATTGAGGTCGCTGAAGAGGAGAGAAAATACTTGGAGCCAGCAGGAGTCATAAGGTCAGTAATGAGGTTGCTGATATTCCGTCTGGGGTCCAGTGGCCGGTAGGTGACCACAATCTTTCTATTCACACCTATTAGTTTATAGTATCAAAGGTGGCCAAGAGGCCCAAGAAGATCAATGTCCAAGGGTAACCTTCATCACTGAAATTGAGTAGTTGTTCCCTGATGTTTAGAAGTGTTGTCCCCCCGCCTTAGTAGGGTCTGAAACATGATTGAACGTTGCTTAGGAGACTGTTTTCTAACAACACAAGGTCCGCTGGAGATGTGATTATAAATGGAAGGATTATCTGGGTCTGTGATGGGTCTCTTTGGATTGGGGTCATTTGGCACATTTGATGATTTGAGGGATAATTCCACTACCCACGAAGAGTTTAACTAGGCTGGTGAGGTTTGAGGCCCAGATTATTGACTTTGGCTTTGTAACTATTCTAAAGAGAAGATTTCTTGAAAGAGTTCAAAGTATTACTGGTTGATCTCCAAGATGGGGGTTAACCTGCAGTGGGGTGTTGCACAGGCTGGTAGGATGGAGTCAAGCACAGACTCTCCAAGGCCCATGGAGTGGCATTTCTCGTACGAGGTGACAGGAGATAAAGAATGACAGGAGGTTGTTGCAAAGCTCAATTGAATGGATTGGCATGCTGGATTTGGGGGCCAAGTTTGTGGGTGCTGATAGGAGCCAAAGTATTCAAGGTTCATTTGAATTCCATGTGATCTAGAATGTCAGAAAGAGATTCCAAATTAGGATCTGGCATTTCCTAGAGCAGTTTAGTGAAGGATTCAGATTTGCTTTGGTGTTGCCGTGAGTGATATTGTGAGGACAAAGTGGGCTGGATTATTGCTGGCATCTTGAGGGAGTGTCAGCGATAAAAGCAACATAGCCATATTTTTTGTAGAGGGAGGAAAAGAGGCATTTAGGGTGGGTGAGAAATGGTACAACTGAGGAGTAAAGTAGTGTATAATTGCGACCAAAGAGTCGATAGTGGCCAGGCGGGTGGCTGGGGTGGGACTCTGGTTCCTATTTGTAGGAAAGGTAATGGAAAATTGATATCCACACAGAGAAGTTGTAAGGCCACAGAACATTCAATCAATCCATTTGTTAAGCGCACTATATACCCGCAAGGGTCTCAAGGCGCTGGGGGGCGCGGGGGGGCTGCTACTGTTTGAAGAGCCAGGTCTTGAGGAGTCTTCGGAAGGTGTGCAGGTCATGGGCCTGCCGCAGGTGGGTAGGGAGGGTGTTCCAGATCTTGGCGGCGAGGAAGGAGAAGGATCTTCCGCCGGCGGTCGTTCGTTGAATGCGGGGGACCGCGGCGAGGGCGTGGCTGGCAGAGCGGAGCTGTCGTGGGCCATGTAGACGTTGAACAGCGTCGGGCTGAGGGATGAGCCCTTTGGTACGCCGCAGATGTTGGTGGCTTCGGAGCGGAAGCGGGGGAGGCGGATGCTCTGTGTTCTCCCGGAGAGGAAGGATGTGGTCCAGTCTAGGGCTTTCTCTTGTATTCCGGCCTCTTGGAGACGTGTCTTTATTGTGCGGTGGCAGACCGTGTCGAAGGTGGCTGACAGGTCCAGGAGGATGAGGGCAGATGTCTCACCGTTGTCTAGTTGCATCCTGATGTCGTCTGTGGCGGCGATGAGGGCTGTCTCGGTACTATGGTTTCTTCGGAACCCGGACTGGGAGGGGTCCAGGATGTTGTTGTCTTCGAGGTATCGGGTCAGTTGCGTGTTGACGACTTTCTCGATGACCTTCGCCAGGAACGGGAGTAGGAAGAGGGGCGGGAAGTTCTTGAGGTCCTTGGGGTCCGCTTTGGGCTTCTTGAGGAGGTCGATGATCTTGGCGTGCTTCCAGCTTTCCAGGAATGTGGCTGTCTCGAGGGAGCAGTTGATTACTTTTAGGAGTTGGGGTGTGATGATTGCGTCTGCTTTGTTGAAAATGTGGTGTAGGCAGGGGTCTGATGGTGATCCTGAGTGGATGGCGTTCATGGTCTTGCGAATTTCGTCGTCGTTGACATTGGTCCAGGTGGTTGGTGCGGATGGTGAAACGCCAGGTGGGTGGTGTCTGGCGTTGTGGGTGCGGTTGCGGTGTTGAAGCTGTCATGGATGTCAGCGATCTTGTGGTGGAATAAGGTGCCCAGTGAGTCGCACAGTTCTTGTGAGGGCGGGATGTCGTTGGTGATGGCGCTGGGGTTGGAGAGTTCCTTGACGATGCTGAAGAGCTCTTTGCTATCGTGTGCGTTGTTGTCCAAGCGGGCTTTGAAGAACGATCTCTTGGCTGATCTGATAAGGTGGTGATGGCTGCGGGTGGCGTCCTTGTGGGCTGCGTAGCTGTCCGATGTTCGTTCGAGGATCCACTCCTTCTCCAATTCCGGCATGTTTGTTTGGATGTCTGGAGTTCTTCGGTGAACCAGGCGGATTTCTTGCAGGTGCGGCTGTTGGATGGTTTCTTGAGCGGGGCGAGGGTGTTGGCGCAGTCGTCGATCCATTGCCTGAAGTTGTGGGCGGCGGTGTATGGGTCGGTGGGTGGGTTCTGGGCGAGGGTGTCGGCACACTGGTCCTCGGTGACTTTGCTCCAGCATCGGCAGGGTAGCTGTTGGGTACGATGGTGCGTGGCGGGTTTCTTGTAGGTGAAGTGGATGCAGCGGTGATCCGTCCAGTGGAGTTCGGTGGTGTGGTCAAAGGAGACGTGGGTGCTTGTGGAGAAGATGGGGTCAAGCGTGTGGCCGGCGTTGTGGGTGGGTGCGGTGACCAGTTGTCTGAGGCCGAGGTTGTCTGTCAGGGTGGCGGAGTTGGTGCCGTTGTTGTTCTCGAGGTGGAAGTTGAGGTCCCCGAGGAGGATGTAGTCCGTGGAGGCGAGTGCGTGGGTGCTGGCGAGGTCTGCAATGGAGTCGCTGAACTGTGACCGGTGTTCGGGGGGTCTGTAAACGAGGGGTACTCTGAGGGTGGTGTTGGGGTCGGTGAGGATCCGGAAGTGCAGGTGCTCGGCGGTGCTGATGGTGTCGTCTGCGTGTGTGGAGGCCATGAGGGAGGACTTGTGGATATGGCTATTCCTCCTCCGATTCCGTTGGTGCGGTCTCTGCAGGAAATCTTGTAGCCATCCGGGATGGCTATGGCGATGTCCGGTGCTGAGGAGTCGTTCCACCAGGTCTCGGTCAGGAAGGCAACGTCTCGGGCGAAGGTGTCGAGTAGGTCCCAGAGCTCGACGGCAACATTAACATGCCTTGTTAATTGGTTACAAAGAGGCTTTGTGCCTGGGGAAAATTGGAGTGTAGGAGACTGGGCTCTACACAGTTATTTGCTTTTTGGTTCACAAGTTTTTAGATCTCTACTGTAAGTCTCCCTATTGGAGTCTTACTCCCTGTAAGCTTCTGTTAAGCTGGTTGGAGCTGGAACTGCCAGAGCCCACTTTCTTAAAACAAAAAAGAAAATCCACTGCTGCACAGCTGGTTTAAGAGGCTCTACGCTAGTTATGTGTGAAAACAGGTGAACTCGCCTGTATAACCATGTGCAAGCTGTATGAAGAAGATTGGTATGTCACTCAGCCTGGTACCCTCACACAGGGAGTCCTATCGCAAATGGAACCCAGAACAAATTTACTGTGGCCTGTTCCTGACATAGAATTCAGTTAGGTATTCAAAAAGAAATGGCCCATTTATTTTTGGTTAAAGAGTGAATGTAGAGTGTTTATGATTTATTTATATTGTGGGTAAAAGGTTCTTAAAGTGTAACCTAGAATTGGTTCTTTGTAGAAGAAAGCCATTGGCATGACATTTCCCATATTCTGCTGGGTCATGAATGCATAGCTAGTATCCTAAAACAATAAACTGAAGCACTCCAACAATTTGTTAAATAACACAGTTTGAGGACAAATTACCAGAAAAGTCAGTCCATAAGTCCAAGGTCTTGTTGTCTTTGTGTTTACATGCTTCCAACCAAATACAAGATCATCAGCCGACATGTGTTTCATCCGTAATGGGACTTTTCAAAGCGTTTGACTACAAACTGTATTTTCTATTCCTTTAACAATCATACAAGAAATAAGACGATATAAGAGCCAGCATACAAATTTCTTCTAGGTGATCTCTCCTGTCGCCTATTCGACTGTTAGGTTCTTCATAATAACAATCGTAGTCGTCTTCATTTGTTTGTCATCAATAGTTCCAGGCTCGAAATGAAGTGGTGGACACATTCAGTCATGGGCGACACAGTTGTCGAGAGCCGTGATAAGCCCTGTCCTATCCATCGCAAAATGAAATGTGGGTGACAATGACGAAAATAGATCACATGACCCTGGATTTATGGACTGACTTTTCTGGTTATTTGTCCTCAGACAGTATTATTCAAACAAATTGTTAGAGTGCTTTAGTATATTGTTTTACAATATTGTGGCGTATACTGTGGTAGCACCATTCTCTGAGCAAGTATTCTTTCTGTAGACTTTTACCCCGACTAGTTGAGTACTATGAGACATCTGTTGTTATTGCCTCAGCTACCTATCTGTATTTAATGCATATCTAATATCTGTTTATACCACTATGCTTTCTCTTTTGTATTTCGAAATTAGAAGGATTACACTGAGTCAGCCTTAATGTGAGTGAGGTTTTGAACTACCATTCTGTGCCTAGTTAATTACTCTGCTGGCTAGTTACCAGCCTCTCTGGAGCATAGGGATCAGAGAAAAAGGGGATGGGGAGCAGTAGCGGCTTGCACAGTTAAGAGCACTCTCCTCTTTCTTTGTGAGAACAACATGCCCGACGTATCAAAGAGAGACAGTGAACCACATTATGGCAACGACCCCTCCCCACTCCCACAATGGCGGCTCGCACAGTTAAGCAGTTAAGATAGGTGAGGCAGGGCGAGGTGGAGGGTGGTGGAATACGACAGATGACGGGATAAGTAATATTAAATAAATAGATAAAACCACTTACTTTGCGCTCGCAGCATCAGTGATGCCGCGATCACAAAGTAAGTGGTTTTATTTATTTAATATTACTTATCCCGTCATCTGTTGAATTCCACCACCCTCCGCCCGCCTCACCTCTCTTATCTGTACAAGCCGCCCCAGTGGGGAGTAGTTGCCATAAGGTGGTTCACTGCCACTCTATGATATGTCAGGCATGTTGTCCTCACAAAGCGAGAGCAGACAGGCTTCTGGGTATGCTCACTCCAAGGATTCCCTTTGAAGTGTTGGAGGAAAGAACCCAGTTTAGGCTGGAAGGAGTCTGGCAAATTGGAGAAAGAAGTCCTTTCTAAACCTTAATTGAAATTACCATGTTGAACATTCCCAGAATGCTCTGCAATGGGGTCATCTCCTCCTTTGTCTACATTATTTCTTTTCTCTTAAGTCACAAACTTATTTCCTCAATCTAATTTCTCCCCTAGGTCTCTCTGCTTCCATTCTTCTATCTTATCCATTCATCCCTCCTATCTAGTCCCTCCAACCATTGTCGATCTTCAGGGGCTACCTCTTGTTTCTCCCTTCAACTTCTATTTTATGCGCTCCAGTTCCTCCATTCGTCCCTCTATATCCTACGATCCATTCCTCTTGGTTTAGCTGGTGTATGTTCCTCCAGTGTCTTCCCCTATCTTCCAGCTCATTTTCTCTCTTTGAAGTTTACCCATTTCTCTTTCTGCAGTCTCATCGCATCCAATCTCTCAATCCTGTCCCATACAATGTGTTTAGGTTATACCTGTCCTTCCAAACCCACCTCTATTTCCCCTAGTCCCCCACCCCTCCAGTCTGGGCCCATACAGTCTCTTTCTTCTTTCCTATCTTTCCTATGCACCCATGCGTCTATAACTTATGTCGTCTCCTGCTGCTCCCATCATTGTGCTTTCTCCTCTTTCTCCCTGTACTCCCAGTGATTGTGCTTGACGTGTTTTGTAGGATGAGGAGTTAACCGAGGACTTCTTCACTCATGTTCTGAAGATGCTGTGTAACAGTAATAACGTCTGCAGACCCATCCTGCTGACCTTTGAACCAGAGAGGAGGGCTGCTCAAAGTGGCCAATCAGGTGAGTCTGTAACGAATACAAAGTTTAGCAGGGTTCTGGAACGTCACAAGATATTTTACATCCTTGGCGAGGGACAATTCTTGTACTCCCTCCCCTTTTTTTGTTATCCATCTACCTAAATGTTTTTATGGGGTTTCGAGGGGTTTGTCAAAAAGGTTAACTGACACAGGAACTCTGGGTAAGGAAGCTTTTATTGTCTTATACAGTCTTCGTTTTTGGACAGGCACTCTGTAAAAAGGGAGCGGTGTTTCCGTTTCCTCTGTCGTGGTTTTTCCTGCTCCCGGCCGCCGTTCCCACTGCCTCCGGCAAAGGAAAAATAACAAGTCTGAGTCAGTCTGTCCTTAAGATAGGACTCGGTGCAGGGAAAAAGGGGTGAGGATTTCACACGTGCACTCCCATACCCTGAGCGAGTGTCGGGGGGGGTCAGTGAGGGGGGGGGGGGGGTTCAGTGCTTAGGGAGGGTAGTGCGTGATCTCAGGGTGGCTTGCTCCTTCTAATGCCCGCCCACCCGCTGAATCTGGACCGTACCTGGTCAAGCCACACTTCGCGGGAAGTGTGGCTGGGCGATGCGTTATCCCGTTGGCCTCCTGGCTTGATGTAGTAGCTGCCGTCACGGTCTCCCAGCTTCTCCGACCTCGGCGCCTCTGCCCTCGGTTCCTCCGACCTCCGCTCCTCCTGATGGTACTCTTCCTCCGACCTCCGATCTTCCTGCTTGTACTCCTCCTCAGTCCTCTGATCTTCCTGCTTGTACTCCTCCTCCGTCCTCCGATCTTCCTGCTTGTACTCCTCCTCCGTCCTCTGATCTTCCTGCTCGCTCCAGTCCCACTCTGCTTCGCTCTCGCTCCACTCTCGCCACCAGTCTCCTACGCCTCCTCCGGGTGTCTCGCACACCTGTGTGGATTCAGGGACGGGTTTTACCTCTGTGACGGGGGTGTGTCCCAAGTCCGGCTCCGCCCACTTAAAGGTGCAGGGATGCAGTGTTTCCAACCCGGGCCGGCACCTGATGACGTCGGGGGTTTTCCAGGACTCCGTGTGCTGCACAAAGAGAGGAGACACATCAATAGGTAGGCCAGGGGGCCCCGCATCCGGGTCCCCCGCGTCACACACCTCCCCCCTAGGATTCTCCCGATCGGGGAGAGGAAACCTGGACAGGAAGTCCGCATTGACATTGTCAGACCCCTTCCTGTGGCGGACCTGGAAACGAAAGGGCTGCAGGGCCAGGAACCACCTCATGACCCTCGGATTGTTGGAGATGTTTCTACTCATCCATAAAAGGGGGGCGTGGTCAGTGTATAACACGAACGGACGCCCCTCCAGGTAATACCTCAGTTTGTCAATCGCCCAACGTATGGCAAGGCACTCTTTCTCGATGGTCGGATATCTAACCTCTCTTGGAAATAGCTTCCTGCTGATGTAGAGGATGGGCTTTTCACCACCCACCCCCGTGTCTTGAAACAACACGGCCCCGATGCCGAAGTCTGAGGCATCCGTATGCAGGATGAAGGGCTTGGTAAAATCCAGGGATGTCAACACCGGGCTCGTCGTGATGGCTTTCTTGAGTGTTTGGAAGGAGTTCCACATGGCAGGAGTGGGACTGTGGTAATCGACCCTTTTATGCTGTTTCTTTAACGTGTCCGTCAGCGGGGCAGCCACATCTGAAAACGCTGGAATGAACCTCCGGTAGTAGCCCACTAGACCCAAGAAGGCCCGCATATCTTTGGTGCTTTTGGGAAATGGGGTGTCAGCAATAGCCCTCACTTTTTCAATTTGAGGCTCTATGGCCCCGTGACCCAGGAGATAACCCAGGTATTTGACCTTCTGAAATCCGATCCTGGATTTCTTCGCGTTTACGTGGAGTCCAGCGTCTTTTAGTTGTTGAAGCACGATCCGTAGGTGTTGCAGGTGTTCTTCCCAAGACGGACTAAAAATGATGATGTCGTCAAGGTAGGCTGAGCTGTATCGGTGGTGCCCCCTTAAGACCCGATTCATCAGTCTCTGGAAGGTGGCCGGGGCACCATGAAGGCCAAAGGGCAGGACATTGAACTCGTACAGTCCATCCGGCGTGGCGAAGGCTGTCTTCTTTCGGTCTTCTTCTCGTAAGGGTACCTGCCAGTACCCTTTGGTCAGGTCTAGAGTGCTTATGTATTTGGCCTCCCCCAGTTTTTCGATGAGTTCATCGATCCGAGGAATCGGATACGAGTCGAACGAGGATACCGCGTTTAAGGCCCGGAAGTCCATACAGAATCGGCTACTGCCGTCCGGTTTTGGCACCATTACTATGGGCGAGGACCACTCACTCCTGGACGGTCTGATTACGCCCATCTTCAGCATCTCGTCTACTTCTCTCCCTATGGCTTCTCTCTTGGCAGCGGGTATCCGGTATGGACGTTGTTTGACCGTGGTTCCGACGGGAGTCTCGATCCGGTGTTCTGCTAGGGTGGTCATGCCGGGACGGTCGGAAAAGATAGGGGCAAACGGCCGTAGGGTGTTTTGTAATCCCTCCTGCTCGTTCAGATACAGCTCGTCGTTAATCACCAGTTCCCCAAGAGTGGTCTTCGTGGATGTCTCAGTTGGGGTTACCAGGTGGGCCGCCACTGGTGTCGGTCCCAGCCATTTCTTTAAAAGGTTTATGTGAAATATTTGGGTTTTCCTCCCAGGGAGACGCAAGCGATAGGTGGTCTTCCCGATGGTCTCGGTGACTTCGTAGGGGCCCTGCCATTCGTTCTGGAATTTCTTGGCAGTTGAGGGCAGCAGTACTAGGGCCCAGTCTCCCACAAGGAGCGTTCTCCATCTCTTTCCTTTATTATAATGAACCTGTTGTTGTCTTTGGCTTTCTTCGAGGTTGGTAAAAGCGAGTTCTCTGATTTTTCCCAGTTTGTTCTTCAGGTTCGTGCTGTATTCCAACAGGTTTCGGGTTTCTCCCGTCTGTTCTGTCTCCCAGACTTCTTTAGTCATGTCTAGGAGACTCCTGGGCTGTCTTCCATACAGCATCTCAAACGACGAGCACCCTAGACTGCTTTGTCTCTGACCGCGTATGACATAGAGGGCCAGAGGCAGTAGTGAGTCCCAATCAGTGTTGTTCACGGACAGCATTTTCTTTAGTATGGCTTTTAGTGTTCCGTTATATCGCTCTACCAGACCATCCGTCTGGGGATGATACACCGAGGTTTTGATCTGGTGAAGTCCTAGCAGCTGGCATACTTCCTTCATGACCTTAGACATGAACGGGGTCCCTTGGTCCGTTAGGATTTCCTTGGGAAATCCCACGCGTGAGAACAACTCCATGAATTTATCTTCTATGTTTCGAGAGGTTGGTGTCTTCAGGGGAAATGCCTCCGGGAAACGGGTGGCGTAGTCTACGATGACTAGAGCGTATTTGTACCCCCTTTTTGTCGGTGGCAACGGACCGATCAGGTCCATGCCCACTCTCTCGAAAGGGGTTCCGATTACCGGCAGAGGTTGCAGTGGTACCGCTGGAGGCCTCTGGGTGTTTTTCCTCTGACAAAGGTCACAAGACTGACAGTGCACTTTGATATCGTGGTATATTCCTGGCCAATAAAAGTTCCGGAGCACATTTTGAGTAGTTTTTTCACTCCCGATATGCCCTGCTAGTAAATGAGTATGGGCATAGAACATAATCTGTTCTCGAAAACAGGTTGGCACCAGCAACTGCATGGGTTCCTCCAGGTTGGCTTGTCGGTATAGTAGGTCGTCTTTAATCAAAAAGCGCGGATATCTGTTAGGCGTGGTGTTTGGATCGCTGTGGGCTTGTTCCCAGGCGTTGAACAGAGATGTATCGTTGGCCTGTGGAAAGCGGAAACTCCTATCACCCTCCCAGGGACCCGTAGATAGTAGCGTAGTAACTGCTGCATTGTCTCTGCCCTCCCATTGCATACGGTCTTTGAAGAGGTCAAGAAAATGGGGATTGTCTGTACCCAAGATTAGCTGTTCAGGAAGGGAGTTCAGAACCCCCACTTTCACCACCATCGAGTCTTTGCCCTCTACTTCAATGGGCAGATAAGCTACCGGGTATTCCTTCACATCACCGTGCACACATTTTATAAACACTACTGCGTCCGGCATTACCTGAAGGGGCTTCACGAAGCAACCCTGGATCACGGACTGCTTGCACCCCGAATCTAGGAGAGCCCTGACCACCATCCCATTGACAGTAACACTCACGTGTTATGCTCCGCCTAGCTCCGCCGAATACATGACTGCCTTGGGCAAGTAGTTGATGTCCATGGGTTCCTCCGGGGCCCGTTTCTGGGGGCAGAGACGAGCTATGTGCCCCCACATCCCACAGTCAAAACACTGCGGACCCCGGAATGGGGGTTGTTCTGCTGCCAGCGCTCTGGGAGGTGGGACGGGGAGCCCAGGGGGTGCTCTCATCCGTCTTTCTGGCCTAGGAGGAGGTTTGATCGGTCTTTCCGGTTCAGTGGTATGTAGCTTTGGCTGCGCACGGGCATGCGTGGCCGCCATTTCCATTGCCTGGGTGGTGGAAAGGTTGGAGTGTTGGCGGAGCCATCGTTGTGTCCCGTAGGGGAGGGCTTCGAGGTATTGCTCCAGGTAAATCCTGTCCATGATCTGCTCTTTGGTGCTTGTTGTCGGGGTAAGCCACTTGTCTGCGGCTGTCTTCAGGCGGAAGAACAAGGTTTTAGGGTTGTCACCGGCTTGCCCCCTTTCTTTACGGAAGCGTACCCGATACGCCTCCGCATCCAAGCCCAGATGGTCTAGTATGATGGTTTTGATTAGTCCATAAGGCGTCTGGCCGTTGCCGTCGGCAACCTGATAGGCCGCTTGTGCCTCCCCGCACAACAGGGGAGCCAAAAAAAACGGCCATTTCTCCATGGGCCATCCACACGCCAATGCCACCCTCTCAAAGTTTGTTAAGAACGCATCAGGATCCTCGCCGGTGACATATTTCTGCAGCGAAATGCCCGGTGGGGTTGGGGGGGCCGAGTCTCTCGTGCATGAACGCCGGCTGGGTCGCCTGTAACCCGCATACCCTCCAGCTGCGACACTACCGTGTTGCGAAAGGTGTCCCGGTCCAATTGGGCGGCGGCGAGTTGTTGTTCCACCGCCCAAGCCAGCTGCTCTTGGCCTTTCACGAGTGCCTGAATCATCTCATCCATCGTTGTGTCCCGGATGGTGTCCTCTAAAGTGCCTGCATTCTCCACCACTTGTGGAGTTTCGAGGGGTTTGTCAAAAAGGTTAACCGACACAGGAACTCTGGGTAAGGAAGCTTTTATTGTCTTATACAGTCTTCGTTTTTGGACAGGCACTCTGTAAAAAGGGAGCGGTGTTTCCGTTTCCTCCGTCGTGGTTTTTCCTGCTCCCGGCCGCCGTTCCCACTGCCTCCTGGGAGTTGTAGGCCGTCTCTCCGCCGTCTCGATAGCCTCTCGATACCGGCAAAGGAAAAATAACAAGTCTGAGTCAGTCTGTCCTTAAGATAGGACTCGGTGCAGGGAAAAAGGGGTGAGGATTTCACACGTGCACTCCCATACCCTGAGAGAGTGTCGGAGGGGGTCAGTGAGGGGGGGGGGTTTCAGTGCTTAGGGAGGGTAGTGCGTGATCTCAGGGTGGCTTGCTCCTTCTAATGCCCGCCCACCCGCTGAATCTGGACCGTACCTGGTCAAGCCACACTTCGCGGGAAGTGTGGCTGGGCGATGCGTTATCCCGTTGGCCTCCTGGCTTGATGTAGTAGCTGCTGTCACGGTCTCCCAGCTTCTCCGACCTCGGCGCCTCTGCCCTCGGTTCCTCCGACCTCCGCTCCTCCTGATGGTACTCTTCCTCCGACCTCCGATCTTCCTGCTTGTACTCCTCCTCAGTCCTCCGATCTTCCTGCTTGTACTCCTCCTCCGTCCTCCGATCTTCCTGCTTGTACTCCTCCTCCGTCCTCCGATCTTCCTGCTCGCTCCAGTCCCACTCTGCTTCGCTCTCGCTCCACTCTCGCCACCAGTCTCCTACGCCTCCTCCGGGTGTCTCGCACACCTGTGTGGATTCAGGGACGGGTTTTACCTCTGTGACGGGGGTGTGTCCCAAGTCCGGCTCCGCCCACTTAAAGGTGCAGGGATGCAGTGTTTCCAACCCGGGCCGGCACCTGATGACGTCGGGGGTTTTCCAGGACTCCGTGTGCTGCACAAAGAGAGGAGACACATCAATAGGTAGGCCAGGGGGCCCCGCATCCGGGTCCCCCGCGTCACAGTTTTATAACCTGTTCTTAGCCTGCTGTCCCTTTTTCTGCGAGGTCTCATCAGGTAGAATCCTGTGTGTAGGGGGTTCCTGATGAGGCAGCTGAAAGGAAGATTGCAACCTGCAGGCTGTGCATGGAGTTGGCTTGAGGTGGATGCAATAAATTACTTCATCCTGAGAAGTGATGGAGCACTTCTTGACAAAATCCCTATTTAGTGAGTCCAAGAGTGAAACTCCCACAGGTGACTGCCTGGTACACGGCCACTACATCAACTGGCCACTGCATCGATGTGACCAGTATAGAGATTACCGAGAAGGTCACTTTATTATTCCAGGTAAGTAAATAGCATTTCATTTTATTTCAGGGTACTATAGTGTAACAAAGCAAAAATATGTAGTTTAATATAAATTATTAAAATCACTACGGTTAAATATTTAATGTAATTTATTTTCACAAAAATTCATGGTTAGGGTAAATTAGTGTATTTTCATTCATCAACAAATATATATTTTGAGATAATTAACAGAGGGCATTAAAGTTATTTTAAGAATAATTAATAAATTAAGTGAAAAGTTATTGATCATGGGGTGGGAATTGGTTACTGTGGGGATAGGTGAGAGATAAATATTTATTTCAATTTAGATTATTTAAAAGGGTGAGTAATATAATTAGGTTAAGGATAAATATGTATTTACATTGGAAATAATTATGGGACATGGTTAGTACTAGATTTAGTTTAAAGATAAGTATTTAATGTATATTAATCTAACTGATAAATCTTATGTACCCTTACAGCTGTTTAACAAACATAAAATGAAACATAAAACAGTAATGAAAAAAAGATAAAAAATGAACTTAGGAACCTTCAGTAGCCACTGGCAGGATTATCAATAATTGCCATACAAAAGCAGATAATTCTGAAGCACACATTTACACAAAGGGTGGGTGAATAATGATGCTAGCAACTCACCGATGAATGAAAGTAGTAGTGGGAGAACACCCGGGTTTTTTAAAATCGTTTTTGCAATTTTCTGATGGTTAGAAATGGTTCAAAGATGATTAGCAATGTTACTCTTATGAGCCAAGATTAAAACAAATCACAGTGAGAGGAAACTTAACACACTGGTCCCATCCCCCCGTCCCCCAAAGCCCGATGGCAACAGTGTCCCAGGGACCTCATCCCACAGAACACTCCTGTTACGTTCTTGCAAGGGCATGGACAGGCAGAACTTCAACTCCCTGCCAGGGTTTTTGCAGGCTGGGAATCACAGGATTGCTCCCAACCTGCCATAGCATAAATTAAAGCTTCTCCCGCGGGCAGGAGCAATCCATTGGAGCGGACTTCTGCCACACCGGAATGGATGTGGGCTGGGGCCATGGGCCTCCCACCCACTTAAAAGAAAGTCACAAAAATGAACACACAGGAATTGCAGAAATAGGCTTTTCACACTGCACTTTTTGAAACAAAATGTAGGCTGGGGGTAAGTAAAGATTGAACAAAAAGAGCTGCTTCATTATTGAAGCAGCAAGCCAAAAAAATATTTGCAGCTTCCTCCCGGTAGCTCCCCATAATGTCCTGCATGTACTTCTTTTGTCAAGTGTGGTTTTCCTGATGCTTGAATAAGTGGCAGGGCTCCACCTAAAATTTTTAAAAAGTGTTGTAAAAGAGCTGCCAGATGCACAGCAGCCTCTTCCCTAAGGTCAATTTCAGTGGTTTCTTTTAGTTTCAAATGGTATGTTTGAACTAATATGTTTAACTATAACGTCCCATTAACTTTTGGGTATTTTTTCAGTGATATATATATTTGTATAAGTATTCTTTTTAGTAAGCACTGGGGGCAGTGTATGTACCTCTGAGATTACATATATGTGTTTAAAAAGAAAACAAAAAGAAATATGGAATCTCTGACTGAGAGAAGAGAAGGACATTTATGGAGGTTAAAGTCTAAGAAGACAATGAAAATTGTGTCACAAGTGCAGAACAATTCGCCATATATCCAAAGCCTAACTGAATTGCTTTTATTTATTGAAAACTTCCCTTAATCGGTGTCTTTGGCACACCTGTTTGCACTGTATTCCCTGGTGAGTGTTACTTTTTCATCTGTTTGTCCCAAGGATGCAGCATGGGGTTGGGTGCAGTGCCTGGCCTGCATCCAGGCCCTGAACCCAACTCCCCACAGACACCAAACCCCTTGCCCGGCATGACCTTTGGCTTGCTTAGCAGGCGTTGGGCACCTAGTAGATCCTGCGAACAAACCCCCTCATTCTACGAACCGCTGACTATATCGTGTAACTATATAACGGGTGTCATTTTTAAAAAGAAAGACCTACTGACTGTCAAAGAGTCATAACACTGAAGTATAAGAAGAGGGCATATTGGCGTTATCAAGGGATCAACACGTCAACATTAGAAGCAGACCTGTTGGCTTTGTCAAAAAGTCACTAATAGTTACAATTAAATCTATATTTTGGGAAGTCACACATCGCAATGCTTAATTATAGTGATCCTCACAAATTATTTTCAAAAATGGATTTTGTAAAAATAAAATTGCATGTCTATTTGAAATATTTTCCGGGCACAAGGGGCAGCTATAGGGGTCCTGCACTCCCCCACATCATTTAGAAAAAAAATTAGTGGTCCTCCCTTTTAAAGCCCTTGTAATGCCTTTTAGAACCCTACGGCTGGAACAGTGAATGTGAAAAAATGGCTACTCTGCTTATTTAACATTCCTGCTTTACTTACTTTGTATTTGCAGAGGTGGCATGATGCCTCTCTCCCTTGCCATTTCATGGCCCAAGTGACCCCCATAGCCTCCGGCCATTCACATTTTTTATGGAAGCGGGGCATGCAACCCCTCTCCCAAGCCTTTTTAAGATCTCTGGGACCCCATATCTCACAGCGATATTGTTTTAATGGAATGGGGGTGGGGGGGCATGCAGCCCACCTCCCTGAGCAACAGCTGGGACCCCAGCCCCTGGATCCAAAGGTTCTTTGGTAGGGGTTGTGGGGCCCTTAATCCGAGGAGACTTTAAAGGGCCTCGGGTATCCTATCCTTCAGGCCAAATTATTTTATGGAGAAGGAGTCGCCAAGTTCTAAAATGTCTGTTGCTACATTCTGTGTTGATGTGGTGGCAGCCAATCAGATCTGACCTTTAGATCAGTCAGGTCTGTGCTTTCTCAGTGGCATGCTATAAACATACATTTGTAACCTTAATTTCTCATAAACTACTGTATAAACTACTGGCTGTATTTACAGCAAATCACAAACAGCACGCTGTCTGAATCATATCTAGCTTTCTGCCAAATTGGGAGGAAATCTTTTCAGCTGTTTTGGCAGTAGCTGTGTCTAATTTTCCTATTGAAGATTGCACGGAGAAAATGCATTTTGGGACTCATCCTTATTCTTGGTGAATCACCCCAAAACTGTCCAGGAAAGAGCTGAGGTTGACGAGACCTTTTTTTGGAAAGTATTGTAAAGGTTCGTGAAACTGTGCAAAAGTTATAAGTACACCCAAAAATCTATTCTGTATGGAAACCTGGCCCTAACTATACCTAACATGCTGTTTTAACTACTCAGATAAAACATAGGTTTTAACAAAACCACTGAAATATACCAGTTATAAGTATGTCAAGTAGCTATAACTCACGTCCCCGCCATGCACAGTTTTGTCATCAATGATGTAAATGCAAATGGTGCAGAGATATTATTAATAAGGTCACAGAACATGTCATGAGTGGTGTAATATGATGGGTAATCTGCAATGCATGGCAAGGGCGTGAGTTATAGTTATTTTAGGGCAAAAGTTAGGGTTACTTGATATAAATATAACTGGTAACTTTCGGTGGTTTTGTTCGTTTAAAAAGTATATTTTAACTGAGATGTTCACCTAACTTTAACATCTCTTTAACCTTTGTTTTTTTTAGTAGATTTCTATTTTTTTTTTTAACGTTAAACAACCCCACACCACGCACATCCTTTGTCCGTGCTTGGCGTGGATTTGGGCACAGGACCTGGCCTCAACCAAGCATAAGGGGGCTCTTCACAGATTAGAGCTCGAGACACCCATATATATATATATTTTTTTAGGTCTCGCGACCTGTCAATGCGCATGCGCATTGAGCAGAGCGAGACTATAGGGGCTTAAATAAGCTTTACCTAGACTGGCGATTGACTGGCGATTTGATGCTGTGCCCATGCGCTTTTAGGTCAATGCGCAAGCGCATTGACCTAAAATGCGTGTGCACATCATCAAATCGCCAGTCAATCACCAGCAGCACTCCTCCCACACCTTTGAAGTGAAGCTTAGCTTCACTTCAAAGGCCCCTGCTGCTTCACACCCTCATGCCGCTCTCCCCGCTCCGCCCCCTCCCCTGCCCGCCGTGTCGCATTTCTCCTCCCCCCTCCCCACAGCAATGCCCTCCGCCGGCCGTACTTTCACTTTGACGGCCGCAGGCCGTCTCTCGTGTTTCTCCTTGTTTCGCTCTGTCCCTCATACTTCTTTTGCTCCCTTCTAAATACTCCAACCATCTTCCCGTCACTTCAAACCCATCTTTCTCTTCCTCCATATCCCGCCACCCCAGTGCCCTTGTCTTTCACTTGGATAACTCGTTCTTTGAATCCTTTTCCACCTCCCTCGTGTCTCTCACTTGCTGCCCTCCTTCCCTTCCGTTCCAGTAACCTAAGACCGCCTGTTGCAGAATAGTCATAGAAGAAATACAGTAGCACTTGACATTCTTTATTTAGGCTGCTAATAAAAGGTAGCATTTACCCAAAATCTTTCACCCCTGATTGGTTTAAAAATACTGGTCTGTGTGCTAAAGGAGTGGCGCGAGCCGAGGAAACACAGCAGGAATTTCAGGCACGGAGTGTGGCTGCAGCGAGCATTATCAGCACACAACCATGGTGTCACCAGGCTGTGTGTGCTGCCACCGCGGGCACCATGTATATGTCCATCTGCCTCACCGCCCTTCGCTGCTCTAGGAGCGGTGAGGGTCCTACATATCTGCACAAGCCCTTATGTGGTCTGAGGTTCTCGTGTTATGCACCCTCCCCCATTGTGCTTGCTTCTACAGCGTTGTAAAGCTGGAAATAAGATCTTTGCCACAGTCCAATTTAATGCATTTGAGTTAATCGAACTCAGAAGGATGCCGAGCTTCGTCGGCCCTAGTAGAGATTCAAACACATGATAGCACTTTACATTCCCATGTCATTAGCAAACAGTTGTGTTATTAATTTAGGTGAGATCATGTTTTATGGTGTGAATGTTTGTTATGTTTACTGATTACAAAACACGAAAAGGAGACCAGGTCAAGTAATGGTGTGCTGTTATAAATGGTGAGCAGGAATCACAAGAGCACCCGTGTGAATAGATATGTTGGATTACACTGGGCTGAAAAAGTCCCATCAGACCACCCTCTTGGCGGTATATCATCATCTGGGAAGGGCAGTTATTCCATTACCCGCCTATGTGACAGTGCGGGAGAGGAAATCAACGTAGTCTGCCTCAGTAGTGCCCCAAATGAAATGTGAAAAAGAAGAATGCAGTGCTATGAAAAAAGTGATGCATAAAAATGACTACCTAGACTAAGGAAAAAACTTGTCAACAAAAGTGTAGGTGTCATGATTAAAAACACGCCTAGTAGCGAATGAATAGAGCTACATTATGGCGCTGTGTAGAGTGGTCGACTAGTTTCAGCTAGATAGAGTAGTACTCCAGCTTTCATCAGGACCTTGGAAAAGATGCGCTACTGCAAAATGAACTCAAGGGTATACAAGTATAAGGAAGCACACGTTGCATCAAAATACTATATAAAGGAAAAAGTATCACCCAAAACTTGGAACTTCTGTGTCCTCTGCAGACAGGAAAGACATGTTCTACCTGTCAAGTAAGCAAAAGATACCATATATGTATTACCCCACAAGTGACCACATGACCCCATATACACCATCAAGACAAGACCACACCTGCATGAACAATTTGCGTCCTGCATTTTAAATAAGCATATTAGCTTTATCACGAAGAGGCATTTCCTCACAGTGATACTTACCCAGCTTTGTGTGGGTGAAAACCTCACCTTGCCCGGCAACCGCTCGGGAAATTGAGGCCCCGCTCTAATGTGTAAAAGAAGGGGGGAAAACACTATTAGCTACAGTCTAAAAGTGTCCAGCCCACTAGCTATATACACAAACCCAAAAGACGTGTGATAGACTCCTTACTGCCCAAACATTGCCTAACCTGTCACTGAGCCCGCACCAATAGTTTGTGAAGAAAAAAACTGAAAAACTCTCCCTCAAAACATAAGGTAATGAATAACACCAATGGTGACCAAATATTATAAATAGCACTATAGAGTAGCTGCAAGGGAATGCTGCCAAACCGAAGAAAGCCCAAACCTTAAGGGCAAGAGCTGGGTACAGATGCTAATGCAAACGTAAACGACCCGAAAAAACAGTCACTTGCATTCATGCATAAATTGCAGATGTTGTTCAATAAAGTAATCAAGCCTGTTCACTCCCAGCATAGCCTCCGTGCATACTAGGTGTTAGGAACTTGACCTTAACCACTTAGCTGTTCATTCAACCCACTCCGAACTAACCTGTCCGTCGGTGCCTCTGCTCGAAATCGAGCGGAAGTGAAGGCACCGAAGGAGCTGTTTGTTTGCTTTAAATAATGAGGCTTCCTGTACGGTCAGCCAATTGCGGCCGATGTTTAAGACCAATTTCTAGGTGTGGCTAGAATCAAAGAGAGAGCTCACCCGTGTTTGTAAAGAAGGGAGCCAGATCTAGCGCGCCCGGCAGTGATCATAACGCGCATGCGCCGAAGTGCTCAAGTAACGTTCATGGAGCACTGTACTATTGCGCATGAGTGAAGCTGTTCCATAACAGCCGGAATTTCACATAAGGCAAAGCATCCAGATCCAGAGGAAATAGACACTGACCAGCATGAGCTTAATGGGCCATTTATCTTTAAACCTCAAGAGAATATACTTATATATATCCCCACAGATTGGAAATTAGAAGAAAGCTCACTGTTGTCCAGATGTGCAATGACAATTTCGTGTGCTGCACACAACATATGTGGTAATGTAAAGCAAGCAGCTGGGAATGGCAAAGGTGCTTGGTATTGCATATATTACGGGGCAAGACAAAAAAGGGGGAAAAAAAGGGAAAAAAATCTAGCCAAAGAGGCTGTTCAGGTACAATAACTGGTAGGTTCAAAAACCAAGGCTTAGGAAAATAATCCGAGAGCCTAGACTAGAGGATTCCAGCGAATCAAGGGTCAGACTAAAGACAAGAAGTGGCGGCATAAGGGCAGGAGGAGTCACACACAATTAAATTAGGTGAGCTTATGATGCAAACACAGAGAACGTTCACATCTGGAAAAAGACCCGCAACAAGAAGTTGCTCTAAATACTAAAAAACAAATGTGTGGAGGGTCAAAAGGGGATATAATTTAATGACCTGTCAACTTATGCCCCAATAATAGATACAAAACACGAAAAGGAGACCAGGTCAAGTAATGGTGTGCTGTTATAAATGGTGAGCAGGAATCACAAGGGCACCCGTGTGAATAGATATGTTGGATTACACTGGGCTGAAAAAGTCCCATCAGACCACCCTCTTGGCGGTATATCATCATCTGGGAAGGGCAGTTATTCCATTACCCGCCTATGTGACAGTGCGGGAGAGGAAATCAACGTAGTCTGCCACAGTAGTGCCCCAAATGAAATGTGAAAAAGAAGAATGCAGTGCTATGAAAAAAGTGATGCATAAAAATGACTACCTAGACTAAGGAAAAAACTTGTCAACAAAAGTGTAGGTGTCATGATTAAAAACACGCCTAGTAGCGAATGAATAGAGCTACATTATGGCGCTGCGTAGAGTGGTCGACTAGTTTCAGCTAGATAGAGTAGTACTCCAGCTTTCATCAGGACCTTGGAAAAGATGCGCTACTGCAAAATGAACTCAAGGGTGTACAAGTATAAGGAAGCACACGTTGCATCAAAATACTATATAAAGGAAAAAGTATCACCCAAAACTTGGAATTTCTGTGTCCTCTGCAGACAGGAAAGACATGTTCTACCTGTCAAGTAAGCAAAAGATACCATATATGTATTACCCCACAAGTGACCACATGACCCCATATACACCATCAAGACAAGACCACACCTGCATGAACAGTTTGCGTCCTGCTTTTTAAATAAGCATATTAGCTTTATCACGAAGAGGCATTTCCTCACAGTGATACTTACCCAGCTTTGTGTGGGTGAAAACCTCACCTTGCCCGGCAACCGCTCGGGAAATTGAGGCCCCGCTCTAATGTGTAAAAGAAGGGGGGAAAACACTATTAGCTACAGTCTAAAAGTGTCCAGCCCACTAGCTATATACACAAACCCAAAAGACGTGTGATAGACTCCTTACTGCCCAAACATTGCCTAACCTGTCACTGAGCCCGCACCAATAGTTTGTGAAGAAAAAAACTGAAAAACTCTCCCTCAAAACATAAGGTAATGAATAACACCAATGGTGACCAAATGTTATAAATAGCACTATAGAGTAGCTGCAAGGGAATGCTGCCAAACCGAAGAAAGCCCGAACCTTAAGGGCAAGAGCTGGGTACAGATGCTAATGCAAACGTAAACGACCCGAAAAAACAGTCACTTGCATTCATGCATAAATTGCAGATGTTGTTCAATAAAGTAATCAAGCCTGTTCACTCCCAGCATAGCCTCCGTGCATACTAGGTGTTAGGAACTTGACCATAACCACTTAGCTGTTCATTCAACCCACTCCGAACTAACCTGTCCGTCGGTGCCTCTGCTCGAAATCGAGCGGAAGTGAAGGCACCGAAGGAGCTGTTTGTTTGCTTTAAATAATGAGGCTTCCTGTACGGTCAGCCAATTGCGGCCGATGTTTAAGACCAATTTCTAGGTGTGGCTAGAATCAAAGAGAGAGCTCACCCGTGTTTGTAAAGAAGGGAGCCAGATCTAGCGCGCCCGGCAGTGATCATAACGCGCATGCGCCGAAGTGCTCAACTAACGTTCATGGAGCACTGTACTATTGCGCATGAGTGAAGCTGTTCCATAACAGCCGGAATTTCACATAAGGCAAAGCATCCAGATCCAGAGGAAATAGACACTGACCAGCATGAGCTTAATGGGCCATTTATCTTTAAACCTCAAGAGAATATACTTATATATATCCCCACAGATTGGAAATTAGAAGAAAGCTCACTGTTGTCCAGATGTGCAATGACAATTTCGTGTGCTGCACACAACATATGTGGTAATGTAAAGCAAGCAGCTGGGAATGGCAAAGGTGCTTGGTATTGCATATATTACGGGGCAAGAGAAAAAAGGGAGAAAAAAAAGGGAAACAAATCTAGCCAAAGAGGCTGTTCAGGTACAATAACTGGTAGGTTCAAAAACCAAGGCTTAGGAAAATAATCCGAGAGCCTAGACTAGAGGATTCCAGCGAATCAAGGGTCAGACTAAAGACAAGAAGTGGCGGCATAAGGGCAGGAGGAGTCACACACAATTAAATTAGGTGAGCTTATGATGCAAACACAGAGAACGTTCACATCTGGAAAAAGACCCGCAACCAAGATTACTATCTGCACCAACTGTTACAGTGCATATAGCAACCTTTTAAATAGATTTCAAGAGCTTTAATTGGACATTGGTTTGCATCCTTTAGGTTAGATATATACAAAGGACCACCGCCATTCTGAAACGTTCCTATACCGCTCTTTAGAGTACATTGTCCACCCTGCAGGGAACGGATGCGGACAATGCTTGACTCATAAAATAGATTCAAATGATCACAGTAAACTTCCACTGGCCTCTTCAGGTACTCACCAACAACTGGGAAAGTTAGTAAAAAGCACTTGCTTTCAATTACTAGGAAAATACACTTGCTTCTAATTATGTTACCCATGATGCACCACTGAAAACAAAAACAACAGCAATAAGACTTCCAAAAGCCTCTCACTCCCCTTTCCAGCTCTGGAGGTGAAGGGCCCTACTTGCATCTGTGACTTACTGGACTTCTCCCATATGTGATTACACCGTAGTCGTGCAGTTGACGGGAACATAACAGTGTAAGCCTTTGCAAAGCCAATAGCGCTATGCCATATGTTAACAAGCATTTGCTATGCAATAGGTCTCGCAGTTGTGAGAGTTTGAGCTATTGGCATTTTAAATGCCAGTGCCTTTTATTTATGTATTGGTTTTTTAATCATAAATAAAAGGCATTGTCATTTACAATGGCAATATCTTAAACTCTCGCAAATGCGAGACCTATTGCATTGCAAATGCTTGTTTTAATTAGGGGTGAGGGGAGCAGGACTCCGGGGGCCTGCCGGCTCCTCTGCCAGCACCCATACTGCGTGTCAGTGCCAGTGGAAACCGGCAATTCTTTTTTTATAATTGTTGGGAGAGAGCGTGTCCCCCCTCCCCACCCCCAAAGCCTTTAAAGGCTCCAGGGACCCCATCTCCCTGGGTAATATTATTTTTGTGGGAAGGTGGGCATGTGAGCCCCTCCCCCATCCATTGGGGCTTTTTTTATTTTACGGTTATGGGGCACATGGTTTACCTCCCCAAACCTTTACAGGCCATGGAACTGCATCCCGGGGATGTTTACTTTATTAATGGGAATTGGGCACGTGGCCTCCCTCACGGAGCCTTTTGGGCTCTACGCACCCCATCCCCAGGGGCTATTTGATTTTATTGAGGGGAGGCGAAACGTAGTCCCCGTCCCTAACACTTTAGAGCTCTGGAGGCAACATCCCTCGGGGCCTTTTTTTTTAAGTGGCATGCAGCCCCCTCCCTGAGCCAATAGTGCCCCCAGGGACTCCTTACCCTGGGGCCTCAGTTGGGTGCCCTAGTGCCCACCCCCGGGCACCCACAGGACCCCTCTCACCAAGCCTGGGGTCGGAGGCAGGGTATCTCTACCCTTGTTATTCTCTTGCAAAAGTCCTAAGATGGCTGCTGCAATGTCTTATTGGTGTGATGGCAGCCAATCAGATCTTATCTGTAGATCTGTCGGGTCCCCGGGTCCTCCGCGGCATAAAGTATACAATGTTTTTGAAGCCCCATTTACTAAAAAACGGTGCAGGGGCAGAATATCGAATCAAAAATATCGATTTACATAAATATTGAGTTAAAAATATCGTGGGTTCGAAATATCTTCAAATTCTCGTGGTCAAGAATATCGAATTTAGGTAAATAATATCGATGTTAAAAATATCAAAGTATAAAATATAGTTGGCGAAAATATAGTTTTTAAAAATATCGATTTTTTTATTAAGGTTATGTATTTTAGTATATATTTTATATGTATGTGATGTATTTGTTTGTATAAGATTTGTTTGTATTTGTAATATATGTGTTAAAAATGTAGTAGTTATTATTTTTTATTTGATTTTTGCGATTTTAGTTCCTAAGAGGGTTTTGTGTTTATAGGGGTATAGGGTGGGAAGTAATTTAATTATAGAAAATTAATTGATTATTTTTAGCAGTTATTAATCTTTGGTCATTTGAATTTTGCGTTTTTAGTTTGTAGCAGGTTGTGGGTTTGTAGGGAAATAGGGTAGGAAGTAATTTAATTATGTTAAATGTATTGCATATTTTTTTATTTATTATTTGTTTACCTGCGATGTTATAGTGTTAAATGGGTAAAGTACTTTTTTGTGAACTAATTAATAACTGGTTGTACATTTTAATTAGTTAATTGGTAATTTATTATAGTAATTGTGTAATTAATGTTAAGTGTGTGCTGCGGTGTTTATAGGTGTTAGTAATTTATTTTTTGTTGATCAATTATTCATTAGTTATTAATTATTTATAATTCATTAATTAGCAATTAATTAAGGTAATTGTGTTACAAATTTTAGGTCTGTGTTGTGGTGTTTATAGGAGTATAGGGTGGTAAGTATTTTGTGTTTAATTATTACATAGTTGTTAATGTTAATTATTTGATATTTATTTTGTGTAATTGTTTATTGTTTTGTGGGATTTTACTTTTAAAGGGGTAAAAGGAGGGTATTAAATACATTTTTAAATATTGAATTATTAGTTGTTAATAGTAATAGTTTTTCTTTTAAAAAAATATTTAATTGTGTTTTATTATTTTCTAGTTCAATTTACTTGTGTGTTGTGTATATTGTCTTAAAGCATGTGTACTATATGAATGTTTATTTTTTTTTTTATTTGATCATTAATTATGTTAACTATGGAAAAAAATTATTTAAACATTTTGAAGTGTTTTGTTGGTGTGGTGTTATAGGGTAGGAAAGAAAATAAATAGATTTATCTTTTAATACTTTTTTGTTAATATGTGGTACTTCTAAATAATTATTGTTTATAAATGAATTTATTAATTTATTTTATATGTTCGAAACTTTTTGTTATATGTAATTAATATTATATAATATGTGTTCTTTTTATGTTTAATATATATATATATTTATTAAATATTTTTATTTTAAAATGTAATATTTTTTGGTTTTTAAAATTGTTTAAGTGTTATTAGTAATTGTTGTTTCTCTGCTGTTGAACACTTTCCCGAATGTTGTAATCACTGGAGTGGGAATACTAGTTTTTAGCTCTCTGCTATTCTGCACTTTCCCCTACTTTTGCACTCACTGGAGTGGAAATAGTAATGTTTACCCCTCTGCTATCTAACACGTTCCCTACTGTTGCACTCACTGAAGTGGGAATAGTAATATTTGCCCCTCCACTATCCAGCACTTTGTCCTACTGTTGGACTCTCTGCAGTGGGAAAAGTAATTTTTACCCCTCCGCTATCCAACATTTTCCCTTCTGTTGCACACACTGGAGTGGGAATAGTAAATTTAATTCCTCCGCAATGCAACACTTACTTTACTTTTGCACTCACCACAGTGGAAATAGTCATTTTTATCCCTCCGCTATCCAACACTTTCCCTACTGTTGCATTCACTGGAGTTTGAATAGTAAATTTTATTATTCCGCTGTCCAACACTTTTCCTACTGTTGCACTTATTGTATTTGGAAATGTAAGTTTCATTTTTTTTGGTGATATTTTCATTTTATTTAATGTTTTTTTATTTTAAATTATTGATATATGTATATATATATTTATATAATTATTTGTATGTAATATAACATTTTAAAAATTAAATAAAGATAATGGTTAATAAATTATTTTTAAGTAAATATATGTATATGTATAATTTTTTATGTTTGTGTATTTAGTTTTTTAAATTAAGTTTATTAGTTATATTTAGTTAAAATGTATATTAGATGTAATTTATTTTGTTAAAAATATTGTTAATATTGAATATATTTAGTATATATTATTTTATTTTATATATATTTGTAAATCCTTATTTTTTACTTCTATATTTTTTACCTCGATATATTTGATTCAATATTTTTGTACTTACATGTTAAGGTATTTGTTGCATTCAAAGATAACTCCAAGCACTCCAAAAGTATAAAACACAAGTGTGTACTATTGTGGAAGAGTCCAGTGTCTTTTATTCAGACATCAGGCTTGTCATTCAGGAATTCGGATTCACCATACATGTTCTTCCTTGACAACACTACAGCTCCATGCAAACACGTGTTTCATCCATTTAAGTAAAACGACTTCATCAGGGCTGAAACATAAAATAATGTCAACATAGGGAATATGAGGAGTTATGGGATCAGATATTAAACTCATCTCCAAGGTATATCACCCGAGTTGTACCATGCAAAGTTATATGTGAGAAATAATTGTGACTGTTAGTCACTAATAATACTAGGAAGGTATGGCTATCAGTGTAAAAACCAAGGCAAAGCTGAGGATTGAAGCCATTTGTTAGCATCAAACTGTGGCGGCCATCTTAGCGTGTAGATTCTCCTTATATATATTTAAGGGTTTAGCAGATTAAACAGAGTATATGACATATTAAGGTTAAAACGCAGTCTGTGAGGCATACTTTTAATTAAGCTCCTTGAATATTCATATTATTTATTGGAAAAGCGTATTCAGGCAAAAACAGAAATTGGACTTATATATGTGCAAAGGTTAGCCCCAAAACAGTAGCGGCCATCTTGACGTATGCAATCTCATGGTAAAATTACACACCTACTCCGTGATGCATACTCTACCTCAGATTAAGCTCCATAGATATTCATATTATTTGTTAGAGGTAGTGGTGGCTATATAAGCGTATACAATCTAAAAGTAAATCTTACAAAATCAAAAAAGGACTCAAAGCATCTGCAGATTAGCCCCAAAGTAGTGTCAGCGATCTTTACATATATGCAGTCATTGTATATGTGTGTGAATACATCTCGATAGCGTAGTGTATGATGTATTAATTTATTATTTTGTCTAAGTAGCCTACCCATCGTGGATTCAGAAGGGGGAATATTATACATCCTAATATTCTAGTGACCTTAATAACTATGATTCACGGTCTCAGGAATGGGACAGTATTACTATGTCGTATTCCAGAAGTACCTAAACGTATTAGTAGTGAGTGCCGCTCATTTAGAGACTATCATACTTATTATTTAAGACCACCAACACTATTTATACCATGAACAGTGGTTGAAAGGAGAGTGAAAAAGAAAAAGGATTTTTTTTTTTAGAAGAAGCATATAGATGAAAGGTTATAAAGGTTATGAAGGAGTCATAAGTAATACATATAGATAAGATGGTGGAGGCCAAGAACACGCCCAACCTCCTAACATTAAATACACATCTACATAGTTAACATTAGTTTATATGTTATCATACATGAGATGGTTCACACGAGGACATGAGTTACAACCATTGTTCAAAAATCTTAGTACATGATTCATCCAAAGGTAGGGGGTTTTTCAGTCTTCCAAATTACACAAACTTACTAACATTACATTACCTAATCCAAAAATATAATATGTTGAGTCCACTGATAGTCTATCAAATATTCATCATTCCCCCCAAAAATAATGCAGCTCACGGTCAATGTTCAGACCTTCATCTACTGCCCTGAGGCGCATAATCCATACAGCCTCTTGGCGCCGTAATCTTAACTCTCTATTTCCGCCCCTTTCTAATGGAGGGACCACTTCAAGGCCATGGAATTGGAAGAATGTATGCTGATCTTGTTTATCACATGTTAATGTGTGTACTGCGAATGGGCATCTCAGGTCGCCTTGTTTGACTGCCCCAAAGTGTTCTTGGATTCTCTCTCTGAGCATCCGAATGGTGCTCCCTACGTACATATTCTGGCATTTGCAATTCAATACATAATCCACATAATGTGTGTAACAGTTTATGTTGGTTCTTATCACAAACTTCGGGCTATGATTTATGCAAATTCTTTCAACTCTATACATAGTCTACAAACGGAACAGTGTCCACATTTATGTGAACCTGTGATCCGGGCTGTTAGCCAGACATCTTTTTTAGTTTGGACAGGATAACTCGGGCTAATAAGTCTGCCCAATGTTTTCCCTTTTCGGAACGTTATGCTGGGATTCTTCATAACCTGTGGTTTCTATCACTTGTCAACTAGTACCAATGTCTCTTAAGTATCCTGCTTATGTCCCCTGTGTTACTCCCAAAAGACATAATAGGCCTGATCAGATCCTGTTGTTTGCTGGTCTTTCTTGGATTGTCAGAGAGTGTTACTGTTCTGTTAAGTTTCATTGCTTTGTTGAAAGCTCTATTGAGTAGATGTTCGTCATAGCCTCTTATTTTAAATCTGATCCTAATCTGTTCCAAATTACTTTTGAAATCCTCGTTGCAGCTGCAGTTCCTCCTGGCCCTAACCATCTTGCCAAATGGTAATGCTTCAATCTGATGGTTAGGGTGGTAACTGCTCACATGCAACACCGAATTGCATGAGGTATCCTTTCTGTACATCCTACTTCTTAACTTCTGATTGTATATATACAATTCCATATCTAAAAAAACAATTATTTGCTTACTTGAATTCATGGTAAAAGACATATTGTATGGATTACTTTCCAAATGCTGTTCGAAATTAACCAGCTCTACTGCTGTCCCAGTCCATATCAACAAAATATTGTCGATATATCCGCCCCAAAAATGTATTTACTGTATCCAGTATGCACCTTTGCAGCCTCAGTTAAAATGTATATTAGATTTAATTTATTTTGTTAAAAATAATGTTAATTAATATATTTAGTATATATTATTCAATTTCATAAATATTTTTAAATCGATATTTTTTACTTCTATATTATTATTTTTGATTCAATATTTTTGCACTTACCTGTTAAGGTATTGGAGTCGATATTTTTCCAGTCAGTATTTTTTTTTATATTTAGTTTGTTACATCGATATTCTATCAGTGAACCCTCAAAAACTACTGTAAGTATTTACAAAGTCACAAATATCATGCTTTCTGGACTAAGATATAGATTTCTGCCAAATTAGGTGTAAATCCGTTCAGCCGTTTGGGCTGTAGCTGTGTCTAAATTTCCTATGAATTTTATTTTAGGCAAAAACGTGTTTTGAGGCCGACCCTTTTTCTCAGTCCCTGCTTGAAAGATCACCCCGAAATATTCCAGGAAGGATGTGATGTCGAAGAACATTATTTTGGGAAAGTTTTGTGGAGGTTCATAAAACAGTACTAAAGTTATTTGGAAAACAAAACATGTTTTTTCTGTAGAAGCACCATCTTAGCTATAAATCCCCTGGTGTGGGCGGGAGAGAGAGAGAGTGAGAGGTTTATTTTCTTTGGAACCCTCAGCCGAGGTTACCACATGACAAGGCTTTCGAGTTTTGATTCTATCTCCTGCTTCCTTCTTTTACCACTCTATACTTCCTGTCTTTTTCTCGCACACTTACAAGTTAATTTCCTACCCGCGTTTTCTCTTTTTAGGTCGAGCCTAGACAGCGCATGCGCTGTCGCAAGACCTCTCATAAACACAAAATGGAGGGTAACTTGTCCTGCCGCTTGCCATTGGTCAACTCTGACATTGCACTTCTTACCTGGCTTATTGTTGGCTGTCAATCCGATAGGTCACTTCCATTTATTCCGGAAGCAGCACAGCCTAACTACAGTTTTCATCCGATTTCATGTTTTATGTGTCTCGGAGGGGGACTTTTTTTTAGGATTTTTGCAGCCCAGCATGCTGCTTGCAGCATGACACAGACTTAAATACATTTGATTTATTAACACCCCGTCTTTCTGCGCCCCCTCTCGTCACTCGCTTCAGTTTAAAAGCATTTTCACTCTTAGCTTGGTGCCGGCGGTCTCGCCGCCCTGAATTATTCAGAGCAATAGACGCGGGCTTCGAGGGAGCATGCATGCATTAATGCAGTTTAGAACTTTGGGGGTGGGAGCCAAGGAGGGGCACTTGGAGGGCGGCTATTTTTTTATTGCTGATTATGCAGGCCAGCAGAGCCTCTCGCCGGGTTTTAAGGCGGCTTGCACAAGTGGGACCAGCCATCGACGCTGCCTATCAAAAATCCAGCCTTGCTCCAGGCAAACCACAACAAACCCGTAGACTGATATGGGGTTAAGATGTTAAATGCCATCTTTTAATGTAATAATTTGCTGCAGACACAGGCCTTTATTCAATTATATACAGCGCCGCTTTCACTTTAATGTAAGAACCCGAGGTGAGCGCTGCCCTTCAACGTACGCCTTTATTTCTGCATGGGGCCGCTCATCTCCCCTGCTATTGATTGCTTTCCCTTATTCCCAATGTGCCATTACAATTGTTTCCGGGCCAGAAAAGATCGGGTTTCAAACTCCGGACTAGTTAATTCCTTGCCCGTAGCCTATGGCTAATGCTGCAATAAAAGGCAGGGGCACAACCATTCTCGGTCACCTCCCGTACCCTGCAGCAGTCTGGGTGGAGCGGACAGTGCTCCTGCTGGACAGGTATAAGTGCACCCTTGAACCCGGGTCTACCTCCCTTCAACCATCCACTCCAACCCACACTCCCGCTGACAATTTCTGCCTGCTCAGAACAGACTGAAAGTTTCAGTCCTGGTTTTTTTTGGCAAAATGGTGACAAATTGCGTGGTAAAGCACCAAGTAACACAGGTCCGAGCAGTTATTCCAAATTTCAGGGGGAAAAAAATCAAATGATTGGACTTTCCTGCAGAGATACCAGCTACTCATTTTAATGACAGCATCCCGGTATCTTCACACCAAAGTTTAGCCTTTGGTAATAAAGGCCAAAGACTGCATGTTTCCATTATACACAGAAAAGTTGTAAGTCCGCAGCAGTGTAGTTAGGTACATTTTGCCCAAATTTCTCTAGGCTTGTTTACAGAAACACTGGTCTTCCCTCACACAACTGAATTTGAGCAGCTTGGACTAGAAGTGCATGCTTCTCACTCAGAAAACAAGCATTTTCCAGTGAACTTAGCAAGCTCCCCTCACACAGAAAATAAGACATAGTCATTAGAGGTGCAAGCTCTATAGGCAGGGCCGCTGGAATTTTATGCGGCAGTGGAAAGCCAAATTATGCGGCAAGGTTGAGTAAATTATGCAGCAAGAAAAGGCAAATTATGCGCACATTTTGTGATAGTATTACTTCATTCATTGTAAATTTTAAACTTGTTTTTAATTGCTACGGCACCTGCTTCATGGGCCGTGGCGATTTAAAAAAACAGACTAACACATGTCACTTTTGTACAGCCCCCTCTCCAAATGGGTCTGTCCCCAACGCTTCCTACCACCATCGTGTTTCTTATAGCCGCACCGGCGTAGCTAGGGGGGGGGCGAGGGGGGCGGTCCGCCCCAGGCGGCACTATGTTGAGGGCGGCAGCTGCGTGGCACTGGCCCGTTGCGGCGGCCTTTATAATTTATTTGAGTACAGTGTCCCAAATAAATTATAAAGACCACCGCATTACTTGTGTGAGACTTCGCAATGAGCACTGCTCAGTGCTCTGCTTCTGAGACTGAGAGTCATTTTGTATTGCGCCATGATTAAGCTCGGTGGCGGCTGCGTAGAAGAGCGCTCGTGCAGTCCAATCACACCCACCCCGGAAATGGTGACAGTAGCGCACGTGGGAGCAGCTGGAGCGCAGGCACCGGCGGCACCGGCTGTGAGCTGCATAGGCAAAGGGCAAACAGGCATAGCACCTCTCTTATCATGCACAGCGCTTCTTCCTGACTCCTCTGGATGATGCATTTGCATAAGGTATGAATACACAAATGACGTCTTGTTTTTTTTGAAAATATTATTTTTCATGTACTTCCGACAAACACGATCCCTCTAATCACAATTCGGTTTAGGATTATTTCTCATGGCGAACGGGAACATCTTTCTGTGTTGAATTAAGATCGGGCTGAAAAATAACTATCATGTTAAAGTGAATCTATTTCCCCCACACTAAACACACTTCTCAGCCGGGCACATTGGCAGACTGGCGACTTTCCCAAGAGAGTCAACGTGGGCCCCTTAGAGGCTGGTCTCAGCTCCTGTACACCGGTTCCATTCCACCAGGGTCACAAAAACGGAAAGTTACAAGAAAAATAGTTCAGCTCTTCGTAGTCTTAAAAAAAAAATCGCTTCTGCCTGTCCTCCTTGTGAGTATTTTGTTTCTCTTTGTTGTTGCTACTTTGGAATTTAAGGCAAGGGGGTCAGATGCGTTAGTAGAGCAGGAGGCTCTGTAGTTTGAGAAGGAGCAGTGTTTTGAAGGTAAGAATGGCATTTTACAGTTAAGATGTTGTTTAAGATGATAACGTTTACTTTAAAGGTAGGAGAGCAGAGTGGGTCTGAAGAGGCAGTTTTTAAAACCGGAGTGTAGTGTGTGGGTTTTGGTGATATAATGTGAGGGTAGAAGGAGTAATTTAAAGGTTGGATAGTTTAATATATAGGATGGGTTAATATAAGGCAGAGGTAGTTGGAGTATGGAGTAGTTTGGGTGTTGAAGGGGTAATTATGTTTGTATGCATTTAGTGATCTAGCACGTTCTAAATGCAATACACTTGTGAGCAGATTTACAAAGGTTCACACTATGCAACTATGTGCAATAGTCTCCCTTGCACAACCAAAATTAGCATTGCATTGTATATACTGCGCATTGTGTCACAATGATGGCATCAGCCACACACATGCAAATAACTCTGTTATTTGTGACAATAAATATGATTTTTCATTTATGCAAAGACAGAGAAACAATACTTTGTACTTTGTATGAGTTTTGTGATTTGAGTAAACCCTCGAATACAATTCTTTCATGCAGACAGCCTCCTAAGGGTAAATTTGTCACTGTGTGTAATTTTAGCAAATATCACACCTAATATGCTTTGAAATATTTAGGGATTTCCCATTGTCTGTTGTTTGTACTGGGCTACACTAGTTTGTATGGCTGTAGTTTAGTTGATATGGCTTTACTTGGAGTTCTAGGCCTGTTGGTGTGGTTCCTAACCCATTACACCCACTTTGCAAGAAGTGGGTTTTGTGCTACGCAACTAGAGTTAGATTACTCAACATTATGTTGTTACATATATATTATAATTTATGGAGTAATAAAAAGTAAGATGAGAGAGGGTGAATTTCAATATTAGTAAATAACCCATTTCTATAAATCCTTGGTATAGTCAAGAGAAAGGGGCATGGGGGCATGGGGTATTGAGGCTGAAATTGTGACATCAAAGATTTGCTTAGGTAAAATGGGTCATGCTGAGTGTCCAGGGTAAGTTGATACTGGGTGACTGAGTATAGGAGTAGGAGGTGGGGACAGTTTGAAAGTTGGAAGTATTTAGAGGTCAGGAGGGATGTGACAAAGTATAGGGTAGCTTTGGTGCTGTGGAGGGAGTTGGAATAGTTTACAACTGGAGGTAGTTTCAGTATTCGAAGGGTAGTTTGAAGGTGGAGTTCGCGTGAAGGTAGGGGTAGTTTGTTTGAAGGGGTGACTTTGTTCTAGAAGGTAGTAAGTGGAGATACTCTGACTGTAGGCAGAGTTCTTTGACAATAAGAAGTAGTTTGAGTGGGGGGTAGTCTAAAAGTATGGGGTAGCGATAAGATGGGGTAGTTTTAGTGTTGGAGAGGTTGTTTTCGGGCAGTTTGGGTGAAAGAGGTTAGGTTTAAAGGGGAGGGATCATTTGAGCATAGAAGTGCTAGACTGACGATAGATGGGGACAGTGAGAGGGAAGATTGGGATATCTGATGGTTGGGCTAGTTTAAGGGGCAGTATCGGGTAAAAGTGCATTAGCCTTGGCTGTGTATTAGTGCCCTTTAAAATGTGTTTTAGCCACACTGCAAAGCATCTGCACTGCTGTACAGCATGGCTACAAAGCAATAGCTCTCATAAGCAAGACCCTTTGGCTTTGCCAGTGCTTGGTTTTTATTACAGCGTCATCTCAGCAAAGTACGTCTGTGCTGAAATGGACATTTATAGCTGAAGAGTGAATGTGGCAAGCAACACCTGTATGTTCTTAGTAACACACACAAAAAGAGCGCAGGTGATATGAAGGTGCAGAGACCTTGGCATTACTCATGTGCTAACAAGAGATGTTTGTGAGGACAGGCACATACCGTGATATCAGGACTCACATTCAATTACTTTGCTTTCTAAACAATCACGAATATTGAAACAAGGCACCTTGGGTGCAATTCATTTTAATATTACATTGGGATACTGTTATTAGTATACATTGACACGGTTCCTTCTGCAGATTCCGTGGGTTGTCCCCTCCTAGTATACCCTTTTCCCCCCACAAAAATATGAAAATATTTCTGGAGTTTTTCACATATTTTTTGTGGGCATGGGGCTGTCTCAAGTGACAGGTGCAGGGTCAAGGCTGTCTCTACGATGAGCCACCGGTCAGATCCCTCTTCTGGCCTTGGTAGGTAAAAACTGAATTTTTCACATTCTACTGCATTCTCTGGCCTAACACTCCAGCTTATTGAAATGCTTTCCGAGCACTGACAGTCTTCAAAAACTCACACTACTTTACTGGTGTGATCGTAGGTGACACTGAGTTGGTGTTGAATGCTCTCTGGTTGGCGGGAGGGAGGAGTAGAATGGTTACACTGCTCTCTCCTGGGATGGGGGGGCGGTCAGGGTATGTAGTTCTTCTGCGGCTGGGGCAGTGGGTGGCTCCACTGCTCTCTCCTGGGAGGGGCATGTGGGATGGCTTCTACTGAGCTCTCATGGGGGGCTTGGGTAGAGTGAAAAGGCTTCCACTGCAGGGCTGGTACTGCCCCAACTGCAGAACTCAAGTTAGTCTAGTGATCAGGTACATTGGCCTCACCTGTAGTATCTTGAAGGTGCTGCCAGGGGAATCGTGGTCAAACTCAGTGTGGTGGACCGTTCTGCAGACATTGCTGAGGTCATGGACGGGCAGATAGGGGACAGGGAACAAGGGTCCTGCACAAGCTGTGATGTTATGAGTGAGATGTCACAAAAAGGGTAGGTAGAACTGATGTAAGTTTTGGGTTTCCTTCTGCTTTTCCTTCAGCGGCGTAGCTAGGTGGGGGCGGTCTGCCCCAGGCGGCACTATTTTGGGGACGGGGCTGTCTAGCCCTGGACCGTGTCTTGTATGTGCATGTAACTTGCATGATCGAGGTAACTATTAGCGGCGATACTACGTGTCTCTCTGACGTCTTTCAGGTCCTCGCCGTCCTTTTTCCCCCAGCACCCCCCCAGGGGGGCGGCAATCTGAAGGATAGCCCCGGGCGCCACAAGCTCTAGCTACGCCCCTGTATAGCCGGTAACCCTCCTTCTGTGTGTTCGCTGTTGGCTGCATTTAGTAAGTGCAGTTTCCTGAGCCAACCCTATGTGCTGTTCGTCTGCCCCTCTGTCCATTCCACTGCGGCTGTCACTGCGCCTGAATTACATTTCAGGAGATAAGTATGAGGCCGAAGCCGCAGGCTGCCCTCGGTGGTCACACTTCATCCAGGGCCTCGAAAACGATCAGACATGTGTGTTATGTGATCCAGGGAGAGGGCTGCGATGTCACCACTGATTGCCCTTTACATTCCTGGTCGAGAAATGCGCTGCGGTAGAGGGGAGCAGCTGCTGGATGGAGTCCACTTTGTGGAAAATGCCACTGGTCAGGCACTCAGCGCAGCCTCTGCTGCAGTGTGCAGTAACAGTAGACAAGCGCCAGCACCCCCGCCCTCTCCCCCCCTTGACCCACCATGCAGCCTGCATGCGAAGCCCTCCGTGATGCCTTAAATCTGATTTCATAATGCTGTCATCCGCATTTCCATTAAAAGACGTTAGAAGCATCGGGTGTGCGTGAACAATCCCCGCCCTTATGTTCATTATTCAGTTATTCTAGTACATATGCGGTAAATATATATATATATATATATATATATATATATATATATATATATTAACTTTGTGACGCAGCCATATCTCCATGCGTTGAGTTCCTGAAACCAACTGTTTAAAATTCAAATCCTGGCAGTGATATCACAACTTTTCATCTTTCGATGGTCGGTAAATAAGTACTATTAACTGTAATATTATCCCTTTTCATTTAAAAGCTTAAAGGTAGTTGAGGGTTTTGGTTTGTATTGCATGAGCTGACTGTTGCACTCAGTAAAATAAAGATGATAACTCCTAGTTGTAATGTTCATGTAGTATATTTATTCTTGGGATTAGATAGTCAGGTACAGCATTCAAGTAGGAATGTAATATGGTAAGAAACCCCACCTGGAGCAGATAACTTCCTGCTCAGCCTCCAGGTAACTGAATCCCTTGAATAGCAACAGGTAGAATCATGGATGACATCACAGGGACATGACATAGACAAGCAGACACTAACACTAAGGAGGGACAAAGAGAGAGGAAGAGCAGGATATAACACTGACTAAGGTAGGTTTTATTTCAAGTATGACTATCAGTTAATACGTGGTAGATTTTTTGTACATAAATTGTAATAATATTTGATTATCTTCGTAAATTATCACCAGTACATCCTTAACATCGTTTCATAAAATGCAAATAAAATGGCTTTCAATTAAAAAGCTTTGATTTGAAATGTCTTCAATCTGTGCCCTATATTTACTAAACCTTACGCTACTGCGTAACTGTTGTAAAGCAGCGCAAATAGCAGCGCCGCTCAAATGTTGAGCGCAAAAGGCATAACAAGGTGGGGACAGAGCAAAGACCCATAGGATTCTATGCAAAGCCAGCTCAACTCAAGTAGTGCAAACCAGCATGACCCGGCTTTATGTGAACTTGGTGCCCTATATGTGGTCTAACCTCGGTGTGAAGAAAAATCATGAGATTTTTCCACAGCTGAGATGTGTAATGTTGTCAAAATAGCATAGCACCAGATTGACCCTTATTCTGCATCAGGAAATTTGTTTTCGAGATGCTCTTTGAGTACAACTGTCACGCAAGACACTGATTGTTCGCCTCTGCGCTGTGGCCAAAATGTTTCAATCTCATCTTTTTCACATGCTGGCGAAATCTCTCAGCTCTTCCCGTTATAGATCATTTGTCCCATGTTTACTGGACACAGTAGTATCAGGTGTTGGAACCCTACGCCTCTTCCTGGAGCAGTGCGAAGGACTGACTGAATAATACAGTGACTTAGAAGAGTGCACACAAAGAAATATGCAATCCCAAGAAATTTGTTTTTTGGCATTTGCTGAACATCAGTTACTTTGGTGTGTTTCAAGTTTGGTTTGGTGTCAGTGGCAGCCGGCATGGCTCGCGGATGGCTGGGCAGGGGTGGACGCAATGTAATAGGTCTCGCATGTACGTGAGTTTGACCTATTGGCATTGAAAATAACAATGCCTTTTATTTATGTTTTGGTTTTTAAAACATAAATAAAAGGCTTTGTCATTTACAATGCCAATAGCTTAAACTTGCGTGGTAAAAAAATGCAATAGTTTGCGAGAGTTTAAGCTATTGGAATTGTAAATGACAATGCCTTTTATTTATACTTGAAAACAAACATTAAATTACATTGACAATAGCTAAAACTCTAAGAAATGCGAGACCTATTGCATTGCAAAGGCTTGTTTTCACCTTCTTACCCCTTTTTCTGTCTTTCCTCTCTTGCACTGTGTCAAAATCTGATGATGAAAAATAAGTTTGCGTCCTAAAAAATGAGTGCTGGCGCCCACCACCTGCAAACATTGAGCACAGGCTGTCGCTTTTTACCAAATATTTTAGTCAAGGTACAAGTACACCTCAAGCAGAGCCAATTGATTTTCGCCATCGAAATTTTGAGTGTTCACAACTGGCGTGAGCAACTGACATCCCTATTATGTTCCACCACATATTCTATAAAAAAACAAAACAATGTAGCATAATATTTTTTAGGTTGCCTTTTAAGGAGCTGATTTGCTCTATAATCAATTCACTACATATTTTAGGTGACCTGTGTAGGGATCGAGTGTCACCCCATTCAATGTTCTGTGTAACTTCACTAACACTGTGAGTTGTAACGTCTGACGTCAGCACACATTTTATTGCACCTAAATCCTGCTACTTATGTTGCTCCAGCCACATTGGTATTTCTTTTACAAGTGCACCGGTAAAACCATGAAGTCATACTGTACCGGCATTAGCTGATACTGTGGGGCGTGGTAGTTACCGATAAAAATGATGTAGCAATACAGCACCTGATGTTAATGGACACTGTGGGTGCAGTAATTACAGATATGGTAATTACCCATATGAATGACTCAGTAATAGAGCACCCGGCATTACCTGATACTGTGGATGCAGTAACTACTAATATGGAAATTACCCATACAAATGACGCAGTAATAAACACCCAGCATCAATTGATACTGTGGGTGCAGTGATTACTAATATGGTATTTAGGCATACAAATGAAGAAAAAATAGTGCACCTGGTCTTACCAAATACTATGAGGTGCAGTAATTACCAATATCATATTGCTGCCTCTTTACAAATTCCCCAATAGAGAAAGTGGCTTAACATGCAGAATTGTTGTGGGCATTAGTGACATATTTCCATGTTTTGTGTTTTCCTGAGCACTTTCCCCTGTTAACGGTTGTATGATAGAACCACGAGTGGATAAACCACGCGTGCCTCTACCACGCAATCTAAACAACAAATGCATCTTAACCATGCATTCCTTTACCACGCATGCCTTTACCACGTAATTTTGTGGTAAAGGCATGAATCGTAAAGGGGCATGTGTGGCTTGGGTCGCGACCCCTCTCTCTCCCCCACCCTAAGCTACAAACTCCCCCGCCCTGAGTTCCAAATACCCCTACCCCCTCAAAACTACTCCAATCCAGCCCTAAAAACTACCCCAATCTCCAGCCCTGAAAACGACCCCTGACTCCCAAGCCCTAAAAACTACCCAGATCCCACAGCCCTGAAAACTACCCCGACCCCTCCAGGCCTGAAAACTAGTCCCGAACCCCCCACAGCCACGAGAACTACCTCCAACCCCCCCAAGCCCTAAAATCTTCCACGACCCTACAGCCCTGAAAACTAATCCTGAACCCCACCATCTCTCAAAACTACCCCTGACACACCACCAGCCTACAAAACTACCCCGACCCACTCCAGCGCACAAAACAAATCTGACCCAGCCCACAAAACAACCCCCGACCCACCGCACAAAACAGCCTGACTCACCCCAGCACACAAAACCCCAGACCCACTCCCAGCCCAGAAAACTACCAAGACCCCTCCAAGCCCACCCCGGCTCACAAAACATGCCCAGACTCACCCCCAGCCTACAAAACAACCCCTACCCACCCGCAGCCCACAAACCAACCTCTGATCCACCCCAGCCCAGAAAACAACCCCAAACCTCCAGCCCTTAAAACTATCCGACCCCCAGCCTACTAAACTACCACAAAACAATCCCCACTCCCACCCCCAGTCCAGAACTATACCCAGCCCCACTTACCTCACAGCTTCCTGGAGGTCTTCCTGCTTCTGTCCACAGCAGGCAGCAGCTAGACCATGCATTCTTCCACCACGCGTATGCATGGCTGAGGGATATGTGAGGTTAAGACATACGTGGAAGGGCTTGCGGAGTCGAAACACTCATGATTTTGACAGCAGTGTTCGACTGCTTCCCTCGGTTCACACTGCACCCATTTTTTCCTGGCTCTCTTTGAACAGTGAAAGTACTCAATATGTGGCTTTTCCTCCACAACTCCTAATTCTGATTAGGGTGCAAATTCAAGTTTTGGTCCATAGTTACATCAGGGCTCACAATAAAGACCTTTTGTCTCACATTTTGTGGCAGCTTTGTCAGTAAGTGTGCACAAGGCAGTTCTGCTCCTTAACCCCTTGCGTGCTGCTGTTGGCCGCAACGGCCGACGGAGCCCCGCCCACTCTTTAGAACTTCCGCACCGCGGCAGAAAAAACGCCGCGGTTAAGGCGTTAATGTACTCACAGCCACCATTGCTTTGAAACTGTTTACCTGGAAAACAACATACTCAGTGACCACTTGAAGCCTCAACAACACTGAGGACGCATCTTGTTGTACCGAATAGTGTCCCCTACTCTGTTGGTGTAAATAGTCTTCATTTTCTTCTGAAAATGTTTTCTGACTGACTTTCACATAAACGCGAAAATCCTCTATCCTACTTTCTTTGCCAGTCCTGTCATTTAAGGCTGGATTGTTCCTTTTGGGGCAAAACTTGATTTACATATGGCTGGTCTCTGTCTGGGATGGCATACTTGGTAAAAACAATGGGCTGGATTGCAATTCTAAGCAAACATCTGTGTCTGAACGACAGATGTGGGACTCTTGCTCCATGTGCTGCAGGACTCATGTTATACATCACTGATGATGTCTAAGAAGGCTGAAACCAGTCTGGTATTGCTCATGTTCGCATCTGGAGGAGGCCAGGCCTGACATTTTGGGCCAACTGTTCCTATTGGAGCAGGACCAAAACTGATTGGTAAGTGGCTGGTCTCTCTCTAGAGTAGCATTGTGGGTGAAAAACAGTGGTCAGGAGCGCAGAACAAGTGATCACCAGTGACTGAGATTAAGTTAAGCATTCATTCCATCACCTTTTTGCTGTTGCAGTGTTATCTTAGAGGCGGAAATAACATTCCAAAATCTGGCCCGTAAAAGGACGTTGATCTTTGACTACTTCAACAATAAATAATAAATACTTTTTCCTGAATCCCCACCAAGCAATAAATCATGGTGTCTAAATTGTGCTTTATTTAGGGGTGCTGTGGTAGTCGAGGTTCTTGGCTTCCTCCTAATGTTGTTATAGTTTGTGCCAGGGTAGCATCTCTCGCCACTTGAACTGCTCAATTGTTGGGTACCCAACATGCACTCCGGTAAACTCCGAACCAATTATCCAGACACTGCTTACTTAGCATATTGGTGATGGGTCATGCTGTACAAACCACCAACATCAAATTTGATTGTGTTTAACTCGCATGAATGTTTGGATCGAAGATGTGCAACCTAATATTAAAGAGCCTAACCCAACCCCATCCCTGAAAACTACCTCTAAACCCCCCTAGCCCTGAAAACATCCCACCTTGAAAACTAATCCTGAACCCCACCAGCCCTGAAAACTAGTCCCGAACCCCCTACAGTCCTGAAAACTACCACCAACCCCTTAGTCCTAAAAACTTCCCCATCCTCCTACAGCCTTGAAAACGAATCCTGAACCTGCCACGGCCCGTGGAGAGAGTTGTGGTGGGGAAGAGAGGCGGGGCGGGGGAGGGGCAGGGTGGTGGGTGCTAAAAACCGGAATATGGATAATTGGAGGTAAGTAAACAATTTAATAAATAAAACGAATTTCGTAGCGCGCCCTGCATCGCAAAATGCCATGCAGCCCGCGCTATGAAATTTGTTATCCATATTCCGGTTTTTAGCACCCCCCACCCTGCCCCTCCTGCGTCCCGCCTTTCTGCCATACCGCAACTCCCTCCACGGGCCGCGGCTGTCCTGAACCCCACCAGCCCTGATAACTACCCCTGACCCACCCCCAGCCCACAAAACTACCCCGACCACCCCAGCGCACAAAAGAAATTCGACCCACCCCAGCCCACAAAAAAAAACCCGACTCACCCTGCAAAACAACCCCCAACCCACCCCAGCCCTCTATCTGTCGTCACTTGAATTGCTCAATCATTGGGTACCCAGCATGCACTCCGGTAAACTCCAAACCAATCATCCAGACACTGCTTACTTAGCATATTGATGATGGGGTATGCGGTACAAACCACCAACATCAAATTTGATTGTGTTTATCTCGCATGAAGGTTTGGATCGAAGATGTGCAACCTAATATCAAAGAGCATTGGGCCCTATCTAGACTTCGGCGGAGAGAGTACTCCATTTAAACGGTGACGGAATACGCTCTCCGCCAACGTTGAGTTCCTTCTGCCTTATTTTGGGCAAAACTTCAGTATGTATTTAGCAGAGACTACTCTGCCTCCACTGCCTGCATACCCCTCTGACAGGCTAACGGAGTAACAGCCGTCAGAGGTTTGGCCATGTGTTCACCCATCCTATTTAGAGTAGGCGAACACGTGATCAGTTTTCACTGCCATTCACTGCCAGATGAGATTTAGTTTTTAAAAATAGAAAACAATTTAAAAGTTTGACGTGCCACTTTGTCATGTTGACGGAGCTGTCTGTCAAACTTTCAATTCATTTAAGGAACCGCCTTGATGGTGGCTCCTGTAAAAGCAAGAGATGTCCTCTGGACCGGCAGATATCTCTACATTTGGAGGGAGGTTAGTCGTGGAGGCCAACTGAGTACTTTACTCTGCCGCCCTGACTGAGCAAATTCCCGTCCACCAAACTATAAATGAGGCCCAATGTTATTTGGACACTTTCTTGTCATAGCTGTTATTCCCCAGTGTATTCATGCCTGGGCTCAGCTGGGAGTAAGAGTAAGAACAAGTTACTGTAGAACCATAAGCCTTTATCTTCCACGCCACACTTCATTCATGATACACCATCTTCAATGCCCTCTACTTGTTGCCAATTTGTGTATACTATCTTTGTCAGTGGAATCGAAAACTCACCTCAATTTTCAGTGCTGTAACACAATTGCTTCGGTTTATCAGGCGAATAGACATCATATTTTCTGTGAAAAAAGAAAGAGGGGTCTTAAAGAAGTACCTGGTACTATTAGAGATAAGCACTTGAGCAACTTTTTTTCTGAAAGTTGTGCTGATTTTTCCCTTTACATTGCACGTTTCTTATGTTTTATTGTGATGAGTTGAGAATTAAAAAGATTTTCATGGAATATTTACAAAATAAATGCACAAGACAAATGTTGAAGTAAATGTTTTTTATTGATTGTTAACAAGTCTGCAAGTGAATGCAATCCACACTCTTTCACTTTGACCAATTGTTTATGATCTTCCTCCAGATTCCAGGCAGATGAGAAGATTCACTCACAGAGATCAGGAGTATGTCACTACGTTGCACCCACAGCTGTCCCTCATCTGTCTGGACCTGCAGGAGGTGGACTACAGAGCGCTCAGTCACGTGTGCAGTGACAGGATTGAGCAGAACAGACTTTAGGGCACAGCTACAGCTCTGCCTTAACATTGTGGATAAGTAAAAGGATAAGAGAAATGCCTTCCTCCGGTCCATTATAGGGCTTGTAATCTAATACAAAACATGTATGAATGATTTGTGGCCTTGTGGACATTTCAGGCTCCATCTGTCGCTAGCCAAGTATTCATTTTAGGTAGCTACAGATATGATATATTGGTAGCCAGCCTGGATCCAGTGTCTATGGCCTGCCTGTCTAAAGCCAAAGCATACTTTTACATGAGCAGTTGAATGTAGGTTTGCATGTCACACTATGGTGTTTTCAATACCAACTGGCAAGGATATTGTATCTGCAGTATTGACTGACAACATAATGTCAAGGTATGGGCATATGGGGAGTATAATATTGTATATTCGACACTCCTCGTGTACTTTACCTTGAAAACAGGTTAGTAATCGATAACACATGTTTTCAAGCCAATATTAAAACCATGGTATAGACCTAAAGCCTTATTGTTTTCTATTTTAATCCAATTCCTTCCCTCCTCCTTTCAAGCTCTCCCTGTTATTCCTTGTAAGGTAGAAGGGAGAAAACGATTACTTGAGGTGCTGGTAATGGGCACAGAAGTCAAAATGAGATGCAAGCCCTCATGTGTGTCACACTGATTCTTTTTCTCACCTCTTCCGCATGCAAAAGGATTCGTAGGGGGGCGAGATATCATTGGTCTGCTCCCACCTACACCCTTTGTTTTCACAGAACATTTGTACATGCCTTGAGTATAAGAATTTGTTTGTACGTTTCCATCTGCTTCTATACAGTGTCTTCTCCAGTGTCGTTTGGCAGCAGGGAAGCTGTGCTTCTCCACTTTTCAAATGCTGCCAGGATGCATGGGCAACTACACCGAACAACCCAAACACCCATATCACCTCCATTCCTGCAGTCCTTTGTTCTCCCTTTTGCAGAGAACGAGGATGAAGGCGGCTCGCCAGGGAACCTCTCTGAGCTCTAAATAGGACTTTGCTTGCCTGTAATACAGGACACAATGGTCTCAACCTTTATGCTGCATAAATGAGGGTTTAAAGATCTCCTGCTTCACTTGGAGGAGGTGCTTTGATGCAGATGCCCCACATACCATGTCTTTGTCAGTAGACAAAGTCATACAACTAATTTCAAAGAATAGGATAAGACCTAGTCCAAGCTCTGGGCACACTAAGCTCTCTTTTGCTGCTCTGGGATTTCCCAGAGTGTCTTTGTAGGACTTAAAACAGCGTCATATTTGCCTCCTGCTGAACATGCGATAAGCATCATTGAGGTCCTGTTTGTTTTATGCATGCTGATCTCCTTTAATGCTGCACTGATACAGCATGAACATCATTCCCTCAACCCAAGTTAACTCTTCAGCAATCACAAGATGAGACACCCTTATGTGACCTTCATCCCTAAGCAGTAGTGAACACCCAAGTACTGGTATTTTCAAGTGCCCTTTGCACCATAACCTGCCTCTAGAGTTGCAAAGTAACTCTAATACACGCTTTGACCGAAGAGACTTACAGCCCAATGTCTGAGGTCCTGGACTCTATTCTTCAAGGGTTTGCACCTTCTAGTATCATAATTGTAAATCCTCAGATACCTCTGCGGCTCTCTGGCCTTAACACTGGGGCTGTTTATTTGGAGTCCAAGGTCCCAGCACAATGCTCATCGCCCCTCACACTCTTTATGCCGAGGATGGTTGTCACCTCATTCATCAATTACCTTTTTCCAATCACATGGCTCTGGGGATTAAGTGAACTACCACCATGGCCCAATTTTCCTCCTGGTACAATCTGAGGAGCCTCTATTCTCCATTCCATAATAAAGGTTGGGCCTTTGTTACACAAAATGGGGGTGATACAGAGGGAAGGCACGGTCTCTTGTGATCTAGTCATTACTTCTTATTGTCGAGTATATAGCAAGCTTCACTTCCATAAGTAGGCGCCTCGGTAGCATGGTAGACTTAGCTTTTGAAATGCCCCATCACATGCAATGTTGTTACACATAAGTGACTGTCATTGAAACAGCTACTAAGGTAGTTGGAAGTCAAAATTTGGAAGTTCCCTTACTGGATTATGGAAGAAGAGCCTTGAATACATAAAGATAGACTTCTTGCCCTCTCCTGCTCTGGTGATGCAGAACTGACTGATTCTCAGTATGTATCTACCTGTCCATGTATTCCTTTCTAGGAGCACCCAACACCAGGATGATGCAAGAGCTTTACTCCATCTGGGACAGTAGAGCATAGTGGTTCTGGAACTTTGTACTTTCTTGAGATTTGGACAGCTAATTTTATTTCCAGTCATTACCTCTAGCGTAAAAAGGGGTTTAATTTTCTCTTTTGGCAGAAGCTGCACTGGTTGGATGCTACTGGCTGGGTTTCCCCTCTAACCTATTGTTCACTTTTGTTTAAAAACTAACAGCTATGGACACAGTAATTTTCAACTCTGTCACTCAATGGCTTATTTTAGAAAAGTTAAAAGTATTCAGCCTGGTTCAGCTATTGAAACCATTGTAGCTATAGAGTTCGCTCTTTGTAGACAAACTCTTAAGGCTGTACCATTCTGGTAGGGTCTTTGGAGACTGTGGTATTTGTGATTGGAACGCTTTAGTCCAAAATAAACTACTTTCTTTCAGCCTGTAGCTCACCTTGTAAGCCTTAACCATGAGTGTGGCATTTTGACCCTTAAGATTGGAGCAAGAATTCATGAAATTGTTCTTCTTGGCGATGCATTACTTTTATTTGGAAAAGTAAAATCTGATTCATATTAATACATATGCCCTCTTAGTGGTCTTTCTTGCACTAAGTGCCTCTTCCCCTACTTACTTCATCTATGAAAATAATCCTAAATAGCATAAACAAGTAGATAGCAATGTTGATGGCTAGAAGACAGCATTGTACGCACACCACTGTTGTGGGCACCATAAGTGAACACCGTTCTCTCTCTTCCGCCCCATAATTGCAAACTGTAATTTCTATATATTGGCAGACCGAGTTATTACAATGTGTTCTTCAGAAATGGACTCTCCACTCAGTGGCTGCAGTCATTCTTTTTCACAAATTCTAGTTAGCGCAAGGATTGCCTTTTTGGGGGAAGTAGGGCCTTACATTGTGAAAATACGTGTATTTATATTCCCCAGTTCATTTGCTTTCAAGCGAGGTCTGTGAATGCATAAATCAGACCTACAAGCAATTTGTTCACTGCAAGGTCACTTTCTCACTGGGATGTCAGTTCTGCACCATTACCCTCAGTCAGGTTATAGAGGCATCATTTTAGATGCCTGCTGTGCTATAGTAAAACGTTCTTGCTGTGGGGCTTCTTTAATGCCTGGTCATAGACCCCTCTGAGGTTTCATGCCTGCTGAAATCTTATGGACTTATTCAAAAGTTGTCAGAAATAGGGCATCTGCAAGAAACTGGTGGATTCCCCACTCCATCCACCTTTTACTTCCCATGCTTCATTTAGAAGTGGGGGAGCCACCAGGTTTCAACGACACATCCCCAGCTGGCTCCACCACCATAGAAACCACTTGCCAGAGGGCCAGGCGTCAGAGGTCTGCTGGCTCAACAGCATTAAAAGGGCCATCCTGTTTTGATCGTGGTTTTTAAGCTGTTCTTTTGTTTGCACGTGCCATGTAAGGCATGGTTTCGTGAACATGAAAAAAACAACTCTTCCCATGCACTGGGAAATAGCAAGGATATCTCCATTTTGTTTTTCAGAAAGAAACCCCCGCTGCTGGGATTTCGTTCTGAAGGAAAAACATGGCGCTGGCTGACACTACACGGTATCCTGGCCAGCAATGCATTTAGCAAAAAGTGCTCCTGGGGTGTAGGGAAAAACTTGTTCAGTGAAAATGTCCCTAACACAACATGAAACTCAGTATTTAGTTAGTGGGTGACAGCAAGGCAGCCATAGGTTGCGCTTCTGCCACCCCATCTGCCCTCACCAGTATCTTGCAATTATGAAACCCCTTCAGTGTCCCATGCCCCATGTTAGCCTTCCAGAGTCACTGTGCATTTTTGAAGATTTATGTTTCCCCCATCAACTTTTGTATATCCTCCTTCTGATGTCTGTGACGGCATGGCCTCACTGCACCAGTGAGCTAGCTGCCAGCATTGTTGGCCATGTGATGTGTGTTTGCACAAGCTTAACAAAAGTGGGCGGTGTGCGGGACACACTGAATCTGTGTACATTGTATCAGCATGTAGCGTCTGTGCTCGACAAATTGTTTCTGTATTTTGACTTGTTTAATAAAATCCACATTTCCAATAATGAAATGGATGTGTCTTATTTGTCATGGACGTGGTTGTGCAATCGGATGATGAACATAATGCTATAAACACTAATTTATAACTGCATGATTAGGCCCATCATGATTGATTGCCACAGTTCTGCCTAACACTATCCCGAGGTGTTTGAAACTGGTGTGATTGGTACCAGAGCAAATCCAGATTAGGAGAGACTTGTACCCACCAGGAAGCTTTGTTTTTTTATGAGTAGTCCTTAAGGCACTTTTCCCTCTGAATCCTATAAAACGTTTTCCAATGGATACATCTAACCGCAGACCCCTTGACATAGAATATCCCATATCCCAAGGCGCCAGACTAGATATGTAAGATTTAAACAGCATTGTTCCTATGTGCTTGTAGGTGGCCATGTTTGACTCTGCGTTGGCTTTGTTCTACCCCGATGTGAAAGTGGATCTTGTGACGTGCAGGCCTCTTTGATGGATATGCAATGTGACAGTTCTCGTCTGTTTGGCGAGAATCCTGATTCAGCATTGGAGCACTTCAATGAACACTGGGACACAACATGCTCCTTAGGCCTTTCAACACCAGTGAGACAGCACTCTGAGCAATTTAACCCCCTTTCAAGGCTACTCCAGGAATTTTGCATACCAGCAACGCCAAGGTTCACCGCTTTCACCCGTGGGGCGGGGATGAAGCATACAACATCCAGGCCAACAAAGGCAGTCCTCTGCCCATCTGGCATCAGCCTTCAAGCCAATTTAGTTGGCCCTTAGTGGCATTTGACCACCCTTTGGGGGACAGGCTCGGGCATTTACTCCAAGGGCGGTAAATCCAGCAGGTTTGTTTTTTGATTCATTCAACTAGCCTAAATTCAATGTGGTCTGCCATTGCTTTTTAACTCGTTGCAGCTTCCCTTATAAATGTTTCCAAGAAACCACCTGAAAGTCTCTTAGACTCAGAGGATGAAAGCCTATTTGGACCTGCATATGGTCTTGGCCAATTAAAGGTGAAATGCCAGGAATATGATGAGGACCAAAAATACTAAATCCACACCCCACCGGTTGAACCCTATCATTCTAGATCATACCAGCCTTCCGAAAAGGAAGCCCGTCTTCTGTGTTGGCAATCTCATCACTAATCTGAACCATCATATTATGGAAAAAAAAATGTCCCAGATGCAATTAAAATACCAATCGCTCTGGCATAATACCTTCCAAATAGCGCTAAGTCATCAAACACCACAAAACATACCCCCTGTGCAACTTCTTAGAGCACAACATATTGAATATGTTGCTGAGGCTCCATCTACAAAACAAACACCTCAACCAGCTAATCCACTGTTATTACCAGCACAAACAGTTTTTACAACTGATGACGACCAGGACAGAGGATGGCTGAACTCAGAATGAAATGACTATATAGTCCTTTGGCCAGAGTCCCCGATGGCAGCACCTGTAGATAATTGCCACCAGATGATATAACACGTTTTCATCCTATCATCAAAGCTTGTAAAAGTTTTGTTCTACCTTTACCAACAAAAGAGTTTGATTGCTTCACTTATCATTTCAAGGATTCACCAAAGAAATCAGTATGGTCAATAACGTTTACTGACCACATATGGAATAACGGACTTAAATGTATGTGGAACCTAGCCACAGTATCAGCAGTGGTCCTGCTTCTGTATAAGAAATATAAAGCACCTGAAACTTCACCAGCTTGCCTAATAGGACATCCCTAAGCAGAATCTGTTGTTATGCAGGCATCGCAGAGAAGGTCAAGAAACCCTTTAACACCCTACAGGGTGTCTCCAGAAAGAGAGGTTAGACACTTGGGCAACATCAGCAAAAAAGTATCAGCAATGGCAGCAACAACTACTAAAGCAGTACATTTCCTGGCTAATGTTGACCATTTTGACATGCAAATGTGCTTGGATCTGGCACCGCTAATAGATCATTTACCTAATGACAAAAAAATGAACCGATCACCATTCTACAAGAAGGTAAACAAACATTAACAGTGATTATAGATGCATCTATTGATGTAGTTACCACAGGATTTATATCACTTTCCAGGGCTGCTTTCTTAAGACGACAAGGGTGGCTACGCTATACATCATTCAGACTATAGGTTCAGAGTAAGAATAAAGAGATCCTATGGATGGTGTAACTTTATTGGAAAACATGTAGAGGAAGCACTACAGGGTATACAAACGGATACAGAGGCAGCAACCTCACTAGGAGTCCTGCAGCAGCTCTTTCGAACCGTAAAGAGGTAAAGGATAACCTTCATAGAGAGGTGGATATCAACAATATATTTCACATCCGTATCATGTTCAGCCCCGACCATACCACCAGCGGTATCAACATCAATATAAACAATCATCAGTTGCATATTGCAGAACTGCTTAAAGAAGAAGCAATACCACCCAGTCAAGATCCCAGGACTATGGATGAAGACATTGCGGAACTACAGGCACCCTTCACCACAACCTTCAAAGTGTCAACTTTGCACCAAGTAGGCGGGAAGATTTCCACCTGTCCAAATATTGGAGAGAAATCACAATGGACAAATGGGTCCTAGATCTAGTAAATACGTGTCACTCCTTAGAATTTGTGGAGAACCCTCCAAGAACACTTCCAACCAGAAAGCAACATTTTCATCTCCACAAATTGCAAGAGTAAATTCTCTATATTATGAAGAAATCTGCTACAGAAATAGTCCCAAGATTCCAACGAAATTCAGGATTCTATTCTTCTTTCGTTTTAATCAGAATAAAACCAGGAGATGGGAGACCAATCTAAGTTTTGCAACAGCGTCTGAAAAAACGTCATGATGATCTCATTACAAAAGATTCTTTATCTACTAGGAGAGTCAGACTTTATGATGAGGCTAGACTTACAAATGCATACTTCCACATCCCTAATCACCCCAGACATTGAAAATATTCTCATTTATAGGCGGATGGTTGTCATTATCAGTTCAGGGTATGACCATTCAAACTGAAGTTAACCCCAAGAATATTTATGAAATGCATGGCCCAAGTTGCATCGTACCTTGAGAAATACCTAGGGAAACAGGGGCATCAGGTTTTTCCTTATTTGGAAACTGGCTAATAAAAGATCCAATACAAGATTCAGTCACAAATTCACCCCAAGTGTGTCAACCTGTTCAAAAGATAGGGCCTCGCAATCGTACACAGAAATCTTTAACCACGCCACAAACCAAGATACCGTTTTTAGGCATAATACAAGACACAGGAAAAGGAAAAGCTTTTTCTACCCAAGAGAGATTGCACCAATTGCAAAATGTAGCACTTTGGATTTGATCCAAGAAATGGATTACAGTATGTCAACGCAATCGCCTCCTAAGCATGATTTCCTCTAATACCCCTCTAATGTCATTTTGCCAACTGCAAATGAGATCCAGTGACTATTTTGTTTTCTTTTATACGTTTTCGCCACCGCCACTTTGTTGTCAGGTCACCATCTCAAACTGTTTTTTTTAACAATGGTGGGAAGTTTTAATTTTTTTATTTTACCTATTCCAGTTCACACGTGGCCATCAAGGATGCAAATGCGTCCACAGCAGTCATCTATGAGTGGGGTTCATTCAAATAAATGAAAATACATTAAAAAATGGCCACCACGGAGGCACGCACATCCATAGTGACCATTTTTTTATGATATTTGTTAAATTACAAGTGCATTCAAAGATGGGCTCTGTAGATGCATACGCATTCGCAGCATTCGTCTTTTAATCTCTTAACTAAGGCAGCAAGGATAATAAAGCATCACGTGAACTAAGAAAGCAGGGAAACTGAGGAACAATAACACAAGAACTCAGACAAGTGTATCCATTAAAAGTAGCTAAGATTAAGAATTAAAGGAGCACTTACAACAGTGCTAGTACTATCAGTGCTAACTCAGTCAAAAAATAACTTTATTCGATTCAAAAGAAACATAAAAGTATACAATTTAACATACATATTCACAAATGGTATTTCATATTTAAAGATTCAGAAACAAGAACACAATACACGGTATATCAAAAGCTTAAATTCAATAAAACATATTAAAACATAATGATCCCTAAATAAAAATGAATCTGATAGAACTGAGCATAAATCTACATATAAAAACGGTTAATAATAGTCTCAAATGCTCCAAACTTCCTTATATATTCAAAGTCAAATATCCCTCAGGAAGAGTTTAGTAACTTCTCTTGGAACCATATAAAGCGAGCAAGATAACGTAAAGTGCATTATGCATTGTTCAGCTACGTCATCACATATAAAAGGAGGTAGCCTCTCCTTGTATATGTAATGACGTAGTGCTAACTCAAGAGTATAGGATGCACAAAAAAACAGCTCTACCTCAAAATAAAAGTCACACAACTAAAGAGTGAAAGTTTAGGAAAAATTGAAATTACTGCAGCACAAGAATGATGAACTATCTTGGAAAAAGGTCTGTTAAACTGCTGCACCGCACCAATGACCAGAACTAGACTAAAGCAAACAACAGAGGCTGTAGAAGAGCTTGCTGATAGTCACATGCCTCAGACGTGATGAGGCTAGCAAGTGCCAGTCATTGTTGTGCTGATTAGTCCACTTATCCTTGGCCTACAAGGGTATTGGCAAACCAGTCCGCAGTGCTCGGAAATGCAGACGGGAAAAGCATACAGGCTGCCAGGAATCTGACATAGATCTATGATGTAAGTCAAGTCTTGAATGTTTTTCAAGAGGCTGAACTCACTGTTGGAACATGCCACAAGGTCAGGGCTGGTGACAAATATGGTCGTCAGAAGCAAAAGCATCCTTTCTGTCACAAAACCCAAAATAGATTCGAAATGAAGAGAAAGTTCTGAAAATTGTCAAGGAGACAGGAAGTCAGTACTGGGTTCTAGCATGCAAGATATAGTACCACTACAATGCATCCACAACAACATGTCACAACTGCAGTGAAGTTAAAACTACATATTTACCATTACACTGAGGTACATTACAAAGAGGTAAATTACAATGCATTACAATGACAATGCGTTTAAAAGTTACATGGTTGAAAATGATTTTTAGGGTTCAAGGAGGGATCGTATGGAGGTTGTAAGGGGGTTTTAGAGTTTATAGCTGGATTGTGTTAAGGGTTTGTAAGGAATTGCTAGGGTTCAGTTATAGGTAGTGTTAAGGGGTAATAAGGAGTTCTTAGGCTTGAGGAAAGGGCAGTTTTAGGGGTGGTAGGGGGTTTACGGTTCAGGGAATTAATGAGTAGTAAGCTGTGTTAGGGTTCAGAGATAGATGGTGCTAAGGAGTAATGAGCTGTTTAAAGGTTCAGGAAAGGGTATTGTATGAAGTAGTCACAGGTTTCTAGGGCTAAAAAACTGGCAGCGCTAATTGGTAGTAAGGCTTTTAGGGTTTAGGGAAGGATAGTTGTAGGGGGCAGTAAAGAGGGTTTTAGAATTCACACAGAGTAGTGTTAAGTGGTAGTAAGAGAGTTTTAGAGTTCAGACATTGGTATATTGAATGGTAGTTATTTTTTATTTTATTTATTTGTTCGAATCGTTTTATAAAGCGCGAACAAGACCCTTAAGGGTATCCGAGCGCTGTACAGAATTTGCAAAAGCAATGGTCACAAACACAATGGGATAGTAGGTGAAGTTACAACAAAGGGAGAAACAGATCAGGTAATGAGTTGGGGATATCAGCGGTGCCCTAGAGCACAAGAGAAAAATAACATAAAAGCATACAATAAAATACAGCAGTGTAGTACAATAAGAATCAGAGTATTAACAAAACAAGAGCATGTTCACAAGTTGATGCTGTTAAAGTTCGTTGAAGAGTAGCCATTTGACAAGTTTCTTGAAGGAAGCAGTGGAAGGATTGGATCTGATCTCCGGTGGCAGGGAATTCCAGATTCTTGGAGCAAGACCGGTGAAAGCACGATCGTAAGATCTTTTCTTTTTGAATCTTGGTGGTTTCAAGAGTAGTGCGGATGTACTTCTAAGGTTCCGGCTAGAGCCCGAAAGTTCAAGCTTATTTGCCAGATAGATCGGGATGTTGTAGTGTATGGCTTTATCGGTCAAGCAGGCTATCTTGAGTCGGATTCTGGCTTCGATAGATAGCCAATTTAGTTGCAAAAGGTCAGAGGGGACGTGGTCATGCTTTCTAGAGTCTAGCCGATGCGTTCAGTGTAGCTCTGAGCGGGGTCAAGCTAGCTTTGGAAGTCCAGCAAGGACCACCCGACCATATTCCAATCTAGACATAACCAAGGATTGAATCGCCGGTCTGAGGTATTTGGGGGGGGGGGGAGGTTTGATTTTCTTAAGGGTGTTAAGTTGGAAGTTGGCTCCCCTAATAGTAGCACTGATGTGCACTTGCATGTTTAAGTGTTTATCCAAGGTGATGCCTAAAGATTTGGTAGAGTCTACACCATGAGGGGTGGAGTTTAGAGCAGTGGGTTGTTTAAGCCAGGCCTGGGTAGGAGCCAAGTTAATGGGGGAGGGGATCAAAAGAAATTCCGTTTTGAGGGTATTTAACAGCAGATGGTTCTGAGCTAACCATTGTTGGGTTTGTGCAAGTGCAGTATTTAACGTTTTTATGTCCTCTTTAGAGGAGATCTTCAGGCACAGTTGAGTGTCATCTGCATTTATGTGATACTGAATGTTCGCAAGGTTCTGAATTGTAGGTCCATAGTCGTAGTGAGCCGTGCCTCTGTGATGTAGGGTAGTGCGGGTTGGATGGCTGGGATAAATGGGGGATATTTACCGATTTGGTGATACCCAACACGAGAGCTCTAAGGCAGGGCTCCTACCTGGCGACCATCTTTTAGGGTTAAAGGATGTGAAATGTTTAGGGGTTGTATGGAATAATATATATATATATATATATATATATATATATATATATATATATATATATATCTGTGGCTGTTTCCGCTGGGTGGTTATAGTTTGGACAATATTTCCATATGAAGTGTTTTTTTTGGTTTGCTAATAACTTTGGCGCCATTTGACAAATCTTCACGAAATATTCCACAAAAAAAAGTTTTCCTCCACCTCAGCTCCTTTGTGGAACAGTTTTGGGGTGATGTGTCTAGCGGGCCATGAGAAAAAGGGGAGATTCTATAGCATGTTTTCCCTATACAGTTTTCCACAGGATACTGCAAAAACGGCTGAATGGACTGACAGCAAATTAGGCAAAAAGCTAGATCTTCATCCAGAAAGCATGCATTTTGTGATTTAGGTAAACCCCTTCAGTAGTTGTGGAGATATGAAAGTTAAAAATGTATGTATATTTTGAGCCGCAGATCCCCCACGGTTCCACTGCATTGGATCTGCAAGTTTAAGGAAGCATTGTGATTGGCTGGACACAACCTGATGGGAACATTCCGTCTGCAATCGTAGGATTTGGGAACTCAGTCCCTGAGTCGTGGAAACTACAAAGAAATAACATATATTGAGGAAAGGTATGGTTACTCTGACACCATGGCCCTTGTGTAGTGAAGTGCCAGAAGGACATCTACAGGGGCCAAATTAAAACAAATCGGGGTCACTTTGAAGTTTGTGGCTCTGCAGACCACTGTGAGGCCCAGAGCAGTCTTGTTGAGAATCACAGCAGATCCGTGTGCTCAAAAATAAAGGGGAATTCAGCACTCCAATGGGGTTGAGTGACTTGTGGCCAACCGCATGCCCCCACACTCGCTCCCTTGCCATGCACTGGTTGTACCCTCACATATTACATCACTCATGAGATATTCAATGACTGCATTAATAACAACCGTAATGACATCTGAAGTGACATAATTGATAACAAGACTGTGCATGCTGAGGGCACTGGTTATGGCTACTTGAGATAACTATAGCTGGTGAATTTCAGTGGTTTTGTTATTTTAAAATGTTCTATTTTTACTGACATTTTCAACTAACTCTGTTATAACATCCCTTTAACCTTTGTGTTTTTCAGTGAATATATCTTTATTATATTTTTGGGTGTCCCACGGCCCTTCTCCATTTGATCAAAATGCAGTCCCCAGGGCCTTTTTAGGCTCTGGGATGGGGGACGCACACCACTTTCCCCTTAATCTGTTATACGGCTCCTTGGGATGGTGTCTTGAGGGCCTTTGTTGGTTTGGGGAGGGGACTGCATGCCCCGTCCTCTTTAATAAGATACTGGCTCCTGGCAAAGGGGCCAATTAGAGGATTTGAGAGCGGGCCACCTGCCCCCTCCCCTTAATTATCATATGCGCTGCCCCCAAGACCACGCACACCCGATAAATATGTGTGTGTGTGCACGTGTTTGAATGTGCGTGCGTTTATGTGTGCGTGCGTCAGGCCCGGCTCCAGGAATTTTTATTTGGGTGGCCAAGGGTGCATTTGGGTGGGCCACTGCGGGCTTGATTTGTTGCATATATGTCTAGACAGGCCTGCTTCGGGGCCCTCCTTTATTTCTTCTTAGTCTTACAAGGCCCAGTAAAACTCACTGTTTTCCAAATCTCTTTTTAATGTTATCACTCTCAAAAAGTGTTTTTTCCATGTAATGTTACTTTGATGGGAAGAGGAGGTTTCTGAGGTGGGAGTATCAGGCAAGTGACACTCCTCCGGCTCCCTCTGTGCGAGCCTTCAGAGAGATTTCCTCTTCCTTACTATCTCCACCTAACCACGGACTCTGCAACACACTCCCTTACAGGCTTCGATTAGCCATTATTCCTCTCCAGTGCACCTTATCTCACAGATGACCTTGGGCCTCAGCCCCATATCAGGCACCATTGGGCTCCACTTTCATTTTTCCCGGTAAAAACATTAGTAAAATCACCTTCATACTTAAAACATAGCAGTAAATGCAATTAGCAGGCACTTTAAAGTATGTTCCACAGTAGCCCTTATGCCCGACTGCTAATTAAATAAACAAAAACAGAAAGGCCATGACAGGGCAGGCTTGAGCGCTGATGCGAAAGTCTTTTTTGGCGCTGCACCAATAACCTCTTTCTCAGCAAATACCTTTACTACCACCTTCCAACAGTGCCCTCATCCCTCCTTGGCCCCCCTATTGACCTCTTCCTCGGATTCCCTCACTCTCACATGCCACAAGTGCCCCTCATCTCCCAATAGCCCCTCCCCCTTATGACCTCCTCCTCGGATTCCCTCAGTGCCACCCTCCACCAGTGTCCCTCATCTCTCTGTAGCCCCTCCCTCTCATGACCTCCTCCTCAGACTCCCTCACTGCCACCCTCCACCAGCGCCCCTCGTCTTTACGTAGCCTCTCTCTCATATGCATTTCATTTGTTGTATAGCGCTGCTCATATCAGTGTAGTGTGTGTCAGTACTTTACACCACACACATTATACAGAGACAATGAATCATACAAGTATGTAAATCAGTCTACAGGGAATGTCACATAAACCAATGAGGATTACAAGGTGTATGAATCACATGTCATCCATACTGGTGGGCGGGATATTTTAAGAGGGTTTGGTCTGGGGAACACAACCTTAGGATTTAAAGAGTATTCCATGGGGGTCAGCTTTACTGATAAAAATGTATATCTGCCCAAATATACTCATTTTAGCAACATTAGAATGATGAAAGACTGGGGAAGTTCTAACTATATCACAAAACAAAAAAGCAAAGTTCTAACTATATCATTCATGTTTGTATGCAGCTCTTTGGTGACAGTTCATTGGTCACTGGCCTGTTAGGATTGTAACTTCTGAACTGCAAGTAACACAAGGATCTCTGTGACAAAGGCAGTAACCCACTGAACTATCCACATAAAATGCACTTCTTCTGCATTTAAAAACTATTAACAGACAAATAATTGCTCTCCAGAAGGATCATTAATCACCAGCTTATCTGGGCATTTTGTATTGTCTTATTGCTGTCCTGCATTGGCCATGGTAATGATAAAAACTGTTTAAATGAAGCACACATGAAGTATGTGTCCTGCTGGGCCTGTGCAGATTTTAAAAAGAAAAGAATGTAGTAACACATTCTCTTACCTACTAAATTAGTCAAACTTTGTGTCACAGCTTGATGTGATAAGCTGCTGCAGGGGTCAGGAAAGGTGACAAGGAATAAACAAACTTATTTTCTCCTGTGCTTCATAGAAAAAGAAATATCAACGCAACCGGACAGTAGGCAAAGGTTTTTTTTTTTTTTTGTAAAACTCTGTTTATTGCACAAGAAAGCAATCCACTTTCACATACAGATGTAACAAGGTAAATATCGAAATGTATTAGTTGAGTCCATAACCAATAATGAGATGTATCACAGAGGGATTGCCACCTACTAGAATGACACAGTGCAATAGTACATGTTTACTTTTTGACGAAACTAGAAATAAAAAGAAAAATCATACAGGAACTGAGGAAGAAATTACAAGCAACATGCAAAAAGTGAGTCATATCAGTAAGATTGCGAGTACAGTAGAGCAGATCAATCAGCACAAGAAAACAATTCCATTCTCAATATAGCGCAATAGGAAATGGAAACATCAAGGCATTCAGGTACAGGCCGGTTCCCCACCCAACACCATAGGAGTGACAGCAGAGTCCCGCAGTCAAGGAGGCAACACCTAAGGCAGCCCATGTGGCCTTTCCGCAATCCACCGGAGCGCCCAGTAATGATGTTCTGCAGTGCAGATTATACGTGACCCGCAGGAAAATAACGATGGAGGCGGTCTCCGCGTGGTCGCGGAGCCCACCCTAGCCCACCCCCGTAGGAACAAAGGAATTAATCAATTGGGATTGTGCCTCCTGAGCGAGCCTCGCCACATACTTCCGGTATGGCCCCCATATGTCAATCGGTCTTGAAGCAATTGGAATCTGTTCTGAATACTCAACACTATTAACATTACAGTAGGCCAAACTACGGAGCCGAGCGCGGACTGTTGGAGCGCGCCTAGCACACCAGAGCAGCGCCACCTCTCGCTTGACCAAAAGAAAGCCAATGGATGCCAGCTTACGAAGAGGGCATGGGAAGTTTGCAACATAACCAAGCAACACAATTTCTGGGATGGGTTGCAGGTCCATGCCCAATATGTCCCCCAGAACCCGGTGCATTTGTAGCCAGTAGTTAGCCAGTTGCGGGCAAGTCCAGGAAAGATGGGCGAAGTCCGCCTGTGGGGCTTTACATTTAGGGCAATGGTGTGTCCTGCTAGAGTCAATCCTATGTGCAAGTGCGGGAGTGTAATACATCCTCCTCAGGAACTTAAAGTGTATGAGTTTATGTCTGGTGTTAATGGACACTTCTCTCGTGGTAGCACAACACGCCGCCCATTGGTCATCCGTGATCTGGATGCCCAGGTCGTCCTCCCAAGCGGAGCGCACCACTGCGTCAGAGGAAGGGACCGAGGCAAGGCATATCTTGTATAACTTATAGACAACATGTGCCCCCGTCTGGTTCTGTATTATAAATGTGAGTGCAGGGGTGTCATCAGGAGGGAGCGGAAATGTGTGGAATTCAGCCCTGAGCATTGAGCAAAGTCTAGTCAGCGTGAATGAGTCCATAAACGTCCTGTCTGTGAAGCGGTGGTCTTACATAAGGGAGAAAGCATGGCCGTCCGGGAAGAGATCTCCGACCGTGTGTAGTTGGAATTTGGACATTGTGCGCTGAACCACGATTCACCTGTAATGGGGAGCCAGTGAGGGTTAGGCAACGGCAGGGCAGGCGAGTGTAGTTTCTCAACGTGCAGTAGGCGTCGCAGTTTATCCCAAGCCCAACATGTAGTGGATAAAGGCTGTATGTCTTGTGGGTCCCGAGGTAGTCCCCTAGGAAGGATGGAAGTGAGGGCCACAGGGAGCGCCAAATCAGCCTCAGACCTCAGATATGGAATTCTGGCATCCGGGTGGAACCAAGGGTATGCGTACGAGCTCTGTGCTACTAGGTAATAGAGATAAAAATCTGGTACTCCGAATCCTCCACGTTTGTAAGGGAGTGTCAATGTGCGCCAGGCCACTTGTGGGTTCCTACCGCCCCATATCAAACGCAGCAGTAAGGAGCGAAGTTGTGAAAAAAAAAATCTTGGTGAGAGGGATCGGAATGTTGTTGAATAAATACAAAAACCGGGGGAGGACAATCATTTTGATGATGGCAATCCGGCCAGCCATATACAGTGGGAGGCGGAGCCAGCGCTCCGTGTGATCCTCCAAAAAATCAAGGGCATGTCCGTAATTCAAACGGACTATGGACACTGTGTCAAGGTGGATGTGGATTCCCAGATATTTCACAGAGTCGGTGCTCCATTCTAGAGGAAACGAGCAGTTCCACTGCAAGGTGGAGGGGGTGAGTGGAAAAATGACCGATTTGTGCCAATTTATTCTAAGGCCCGAGAAGTCGCCAAAGCGGGTAATCTCCGACAATAGCGGCTCCAAATTGGACTGAGGAGTCCGAACATACAAAACAGTGTCGTCGGCATACAGCGAGACGAGTAGTGGCCCGGTGCTGAACTGAAGCCCCCTGTGGAGGTGTTTCTCTTGAAAATGCCATATCAGGGGGTCCATCGCAATGATGAACAGGAGCGGGGATAAAGGGCACCCTTGACGGGTACCTCGTGAAAGTATGAAGCTTTCAGTAATGGTGCCATTCAATCGTATCCGGGCGGTGGGACAAATCCGGACTGAGCCGGCGAAATGATGGTTTCCACGAGCAGCGCCAAGCGAATTGCTAGGACTTTTGCCAAAATCTTGTAATCCAAGTTCAAGAGGGATAAGGGCCTGTAGGAGCTACACAAAGAGGGGTCACGGCCCTGCTTGGGTAATAAAACAATGACCGCCTCCCGGAGCGTGGGTGGTAGTACGCCGGCCTCAGGCGCCTCAGCGTATACCTCGACAAGCCTAGGGACAAGTTCCTCCTTGTATTCCTTGTAAAAGTCAGCCGAGTAACCATCAAGGCCTGGAGCCGAGGAGCCTCTCAATTTGGCAATGGCCTCGATTATAAAATCTGGCGTTATGGGCATGGCCAAAAATTTCTGCATGTTTTTCTCTAGGTGCACCATGGCAATTTCATTCAAATACGGTCCCGGGTTGCATTGTTCCCCCGAGAGTGTGGAAGTGTAAAGGGTTTTGTAGTATGACAGAAAAGTGTTGGAAACATCGGGAGTGGAGTGTTGCCGCGTACCCTGTGCGTCAATCACTTCAGTAATGTAAGCTGCCTGGTGTGGCGGTCTAAGCATTTGCGCCAATAGTTTGCCTGGCCTATCACTCTCGCCGTACTGCCGCGCCATGTAGTGTTTACCCATGAACCTCAATTCCCAGTCTGCAGCGTCCCGAAACTCCAAGAGTAGCTCAAGGCGTTTAGCCTCACGACCCGCAGAGGTATCCTCAAGGATCTCTTTCTCTAGCGCAGTGATATCCGTTTCAATGCGAGACAGGGTGGAGCGAATCTCACGCAGGGACCCTACATGTTTGGCGATACAAACCCCACGCAAGGTGGCCTTGAACCCCTCCCATAACGTGGCCCAGGAGGTGACAGAGCCGGTATTAATATCAAAATAGTCGTCGATGGCAGTACGGATGTCCTCCTTAAAAATTGGATCCAGCAGAGCCCTGCCAGGAAATCGCCACTGCCTCTCGTAGCCTCCCAACCTGGGGATTGCTATAGTCAATACTATGGGAGAGTGGTCAGAAGCGTGGAAAGGCCATCCACCCAGCCCGCAATGCCCGGGGAGAGGAGCCAATAGTCAATTCTAGTGCTGGTATTGTGGAAGCCAGAATGATGTGTATAATCAGGCATGTGTGGGTGCAGTCTAGCCTCTATGTCCAATAAAGAAAAGTGAGTGCAAATTTCCGCCAGTACTGAGCGGGCCCTGGGTTTGCTATCCGGAGAGGGAGAGGTACTGTCTCTGTCAGGATTCATCAATATGTTGAAGTCACCCCCCAGGACCAACAAATCTATGTCAGAGTGAAGCAGCGTCATCTGCAGGTCCTGGAAAAAGGCTGGGTAATCCACATTGGGACCATAGACTCCCACCATTGCGATCTTATAACCAAACAATACTCCCATTATAAGCACGTATCTACCCTCCCCATCAGTTTTAATGCCAGTCAATACAAAGGGGACACGTTTGTGCACAAGAATTGCAACACCTCTTGCGTATCTGCTGTAACAGGAAAATACTCTGTGTGTCCCCAAACCCCTAGCCACGGAGACCGTGTCCGACTGTACCAAATGAGTCTCTTGCATAAAGAGGACATCTACCCCATGTCGCGCTGCATAGTTCAGTACCTGTTTGCGCTTCCTCGTGCTATTTAAACCACGAACGTTCCAAGACATCAAAGTAAGTCTGGACGGTCCAGACTGTAATCCTATTCTGGCCATACATCCACATTATAGATAATCTTTGACAGGTGTGCATACGACAGTCTACTCCCATGTTCCTCGCAACTTCTCACAAACATATATGTCCAATGAAACAAAACGCATCCCAACCCCCACCCACCACCCAGCCTCCCAGAGTCCCCAGAGAGGCGATCCCCAAACAATTGCTGAACAACAGTGCAGATTACAGATGTTAGTGACCATTCAAGGAAACGGTGTTGCTGCAAAAAAAAAAGTTAGTGTTAAAGCCCCAGAAAATATAAACAACAAGGCCTGCGCCATAGGGGGTAGCAACGCCACGCCATGCGGGCGTCCCAACAGGCGATTTCCGAATAGGAGATCAGTCAATAAACACTGGAAGGTCCACATTCAATAGACAACATAACAAGAAGGGTGCCAAAAGTAGTTAACGTTAAGCAATCAGCCCTGGACAGTTTCAGCAAAAAGGTCAGCACTGGATTGTGTGTCGCTGTGAGGAGAGGTATGCGGCGCTGAGCCGGGGGCTGCCGACGAGCCCTGCTTCTTGTAGCCATGACAGAAGTCCTGTGCCTCCACGGGAGAGTCAAAAATGCGGAATCTACCGTTCACATCCACCTTCAACCTGGCCGGGTACAGGATGCCGTATTTTAGACCCAGATTCCGGAGGGTGGACTTAACTCCATTATACTTGCGTCTTGCCTCCTGGACCATCAGTGTGAAATCGGGGAAAAAGGACAGCTTGCTGCCTTGCCACTGGATCTCTCCAGCCTCACGTGCCGCACGTAACACTGCGTCGCGGTCGCGGAAGTTCATAATTCTGGCGATAATAGGTCGTGGCAGTTGGCCAGGGCGAGGTTTGGGCCCCAGAGACCTGTGTGCATGTTCGACTACAAAGCCAGCAGTGAAGGTGTCTCTGCCAAATAGTTCAATGAGGAGGTGTTCAACAAAGGTGTCAAACCGGCCCGTGGCAGTAGTCTCTGCCACGCCAAGAATGCGAATGTTATTGCGGCGACTACGCGCCTCCAAGTGTTCGTTTTTGATGGCCACGTCTTTAAGGATTTTTCCAACCCGCTCCAGTCTCTTAAGCGACTTTGAGGCGCCGTCTTCGATGTCCGATATCCTGGATTCAGCCACGTCGAGCCTCCTATCATGGGCCTGCACCTTGGTGCCCATGTCCGCAAGTTTTTGTTCTAGGCTGTCGAAGCGGGTGTCAAGCGCCTTGAAGCCGGCGCACATTTCACCCATCATGGTGGTGACCAGAGCCGCGGCGTCCCCCAAGTCTGTCGAGCTGGAAGCACCAGTCGCCGAACCAGGTGGAGGGTCCGTAGCGAGAAGGGAGGTCTTATCGAAGCTAAGCTTCCTCTGATTAGGGTCTCTCTTTCCCATCACCGCAGTAGCACGGAGGGTGTGGTCGGGGAGAGACGACCAAGGCAACTCGTTAAGGGGGAAAGTAGTAGTGCAACACCAAAGCTCCAGTCAGCCCCACAAACAGGAAGGTCTCAGCGTTCGACTGTGAGTTGTGGCCAATCGAGGTGAATGGGAGCTAGATCAGCCTCACACACGGAGGGTTATGGCGCCAGGCAGCATCCGATGCCCAGTTCCAAGTTACAGCGTGGGCCTGGTTCCATGCATTGAGTGCACCCGCTTTGGCCAGTGGAGCGGGGAGCGACCCCCCTCCCGTCGCCTGGAGCAGGAGGAATGGAGGGACTCGAAGATCCCCCCGAGTGCGTCTGAGGCGTGGCCGCTGAATATCACCTACGAGCGCCCCCCGGCCCCCAAGCCACCGCACTCCCCCACCCCCGTCGTCCCCCAGCGAGAGTTCCCGCCCGCCGCCCAGCACACAGCCCAGGCCCGCAAATCGAGGCCCCGGTCCCGGCCCCCCGCCGGGCCAACAGGCAGCGTTCACACCAGGAACCGGGAGCCAACGGCGGATGGGCAGCACGCGGGAAATCCCGCAGGAGACGTCCAAAACGGCGAAGGCCCGGCAACCAGGCACCGCGCGGCACTCACCAGCAATCCGGCGCAGTTAGAGAAGATGGCGCCGAGGTCCGAGGGCCCCGTTTCTCCTCCGCCGTGCACACTCCCCAGGCCGCTCCCACGATCTCCCGAGTCACCCAGATGGTCGGGGCGACATCAGCGTTCGGGTCCGCAAGGATGTGGAAGGTAGGAATAGCGGACTACATCTCAGTCGCCGCCATCAGGAGCCCGCATGGAGGAGCTTCACGGAAAGGCGGCTATTCCGATCGCCGCCGTGGCCACGCCCCAAAGGTTACCAAAGGTTACCATTGTCAAAGAAAGGATTTGTCGCCTTTCACCATGCAGAGATGAAATGGTGAAAAAATAAATAAAGACTTGTTAACATTTAAATGATCTTTAAAGACCTGTGAAGTACTTGGGTGCGGCTGCGATAATCTCTAAAACTGTCTGTGTGTGTGTGTGTGTGTGCGCGCGCACCGGGAAAGCAGTTTCGGCGCGGGCTGACACACACGACCTGTGCGTTGCACGCCTGCCTTCAAGCCCTCATTGCGAGGGCCAAGGCTCCTGTTTGGGTGGGCCTGGCCCACCCGGCCCACCCGCTAGAACCGGGCCTGGTGTGGGTGCGTGCAAAAATGCATTGCACTTTCTGTTTTGCACTGTAATAGCAAATATGGTTTTGGGTGAATGAGTGCATTGTAGGTTTAAGTTATTTGACGTGCTTTGTAACTGAAATGTGTGGTGTTGTTGTTCGTTGTAGTACTCTATATTTACACACGATGTTAATGATTTAAGTCCATTGGAAAGTCCCTGTATTTCCTGTAGTGACGTCCCTGACAGACTAGGCAGTGAACTGTGACATGTTATCTTTTCTGTCACTTCTACAATATTTATGTTGACAAATTGTTCCGTTAATTCCAATGAAAAAAGTACTCACTATTCTGTCAGGAGTCAATCGGCCACATGCATCAACATATTTATGAAGTGCAAACGGTGCGAATCGGTAAATTCGGCCGTTTGCGATTCCTAAATACGTTTTTGGGATGCATCATACATTTTTGTGAAATTCGCAATTTTTAGCGATTTCCAAAAATGCGATTGCTTTTAAGGAATCGCAAATTTGCGATTCCTTAAAAGCAATGCATGATTGTTTTTCAAATTGCGAATTAGCAATTAGGGGGTGCAAATTACCACGAGGTTGAACCTCGCGGTAATTTGCGAAAAGTTATGAAAATGCTCAAAAATGCATTTTTTAAACTTTCCTGTTACAGACACACATGTCCCTAGGACATGTGTGTGTGAAACATGCACTTTAAAATACATTTCAGGGGTGCAGGGACCCCCCTCTGCACCCTTGGAATGCATTAACAAATTGCGAATCGCATTTTCAAATTCGCAATTTGTAAATGCCTTCCCATTGACTCCTATGGGCCTTTTGGCCCATAGGAATCAATGGGAATTGCGAAATCGCAATTTAGAATTTGCATAATCCTTGCGATTTGGTACAAATTGCGTTTTTCACCGAATCGCAAAAATTATGCGAATAAATGAATGCATCCCATTTTGCGATTCCTTATTTGCGGTTCCCTATTTTTCGCAAATAAGGAATCGCAAAATGTCCCGATGATGCATGTGGCCGAATATCCTTACGTTTGCAGGAAGAGCATGTGGTAGACCCTGAAAGAAAATAACATAATAACCACTTGACTTTCAGGATACTGATAAAAGGCTTAATATTCTTGCTGCCCACTGTTCTCTTTGTAAGTAAATCTGAATCGGAACCAGAAGGCGAGGAGAAATTAGATGGGAATGAAGGGAAGTTTAAAAAGAAAGATGTGACCAGCTTTTCACGCCCCCCCCATTTCCGGTGCAGAACAGTGAGTGGAAAAAGAGAACTCGATTAGTAGCCTACATGGGGCAGTATGAGGGTAAGAACAAGTAGAAGGAAATCAAACGTTGTATTGTGCTCCACCTTTTTCCCTTTTGTATTCTGTAGGGAACTGATCTTTGACCTCTGGATATTGCTGATCTAACTCTAGTATGGGGTCTGTCCAAAGCAGGGAAATAATTTGTACCTAAATGTCGCCGTATTTCACACTTTTATAAGTCAATTGCAACTGTGCAGAAACTGGTTTGAGAAGTTGCACACATTTCAAATATGCAAGTGAAGTAAATGATTTTCTCTTTTCCATTTGAAAATTAACGTGTTTAAAAGCTCCTGCGTGTGCAGCGGGCTGCATAGTCCCGTTTTTTAAAGTGTGGCATGGAGAAACATGCATTGAAAATGCAATAGGTCTCGCATTAGGAACGTTTTTTTTTTTTAATTTATGTGTTGGTTTTGAAAATAGCAAAATTAATACCTTTGTCAGGTGGATGTGGTGGTGGATGTGGTGGTGAATGCGATGGTGGTGGATGCGATGGTGGTGGATGTGGTGGTGGATGCGATGGTGGTGGATGTGGCGGTGGATGTGATGGTGGATGTGATGGTGGATGCGGTGGATGTCATGGTGGATGTGATGGTGGATGCGGTGGATGTGGCGGTGGATGTGGCGGTGGATGTCATAGTGGATGTGATGGTGGATGCGGTGGATGTGGTGGTGGTGGTGGATGCGGTGGTGGATGTAGTGGAGGTGGATGCGGTGGTGGATGTAGTGGTGGTGGATGCGGTGGTGGATGTAGTGGTGGTGGATGTGGTGGATGTGGATGTGGTGGTGGTGGATGTGGCGGTGGATGTAGTGGTGGTGGATGCGGTGGTGGATGTAGTGGTGGTGGATGCGGTGGTGGATGTAGTGGTGGTGGATGTGGTGGTGGATGTGGTGGTGGTGGATGTGGTGGTGGTGGATGTGGCGGTGGATGTGGTGGTGGATGTGGTGGTGGTGGATGTAGTGGTGGTGGATGTAGTGGTGGTGGATGTGGTGGTGGTGGATGTAGTGGTGGTGGATGTGGTGGTGGTGGATGCGGTGGTGGATGTAGTGGTGGTGGATGTGGTGGTGGTGGATGTGGTGGTGGATGTGGTGGTGGTGGTGGATGTGGTGGTGGTGGATGTGGTGGTGGATGTGGTGGTGGATGTGGTGGTGGATGTGGTGGTGGATGTGGTGGTGGTGGATGTGGTGGTGGTGGATGTGGTGGTGGTGGATGTGGCGGTGGATGTGGTGGTGGATGTGGTGGTGGATGCGGTGGTGTAAGTGATGGGGAGATTACTAGTGAGCGCATTCCAATGCTGTTTCCATACGCTTCATGTCCCCAACATTAATACTACAAGGCAGGCAAATAGTAGTTACTTAATGCAAGCATTCTAAGCATTCTGATTAGATGAGTCAAGCTCAGGATGCCAGCAAGATATTGCATCACATTAAAAATGTATCTCACATCTTCCATGATCTGCAGGTTATGAGATTGAATCTCAGTAAGACTTATTTAGGCGTTCATGCTTCTGAGGTTGGGAAATTCAGTACAAATAAAATGATAACAGTAGAACCTGTGATTGATAGAACTTAGAAACGGCAAAACTATGATAAGAAGTGTTATAAAGCCTGTGATTGATAGAACTTAGAAACAGCAAAACTATGATAAGAAGTGAACATGCAGCGGATTAAAAAAAAAAAAAGAAAAGGAGACACGGCCGGCCAGCCGTGAAACTGAAAGCACGGCCGGCCGGCCGTGAAAAAGCCTTTGATGCAGCAGGGGGTAATTAGGGGAGGAGAATGGCTGGGCTGAGGCAGAGCGCCAAGCCTTTGATGCAGCAGGGGGCGGAGCGGGAAGAGCTGCTGGCGGCACTAAGCTGACGATTTGATGCTGTGCACGCGCATTTTAACTAATTGCGCTTGCGCATTGAGTTAAAAGTGCACATGCACTTCATCAAATCGCCAGTGAATCGCCAGTGTAGGTAAGCTTTGTTTAAGCCCCCATAGTCTCGCTCTGCTCAATGCGCATGCGCATTGACAGGCGAGACCTAAAAACCTATATTAGGAAGCTTCTATAAGTAAAGTGCTATGAACTACAAATTCAAAGCATGGAGGAAATTCAGTGTGGCACAATCATTTGAAATAGTTACGTGTTTAGTATCTACATTCTTTCTGCTTGTTTGTAGGTTTGCAATTTTGTCTGCTTGATACTTAGTAACAGTGAGTACAAAAACTATTCATATCACCAAGATAACTTACAGCTGTTGTGATCCCCTTGATCCTTTTCAGGCCTCTGCTCCCTTGGGCCTTAGATGGTCACCTATCTCCTAAGGACTCTGATGCAAAAGATGCAGGAAGAGGAGGACACTTGCTCCACACCCACTCCTTTCAAAAAGAATGCACATCACAATATACTTGTGAAGAGAGCCCCTCATGACGCCCTTTGAGCGGCTCACTGTAGGGACATTAGAAGTGATGGGGCCTGGAAGCGGGGACCTCTGTAGATCCTTTGCGGAAGCACCTGCACTGGCCTTGGGAGGTGGCTAGAGGTGAGCATGGAGATAGCCAGCAGATGACAATTTTCTTTTCTGTAGCTTAGTGGACTCTGGGAATCCTTTTGCCACAGAGCAGATGTTTACAAGAGGAATTGAGGCACTTTGCCAGAGATATTAGGTGGGGAAAATGAGAGAACGTTAGTATAATTCACTGAAGTTTATTTTCCAGCCACAGACTGGTTTTGCCCATCAAAGTCCTTGCACAGTCCACTCTCAGGAGTGATTTCTTACTGATTATCACAAGTACGCTTCGCTGCAGGCAGCTCAAAAGGATTTCTGCATGAGTATTAGCGATAGTTGTCTCCTTATTTGAACATGAGCCTTTAGAACCAGAATTTATCTCGAAGTCTAAAGGCACAAGTCTCTCCTGGACACCAAAATAAACAGAGATCCATATCCACTGAGAGAGCATCATTGGCCTTTGGAACTTGACTGTTGAAGCCGGAAAGCCCGTAAGGTCCTGGAGTTAGAGATAGAGGAGTCCGGCTGGATGGACACCAGTAGACCACTTGTAACTGGACATTTCTTCATCATGCCTAAGTGAAGTATCCCTTTGGTATCTGGGGGATGAAATGGGCCTTGTGGTTACATGGAGTTTTGGATGCTGCAGAAGAATCCTAAGGATCAGTCATAATTGGACATTATGCTGGGGACCTGAGCTAAGCCAAGTCTGCCTGCAATATGAACTGCTATTTAATGTTTGAGAAACCTTCTCTGAAAATCATGGAGACTCTGGGAGCACCAGAAAGGAAGTCAACAAATGTTGGTTAAAGTTGCAGTTCGCATATTTTCGATCCCTTGAGCACTGTCAAAAGATGCCGAACCTCATTCCAGAAAACTCCCTCTCCTGCTAGATTTTAGTGGTGTGTTCTGCTCTGACTTTTTGGCCATGAAATTTGAGACAACTGCAGGACTGCAAATATGACTTTGGGCCCAACCTCCGGCAGACAGTCATCCCCTTGCACATGGCCCTCGCCATGCGCTGTGGGGGTTAGGCTTCAGGGCTACCCCTGCACATAACCCGCCCAAGGTGCCCTCCCTCCATTGGCGAGGCACTGAGCACATCCATCCCTGGACAGCCAGTCACTATTGCCCATGGCCCTCGAGACTTTGGGATTAAGCCCCGTGTTCTGTAATAGCAGCCGCAAGAGATTTCTCTCTGTTGAGGTCAGCCAATCAAAGTGTCAGATTCACAAACCAGGCCTTGGGTCCACCAAACTGAAATGGAAGAAGGGGAAAAATGCGTCCTCACCAAATTATATTTGCTTATTTTTTAATTCAATGTGGGGGCTCAGATTTTCTGATCGTTCATGGACTAATAATCTAGATACCTCCTAAACTTGTAAACTTTGCAAGCTCACCCAAAAACATAAAATCAAAAACGAAATTACAAATTGATCAAACTCTACTGAATGGATTTACGCCAGACCTGGCAAAGGTGCTTTCTTGAGGAGAGTTCTGCTTCCACTCAAAGCTAGTTGTATTTATTTTCAACTTTTTTTTTAATACAGAAGAACAAAGAATCATGTGTGACTCGTTTTTTTTACCCACCTCCCTTTTAGAAGGAAATTAATGAAAATTGCCTTGCCAAAGCCAAATTGGATGAACTTTGTATTTAGAAAATTTGGTGCAGATTCTTTTAACGATGCCAACGTTATTAGGAAGACAAAATATGTATTTTCAATTAAATTCTGACCTAAATATAACTACACATTCACTATCATCGAATGGGTATAGATTTCTGGTTTATACAACTCCCCACAGGTTATTCACCTTATGAATACTCCTTTCAGGCTTCAGACTGGTCTGGAAATCCTTGTCCTCCGCAGCGATTCTTCAGTGCGGCCAGATTGAGTCATGCTGCTACAGTCCTGACACCTGGTATGGATGTGAAGTTACCAGGGTACATTAGGCATTGATTGATGCATTGGCATCAACGAGGTAAGGACCATTCTTTCTGTATCTTTGCAACAAATTTATCAGCTATGGACAGGGATGTGGTCCAATGTCTCCTCTAATGGCCTCCAGCTCAAAGCCTTAAATATGGTACAGCAAGAAGACATCCATGCATCCAAAGGCCATCAAGGAGAGAGAGGCCAGTTTTTTGGGGAGATTAATGCCTGCATGGGGGCCCTCAGGTATATTCTCTCTCCCAAAATTAAATAGTCTTCTATAGGAGATTTTCCTAAAAGGAGTTCTATTAAAACCACAATGCTGAACTCTTCATATCAGGTGAACCCCCAGCACATAAGAAGCACATAAGAAGTCTAAGGAGGAGTTCTCTGCTTCTTCAGCCAACTCTGCACTGGTTGAAGCTTTCTGGCTAGTAAAGCTGTATCATTTCAGCTGGCTTAGTAACCCCTTGGGCCACTCCTGAAAAGGGTTCTTTCAACAAGTTTGGTGATTACTGCGCCTCCAATGCCTCCTGATGGGAGGCCTTCAAAGGTTCCAGCCCTAGTGTCTAAAGTGAAGTCAAATACTGACTAGTCAGTGTCCCCATCTTGTTAGGGGCCATCCTTGGTACCAACCCAAGTCAGGGTAGTAACGCTCCTGGAGCAGGCTCCGTGTGTTTGCTTTGTTTGCCCTAAGTTGGCAGGGTATGCCGAGATGTGGGCCTCTTGCACACTTTACACTGGATTCAATCTAGCTTGGCTGATGAGGGATGTTACACCAAAATCGATCCCAGGGTGCTTGTTTAAGGTCCAGAGAAGACCTGGCATGGCAGACCGAGCTGGGCTGGTCCCATGAGGAACAGGGTCAAGAATGATTTGCATTTGGCTGGGTCTGAACTAGGGTGGCAAAGTGAGTTAAGGAATGATGATGGATTTAACCCAGATCTGTGACTGGGGGTGAACAAGTGAAAAGTTTCAGTGCTCTATCCATCCTCTCCTTGTGTTTGCTGGCTCCGGGAACTGTCATGGTGTCAACTGGAGAAATTATCTTCTGTGTGACAAAGGGGAAGTCAAAGATTATTTCAGTGTTAAACAGTTATCTGAGCTCCTTAATAAGGCCCAATGATTTGAGTGCTTAGAGAACTCTTCTGACGCAAATTCTTTGGCTATGGAAGATTGGGAGCATGGATGGATCGAAGATGATGTCTCACCAGGGATCACCTCCTGCCACATTACAACACTGATGTTGGCCTTTATTTGGACTTACAAAATGCCAGTAGCTGGATACTTCTCCATAGTGGGGTATTTCTTACAAAGTCTGGCCATGCCTCCATGGAGGTCACAGGTGGGCTTCATAGGGGTCAAGGGGTGGGCATATCTCGCATAATACTGTGTAGCGTAAACACACAGAATTACCCAAGAATTCCACAAAATTAAGCAACATTGCACGAGAAGATTAATTCGGACTCTAAACCTATTTTCGTAGCACAAACTTGCTCCCTCGCGTTCAAAATGGGTGCATTTTGCACTAAGAAATAGTGCTAAATGCAACAAAACTTAAACAGCAGCTTGCACTGGCTAAATGTGCACTTGTGGTAGGATTTCCCCCTCCCCCCCCCCCAATTACTCTTAAAAACCCACGTGGGGGCAATTGCGGTATTATTTGTAATTCTGCATCAAACAGTAATGTGGATTTACCAAAATTAGTCCAGATACTCTGGCGTAATTTACATTTTACCCAGGCTTAGTCATACATTTCAGAACAATTGTTTGGAAGGTGGCTGAGCCCCTGGCACTGACTTTGCCTTCCACAGAAGTGAAGTTTAATATTTTGAATGAAATTTTGCAATTCTCCACTTGTTCTATCTCTTAAAAGCTCTTGCTTTTGTTCAATTAAGCTCTAATCCCTAAATTGGTTACATGGGAGAAACCCCTTTCAGGTCCAGATGTCCACAAACAGATTTCCAGATGTCAGAGGCCTACTCTGGGTGACCCACGTATTTTTTCATTCAATCCATCAACCAAGAGTCTGGTTGTTCAGATGCCGTCTTCTAAGCAGAACATGAACCCCTTTTTAAAATCTCCAACAAATAGGGAATTAAAAAAGCTCACTGACTTGGGTTACCAAGTTTGTGCCTGTGAAATCTGGCTGTCCATGCAGCCAATGTCACCTGCCCCTTAGGCTGATATGGCCATGCATTGTTGGTATTAGCAAACCTTACAGCTACCACCAGCTTGCCAAAACTTATGAAAAAGCTGTACTGAGACCTAGTTATTGATGACCTAGATGTCTCAAAACAGATAATGAAGAGTGGCTTTGCCTCTGTGGATATAGTTGTTGAGTTTAAGGTTACAACTAATATGCTGTATCAACAAGCTTGGATGTGTTCCACTGGAATTTTGGTGATGTGCAGGCTAGATTCATGGACATGCCCTTTGCTAGTGGGCAGCTTTTTATCAGGAGACAATCGACTTCTCCCTGGAATGTTTCAAGAACAGTAAAGCTATGGCTTCTACACTAATCCTGGCGTGTTCAGCATAGCTATTTCACCAATGGGGTCAGACGTTCCTTGGCTATTCTAGGGATGTGCAGGCCGAACTGCAGCAACTATCGCATTTCATTCAAATGTCACAACAAAAGTCCATCTTCTTTCGAAGTTTGTATAGATAGAAGAGGCATTATGAGCAGCTGATCTAGATCCCACCGTCTTCTGCGGGTTCTGCAACCTCCCAATCCCTTTGACCCTCCCAAACATTGTGGACTACTTGATGCTCCAGATGATCCTCTGGGTTCACTTCTGTCCCTATTCAATGCAACTGATCACCCCCCTTCGTTCATTGTGTCTTGACCTGCTCATACCTCGTTGATGGAAGCAGAAGTTCTCATCGGCTGGAAAAAGTGGAGATAGAAGAAAGGACATCTGGAAAAGAAGGGCATGGGATTTTACTCCTTTTAATTGTTGGTCCCCAAGAGGAGGCAAGGTCAAGGTCTGTTGGCTCATCCCCACACAGAGACTGACTTACTTTTATTGGTGTGGGGCTCAACACAGTCCATATGAAGGCCTTCCCACTTCCTCAGAGGATTACAGACATATAGGCGATGATTACAATGTGTCCGGCTCAAGCCCGGATCCCATTCTTTCAGGTCTTGCGTCTGTTAAGCCTCAAGGCAGTGTGCATTCATATTGGTGCATCATGCCACTTGGTGGGTAGTAGCCCTATAGTGGTATCTGAAGAGGCAAAGACTCAAACAACAAGATAGTCTCTTGGCTCAGGAGCAGTGGTGGACCCTTTGTTGGGAAGTCATTCAGCTGTGGAAGTGGGCACAGCCAGGAAGCATCTTCCCAGTAACTTCTCACCTAGGAGGCTGCCTCAGTGTAAGTGGATGCAGTCAATTGCCTCTCGCTGGAGAGACATGCACCCTAAAATGATGGAATTGATTTGCTCCAAACTGGGGTTTCCATTTATAGATCTCTCCACCCCATCCCAGAACACGAAATGTCCTCAATTTTGCGTCATATACTTCTCCTTTAATGGCTTCTTGGGTGATGCCTAGTGGAGCAACTGGTCTCACTGACTGTTGTATACATTTTTGAAGATCCAGCTTCTGTCCAGAATACTGGGAAAGGTGCTGGATGATTGTGCACAGCTGATGCTGATCACCCTAGACTGGGAAGTGGGGATCTGGTACCTCAATTTGTTGGTTATCAGCATTCTGCTACCTCTTTGATGCAGACCATAAATGCTTTTGCAGCAAGATATTAAGGTCATTCACCCTAATCCCCAAATGCTGTGGCTCTACATGTGGAACTTGAGCGCTGCCAGTTAGAATACTTTTGTCTTTCTGATGGAGTTGCAGATGTCATATTGGTGGCCAGCAACCCTCATTCAAAATCCATCAATGCGGCCGCTAAACTAAGTTCAGTCAATAGTGTGAGCTGAATTTTTTTTGGAGCAGTGAAAACCTCAGAGAAGCAGCAACTTGATTTTCATGCCCAGTGAGGTTGCACCTTGGACCAATTGTTTTGGGTGGGGAGGGGTGGGGGGAGGTGCGTCCTTGTCCTCTGGAAGTCCCAATCTTTCAGAGATTGTTGGAGAAATCCAGCTAGACACAGCATGGAAGAAGAAAATACTTTATTGTTGATTAATAAAAATCATTACAAACAGGAAGTAAAAATAAAAAAACATTACATTTTGGAAGACACAACAAAACATTGTAAAGTGTAAAATAATATCGGGAATACATTATATTTCAATTCAGCAATCACACCATAGAATATCAGCATTTTTAAGGTTTTTCTCCAAATCCTAATAAGTGCCATTGCTAGAGTGCCATAATATGTCAATATTACAAGGATGCCAACCTTATCCGGTTGACGTACGATTTCTAATATTAGAAATCAGATGTTTCACACCAGTCACGAAAGACAACGCTACATTATTTATAAAACTAATAATTACATTTTCTATGAAATTTTGTAAGAATTACCTACAGTACCCTGTATTTTAAAATTCAAAGATAGAAAATGTCATAAATAAAAAAAAACATAGATAAAGTGCCTCTGTGCAATTCCTTTTTTCAATGGAGCCTTTCTCAAAATCTTCTAAGAATTGCTTGCACTGTGCCTTATTTAGATCAAAGTGATAACATTCTATAATTAAAATACCTTAGATACGGTGCCACGGCGCAGACCCTTTCAAAGAAGTCTTTCTTACGTCAATCAACATTCTATATAGTTGTCAGATTATGGCGGTATAATTGACAATTATATCTTTCGGACAGCATCGTTGGACAGGTCAATTATTGGTTATCACAAGCCGGTTATTGGTTATCACAAGCCCCTATCATCGGGTGGCACACTCTAAAGTTAACTTTTTTTCTGCAATAAGAATAAACTTTACAAACTGTGTAGTTAAATGAGCTGATTTCCTGGAGTGGTAAGTGGTAATTGCTTGTCAACATGTCCTCACCCCATGCTCTTCAAGGATGGATTTTAATAGGGCTTTCCTCTCTTGTAGCAGTTGTGGACAAATGGATAAAATATGCAGTAGTGATTCATTATGAAAACCTCACAACCTACAACTGTTTGAGGGCCAAGTTTGTACCCATGGGGGGTTCCATCCTATGTGGGGTATCTCCAAACTCTTAGAAGTAGGAATGTATCTCTTATAAGGGGTTTTAACCGGGAGATAAGATACATTTGTGGCTCCAATTTGGTGAATGAATTGATAACCGACCATGCATGGCTTTTTTTTTAGCAAGCTCATCCTTATCCAATAGCATCGTTAGGAAATTGGCTGATTGGTTTAGTGTTTGTCTGAACACGACTTTATTTCTTGCTACATCTTCAAAAGGCTGAGACTTAAAATTATTTAAGCTCTCCAATAACTAAAATCTCCAACCCTCAGTATGCTCATATCCCATTATTTCCTGCCAGCAGTAATTAGCAAGTGTGCCTGGGTCTGAATAAAAGAAGGAATATAAAGACTTTAACAATGCAGATTGTCTTTTCAGACCAAGTTCCAATCTGACATTGGCATGCCCGATGTTCTTTGGAACCCTGAAGACCGATTTTAAAACTTTTATCTGTAGATTGTCAAGAATGTTTGAGTCTTTTCCTTGGAAAATCACTGACCCATAGGCCAGGGAAGATATCAGCTTCGCTTTCATTACCTTAAGTAAGTGTTCATAATTCGGACATAGTAAGGTGTCTCTCAGCTTTCTGAAGGCAAAAGACAGTGCCGTAGCTTTCGCTATTAAGTTAGGAAAATGCTGTTTAAAAGACACAGCCATGGGTCCCAAGACCTCAGGGACAGCACTCAGCGGTCAGAACCCACTCCAGTAGAGGCCACCAGCAGGCCTAGTTCAGGTCCAGTTGGAATAGGTCACATGGGCACTTGTTGTGTCCCTGGAGCCATAAAGATCCAACAGCTGACTTTTGGAGTCTATTTCCTTGTACTGGGTACAAGTGGGAACATATCCAACCCTTCAGGTCTCCTTAGCCGTCTCGAACAGTAGGCACAATGCTTCTTCCACAGTTCTAGAAAGTGTTCTGCGGAGCCATGGGTGAGGTGCTAGCTTCTAGTTTCACTAGCCAGTGGATGGGGAGCCTGGTGTAAAAGCCCCAGCTCCTTACTCTCAGAAAAGCTTGATTCCATGGGAGCGAAGAAGGACCCCTAATCCCCCAAAAGGCAGTGCCCAAATGAGTGTATAGGCAACTCAATTGCAGGCTACATCCTATCAGGAGAGAAGGGACAGAAAAATGGACCACCAGAGGTAAGAGGGGACAGCAACACTCTGCACTGCGAGGGCTCGTCACTACCGTTCTGCATAAACACAAAATAATAAAGAAGGGGGAGGAACAAACAAACATTAATCAAATCATGCAAATCAACAGACTGTCGAGTCAATCTTTTCTTCCACCCCTTACACGTTCTTTGTGTATGCACACATACTCACAAATAATATAAGCAAGAAGTTGAATTCACTCCCAGCAACTCTTGGAAAGGTAGAAATAAAATATCAATAAAAAAGGTGTCTCTTCCATAGATTGTAACAGACAAAAGGAAATAATATCTTCATCAGTGCACTGACCTCGTATCTGCTGGTCACAAACGTAAAAATCATAAGTGCAGCTTCATTTAGCCACAGCCATTAGCTAGACTGGGAACAGTTTGATCCCACAAACGTAAGGGAAGGGAAAGAAAGGTGTGAAGAATGTTCGTTCCGACACAGAGCGTCCTACTTGCCAGAATGGAATGCGCGAGCACGCCGACTTGCCATGGCGTGAGGATGCGCATTAATGTGGCTCCATTAACTTATCATGGGACGCAGGGTAGTTCTTCAACAAGCGTTAGAAGAAAATGACACCGAAGTAGATAGGTTCTTAACCGATCGAAAACCAAGACAGGAAAAAACAACCAGACAAGCTGGTAACAGGATCGTGAGGCTGATAATCAACCGGAGGGGCGTGGTTCACTCTCCAAACAGGAAAGTAAGCCAAGCAACGATATCCGCCTGAAGACTTCTTTTATGTTCATTGTCCATCACGTAAGGAGACGGCGTCAGAATTAGTGGGTATATACAAAGAAGGCCATTCTCTATTTCTGATTGTGTGGCATATCAGAATGGTGCATTTTGGGTGCGGTAGTTGTTTGAGGGTTTGCTCCAAGCGAGTACACATGAGGCTCAAGGTGTAACACCTGGATACTCCCTAACCAATGGAGAAACAATTCCTAGTGGCAATCCTACCCACTTTTGCAGCACACCCTGTTTGTGTTTTCTGCAAACTGGACCAGAATACACTATCCAGAGGAATCCAAGATGTCACAGCACTGATGTACTTGGAAGGATTTTCTGTGCCAGGCAGGGGCGTGTTTATGAAAATGAGCAGTCCCCTCCTCCTAAGCTACTCCAAACGTGCAGTGGACCATCTCTCCTTCCCTCTGTGCTGGTGCCCAATTGACTACCCTGGGCCTAAAGAACAAAGGACCCTTCCTTAGGCTTCCCTTTAGACTAAACTGTAAATGGGCAGACTTCACCTCTCTCCCTTTCAAGGTAATGAAGTTCCTGGACCCTCCTCCACTGCTATGAGCTGATAGGAGTCATCTGCCCTGCACCAGCTCATCCTGCCACCAGGCCTAAGCCCTTGGTCTGTTATGGGAGCAGCTTTCACACCTTATTAAGGTCTAGCGCTAACAGGGAAGCTGCAGGCATACCACTGCAAATTAGTCTCCAGGACGTTCAGACAGTGAAAGTATTGTTCTTCTTTAATATTTATTAAAAATCTAATTAACCATTGGTTTGGATTTTGAATAAATACTAAAAATAGTAGTTGAATCATTTTGAGTATATTTCACACCCATGCTAGCAGATGTAATATTTTAATCTGTAGTACTTTTGTTTTCTCAGAGACAGGCAAAGCCTTCCATAGTAAAATAAGCTTTTGGGCAATTGTCATCACAGGACATGGTAACACTAAATTTCTACATGTCGAGATTTTAAATACCATTCGCCACACCTTGTTGGCTACAAGGCCTACATAGGGCTGACCAATTAATACATAAAAGGACGGTTTTTCCCCTATAAAAAGTGTTATTTTGACAGGTTGAGCTGCAATTTTAAACTACAGCAGTCAGGCTACAATAATGAGTATGAAGTCACGTTTTCCTTTGTTACACTATTGTGATATTTACAATTTGGTGCCAGTGGGTGAATTTCTGCACCATATTCTATGGCCTTATAAGAAAATTAAATATGTCAATTACGATTCATCCAATTTTATCAGATTCTAGGGTCAGAGAACATGCACTGGGCCTGATTAACAATGCCCCAGTGCACAGAGTGAAAACATCAACAGCATCTGTCTAATAAATTGGAGGGGGTCACCCCAAAACGGGCACTTTCTCACATATCACAAGTAAAAAGTTACTTAACTTCAGTAAAAATATTTCTGGTGGTGAAATAATCTTCCTGCAGATTCCTCACCACCAACCCAGGGGCACCTTCCTGCGTAAAAACAATCCTGAGAGGCATATTCCTCTATCTACGTGTGCTACAGAACATTGCACACATAGAAAGAGGAAGTAACAAGGAGAAATAAAGATATTTCTCCTCGTTACGCCTCCCCTAGGAAGGCATATCTTTTAGGCGGATTCCCTGGTAAATATGGGAATACATTAAAATCCTTGGGAGTGGCGTGGGCACTCCCACACAACGCCCATGGAATGTCTTCCCAGGGCGGAGTAATGCTACGCAGTGATTTGCGCTGTGGTACTCCAGATTTACAAAGTCACTCAGGACCACACAAGGTGGCCTTGCATGGCTTCATAAAAATCATTTTGGATTTGTGTCACGTTGCACCACGTTGCGTGATGCATGACTGATGCAGCCCCTCTCAAAAATATGCCCTCAGGCTGCGGAGAGCAGCCCTTCTTCTCAGGTTATGGAGGGCCTCTAGTATGAAAGCAGAGGCATACCTCCAGTGCCCGATCGTACATGCTCATCATGCAGGTAGCAATGCTATCCCTCAGGTTACTTAAATCGCATCAGACAAGAGAGCTGCTACCCAGGCTGCACAAATCTGACTGGCTCAGGCCTGAGAGAGCAGCAGAATCCATCAAGCCTCACATGGCCTATAGGAAGGAACAGAACCATAAATATCTTCAGTAATCAACCACACAGGCTCAGAACTGAGGCAGCCTCAGATTACTAATAAATTACAGGATTAGAAATCAGACAATACAGCTGCCACTAGGGTTTCACAGATCCTAGGTGTGATTCATCAGAGCTGACCACCAGATTGGACCGATGTCACGGCTCGGGCCACAGGACTGTGGTAGCTACGGAGACCTTAGAAGTTCAAGACTCACACGTAACATAAGGGCTGTCTTGCAAGTTACTAGCGTATTACAGACTCGAGCCTTAGACAGTACAGGCCACCACACAATGATCATGTATATCTAAGAGACTTCGACAGCAGATCTCCCACACACAACAGCACATGCTAGGAGCACATATGTGAGAGATATCTCTCTGATTACAGAGATGCTGTTCCCTTAAGATTCCACCAGCGGTTGCTCTGTGTGCCTCAGGGCCACAGATGCACTACACCTGGCTTCTCCAACGAGTAGTTCTCCAGCTACATGTAAGTAGGTCTTCTGTGTGCAGCCCAGCCAACTAGATTTTGATTGGTTGAATAAATATATGTATACCAGTATTGAAAAAAAGAGTATTCGAGATGAAAATGTGTGTGTATTTTCAGAAATCATAAACTAGGATTTGGAAAATAGCTGCTGAATTTTCAAAATAATTTTCAGCTGATATTTTAGTGATAAATCATGCCACGCATGGGTGATATTACAAATACGTTTACCTTTTTTCCACTTTACTGTTGGCAACCGTGACTGATGCACTAAATCGATCACTGCTGGATATCCTGCATATGGTGGCCTCTAAGGTAATATTATCTCATGTGGTCACCTGTAATATTAGTAGATTGGGGAGATTTTAATTGAACACAAGAAGCACTTACTACAGAAAAGGTTGGAGTTCTCTGCACTACTTCTTTGTGATCAAAAGATGAATAATTACTCTGGTTATAATCTCCGAGTTAAGAAAGCACAGCTATCGCTCGGGTTACAGTATTTTGCCAGCTCCAGTTTCATCACGGAGTAGTCTCTACAGACCTCTCCTTTGGTTCGTGCCTCTGTCTCACCTAGCTTCTGATCATTACGCCACGTCAATGGACTCTGTGTAGATCAGCTCTATCTACTAGCTGCAATGTTGGACCTTGTTCCAGACCCTGCTTCCCTGACGTCACTGCAGTCAGGCAGCAGGCCAGGCACTTTCCGCTGTGCGTGACATGCACGGGGGCTTGGGTGGGTTAGGAAGTGGGCTGTCCCACTTCAGTGACCCAGAAACTGATTTTTGCAGAGCTTGTATTTCCATTGCGGGTCCGTAGTCTCGGCCCCCAGCGAGATTACGAGGTACCTCGTGCAGGGGCCTGTGTCCGTGGCACGAAGAGTTCGGGGGCGCGCGCAGCTGTAAGATTCTACATGATGGAGGACACGATGAGCACGTGCAGGGACTACGCGCGTGGCACGAGGAGCGAGGGCATGGATGACCCAGCGCCCAAGGTTTTATGACAGCTTAGCCCTCACTTCGGCACTGACTGGACTATTCACCCTGACACCCGCTTTAGCACCAATTTATTATTCATGCCCCCCTGGCACTCACCCTGGCATCCATGGATTTCTGTATAGACACTCTGGCACTTACGCTTCTGTCCATGGCCCTGGCATTCATTCTGGCTCTCACCTCATTGCAAACCACAGCTCTCACCCTGGCATTGATCCCTTTATTCTCCTTAACACTCACCCAAGCACTAATTAATAGAGATCCTGGTACTCACCGCAACATCCCAGGTGCTCAAGCTCTTGCATTCACACTGGCATTTCTGGCTGTCACTGTGGCCCTAATCCTGGCTGTGACCTCGTTACACACCTGGGTACTCACCATGGCCTTCCTGAGACTCATCTTAGTGCTCACCACAATACTTACCCTGCCACTTACCCTGCTATCCTTGACACTCATCCTGGCTTTCGTCTTGATGCACACCCTAACACACAGCATAGCATCCCCGGCACTCATTCTAACACTCATCATGGCTCTCATCTCAACCTGCCCTTTGGCACTCACCGCAATACTGGCACTCACTCGGGAACTCAAAAAGACAGTCATTGTCAATCTCCATGATTATTCACCCAGGCACTAATATTGGCTCGACCTATGTACACTCACTGGCACTCACCACGATACACACCGTAGCACTCATATTGCCACAAGCTTGTTATTCATCCTGGCACTCAATCTTTAACTTTCTCTGACACTTACACTCATCTAGTGTGCATCTGGCAGCCAAATGATGGCACATTCGATCTCTCATCCTGTTACTGGCACTTATTTCAGGCCATACCCTGCTGTCAATAAATCAATCAGATAGTATTTTTAAAGTTCATCTAATAACCCCCCGTGGGTATCCAGATGCTGAGGTCTTGTGGGTCTTGGTTGAAGAGCCAGGTCGTAAATCCCTTACTGAAGTCTGAAAGTGAGGGTGAGGTTTAGAGGTGGAGATGGAGGGGGAGGTAGTTCCAGGATTTAGCAGTGAGTGTGGAGAAGGTTCGACCTCTGCTGTCGCTTCTGCGGATGTGGGGGACGTGGACGTGGGAGGCAGAGTGAAGTTGTCTGGTGGTAGGTGGAAGGTCAGGCGGTAGTTGAGGTATATAGGCCCCCTGGCTTTGGAAGAATTTAAAGCTGTGGGCTAGCATCTTAAACTGGCATCTCGTCTGGACGGGGAGCCAGTGGAGCTGGCTGTGGGGTCCTGCATGGTCGGGAGTCGCTTGAGGAGTTGTGTGGAAGTTCTAGCATAGAGTATGTTTCATAGTGCAGTTGGCTGGTAAGGAGGGCTTGCGTTTGTGCTGATGGGGATCCATCTGAAAATATTATGGAGCATATGGAGGGTGTGAAAGCAGGAGGAGGATACTGGGGTGACCTGGAGCTTCATGGAGAGTTTGCTGTGCAGGGCAATGCTCAGGTTGTGGGTGTTGTCAGTGGGGGTAGGTGTGGGTCTGAGTAAGTTGGGACACCAGGTGTCATCCCACAGTGAGGTGTTCTTCCTGAAAGCTGATGCACCTCAAGCTTGTCCGTGTTTAGCTTCAGGTAGTTGGACCTCATCCAGTCTGCAACGTTTGCCATGGCTGTAATGATGGACACACACAGGGGCACTAGGACCGGCCCGAGGAAGGCCGAGGGCGGGCGGAAAGGGAGGAGCCGGGGACAAAGAACGGCAGTTAGCCGATGTACCAGGACGAGGAAGGGCAGACAATAAAGAACTCCCAAATAGTAGCGTGTGTCCGTGTCTCCATATACCAGGCAAGACACTACATCTGGCGACAAAGGTATTAAGAACCCCTGCGTGTGTGGGAAGAACAGCTAACTCGGTGCACGTCCCCTGGAAGTGGGGAGGCACCTAGAACTGTGGGCCAGTGACTGCGTTGTGACCGATTCACAGCGCGAGCATCCTCGTGCGCTGGGAGCCCACCCCAGCTATCCGGCGGAGTGTGTGACCCAACCGGAGCTCGCCCCGCTGCACCACGTGTGCATGCGGCACGTCCTGGGGGCTGGAGCCTGCTGCCTGCCTGCTCGCCGGGAGCCCACCCCAGCGATGAAATAAAGAACAGAAAACAAAAAAGAAAAGAGCTGTCTCACCTGATTCTCAGGCTGAAGAGAGAGTGCCAGCCGAAATCGCCGATCGGTGAGTGAGAGAGCGAGTGAAAAATCAATGCATCTGTGTCTCCGGTAAACAACGAGCCAATTCTTGCTGTACACGAGATTCTTGCGGCGGCCATTTTGAGGTCAGGCAATTCTGTCCAATCTCCTGTCAGGGATGCTTGGCGGCCATTTTGGAGTCAGGCAGAGGGCCTGAAAGAGCAAACAAGCACTGGCGAGTGCAAATGAAAAAATAAACAGGCACTGGCGAGTGCAAATGGAACGGTAAACAAGCACTGGCGAGTGCAAATGGAACAGTAAACAAGCACTGGCGAGTGCAAGAAACAGCAAAACAAGCACTGGCGAGTGCAAATGGAACAGTAAACAAGCACTGGTGAGTGCAAAGAAAAGTAAACCAGCACTGGAGAGTGCAACTGGAACAGTAAACAAGCACTGGCGAGTGCAAGGGAAAAAATGAACAAACACTGGCGAGTGCAACTGGAACAGTAAACTAGCACTGGTGAGTGCAAATCCAATCACAGATTTGACAAAAAGGACTTTTGTTGGCACGTTTGAAATAACAGGAGTGTGCGATGGCTGACCCCGTTCCCATGAGCATGTTGGGAGTCTCGTTCCTACGCCCTCCAGAGCCCCTCACTCTTGAATCTGGTGGGGGTATAGGCTTGCGGTGGCAAGAATGGCTCGAAGATTTCACAGACTTCATGACGGGGTCCCATGTAACTGAGGCTTGACAGCAACTGATCGCTCTCAAGAATCTTGTAGGCAAAGAAGTGGGCCAGATCATAAAAGAGTTGCCTGCTGAGTCAGCCGGTTCATATGCTAAGGTCTGTGAAGCACTCAACCGCAAGTTCTTACACAAAAAGAATGTCGATTATGAACAATACACCTTCAACCTGGCATCGCAAGAGAAAGGTGAGCAAATGAGTGCATTTGTCACACGCTTAAGACGTTTAGCAAGATATTGTGATTTTGACTAGTTCTCCACCGAGGATGCCCTCCGACTGAGAATCATAGAAGGCTGTCTATCAGAGCCCTTGAGACGCAAACTGCTCAAGAAAAGCTACCCGCTAGAGGAGATTGAGGAGATGACAAGAGTTGATGATCATGGTAGGTGATAATGGGGTAAACCCTCAGTTCACCGACCTGGGTCAGCATGTAGTTACAAAAAGAAATGGTCGGTTACAAAACATATTCATTGCGTTCATTTCATCAGTAAATGGTTAAAAGGTACACATCAACCATGTCAGAGCGAAACTGAGTTTAATTCAGCTATAAGCAGTGGTATTCAATTTATACACAGTTATTCAGTATTTAATTCATACAATGCATAACGGTGAATGTGGTCATTATTCAAAATAGTGCTCAGTGAGTGTCAAAAGGAGGGATTCCAGATTAAGTAGGGTAGGGAGTGGTTGGAATAGATGGAGGGACAAAGAAAAGGAATTGTGTCCTGTAGACAATTCAAAATTAATCCTAAAACATTTCCTGTCTATAACAGATCACACTGTTCCCTATACAATCAATACACGAAAACCAATTATGGCAAATCCTAGCGTAACGTGTATGTTGGAGAGTAATGATGTCGACGTTTCGACCCCGGTATTTAAGGGCGGGTGGTTCCTCAGTTTAGGGTCTTCATCAGGACAGTGAAGATAGTGTTAGTGAGCACCTACGGAAATAGATACGTATATCACTCAGTAGGGTGAAATTAAAAAACTATTAAAAAAGGCATCAATAAATGGTTCCTAAACTCGTGTACCTACATTGATTCAGGCGTATCAGAAAGTCCCACCTCAGTTGGAGACATGCGCCGTTGTTGGTGTTCTGTGAAAGAACAATTGACATTTAGGAAGGTATACGTCGGGCAGGTCAGGGAGGAAACATCCCACACATGAGATGGCCCTACTTACTAAATTCTTTAGGGTTGTCAGCCTTGGGTAGATGATTGAAGTCCCAGATGGATTGGGAAATGGCGTGAAATCTGCGGATACAAATGTTATATCCATGTATCTCTATGCCATTAGCAGAGGTGCACAGTGTTTAAAAATTCAGGTGGAATTCGAGGGATTCAGAAAGGATGAACTTACTTGGAAGTATGTCTTGATTACGTATTGGTAGGTGAATCTGCGGATACAAATGTTATATCCATGTATCTCTATGCCAATTGCAGAGGTGCACAGTGTTTAAAAATTCAGGTGGAATTCGAGGGATTCAGAAAGGATGAACTTACTTGAAAGTAGGTCTTGATTTCGTATTGGTAGGTGAAGAGTCAGTCAAACACCAATTTAAAGGATTAGTCTTCAAAAAGTTATTCTCTCATCATCTGTTAAGACCAGAATGCACTCTTAAAATGAGTCATTATGTGGGGTTGCTATTAGGACGACATTGAGAGAGTTAACTTATTAATCCCACTCTATCCCGCAGGAGAACTTATCCAACAAATAGGGAATTAAAAAAGCTCACTGACTTGGGTTACCAAGTTTGTGCCTGTGAAATCTGGCTGTCCATGCAGCCAATGTCACCTGCCCCTTAGGCTGATATGGCCATGCATTGTTGGTATTAGCAAACCTTACAGCTACCACCAGCTTGCCAAAACTTATGAAAAAGCTGTACTGAGACCTAGTTATTGATGACCTAGATGTCTCAAAACAGATAATGAAGAGTGGCTTTGCCTCTGTGGATATAGTTGTTGAGTTTAAGGTTACAACTAATATGCTGTATCAACAAGCTTGGATGTGTTCCACTGGAATTTTGGTGATGTGCAGGCTAGATTCATGGACATGCCCTTTGCTAGTGGGCAGCTTTTTATCAGGAGACAATCGACTTCTCCCTGGAATGTTTCAAGAACAGTAAAGCTATGGCTTCTACACTAATCCTGGCGTGTTCAGCATAGCTATTTCACCAATGGGGTCAGACGTTCCTTGGCTATTCTAGGGATGTGCAGGCCGAACTGCAGCAACTATCGCATTTCATTCAAATGTCACAACAAAAGTCCATCTTCTTTCGAAGTTTGTATAGATAGAAGAGGCATTATGAGCAGCTGATCTAGATCCCACCGTCTTCTGCGGGTTCTGCAACCTCCCAATCCCTTTGACCCTCCCAAACATTATGGACTACTGGGTGCTCTAGATGTTCCTCTGGGTTCACTTCTGTCCCTATTCAATGCAACTGATCACCCCCCTTCGTTCATTGTGTCTTGACCTGCTCATACCTCGTTGATGGAAGCAGAAGTTCTCATCGGCTGGAAAAAGTGGAGATAGAAGAAAGGACATCTGGAAAAGAAGGGCATGGGATTTTACTCCTTTTAATTGTTGGTCCCCAAGAGGAGGCAAGGTCACGGTCTGTTGGCTCATCCCCACACAGAGACTGACTTACTTTTATTGGTGTGGGGCTCAACACAGTCCATATGAAGGCCTTCCCACTTCCTCAGAGGATTACAGACATATAGGCGATGATTACAATGTGTCCGGCTCAAGCCCGGATCCCATTCTTTCAGGTCTTGCGTCTGTTAAGCCTCAAGGCAGTGTGCATTCATATTGGTGCATCATGCCACTTGGTGGGTAGTAGCCCTATAGTGGTATCTGAAGAGGCAAAGACTCAAACAACAAGATAGTCTCTTGGCTCAGGAGCAGTGGTGGACCCTTTGTTGGGAAGTCATTCAGCTGCGGAAGTGGGCACAGCCAGGAAGCATCTTCCCAGTAACTTCTCACCTAGGAGGCTGCCTCAGTGTAAGTGGATGCAGTCAATTGCCTCTCGCTGGAGAGACATGCACCCTAAAATGATGGAATTGATTTGCTCCAAACTGGGGTTTCCATTTATAGATCTCTCCACCCCATCCCAGAACACGAAATGTCCTCAATTTTGCGTCATATACTTCTCCTTTAATGGCTTCTTGGGTGATGCCTACTGGAGCAACTGGTCTCACTGACTGTTGTATACATTTTTGAAGATCCATCTTCTGTCCAGAATACTGGGAAAGGTGCTGGATGATTGTGCACAGCTGATGCTGATCACCCTAGACTGGGAAGTGGGGATCTGGTACCTCAATTTGTTGGTTATCAGCATTCTGCTACCTCTTTGATGCAGACCATAAATGCTTTTGCAGCAAGATATTAAGGTCATTCACCCTAATCCCCAAATGCTGTGGCTCTACATGTGGAACTTGAGCGCTGCCAGTTAGAATACTTTTGTCTTTCTGATGGAGTTGCAGATGTCATATTGGTGGCCAGCAACCCTCATTCAAAATCCATCAATGCGGCCGCTAAACTAAGTTCAGTCAATAGTGTGAGCTGAATTTTTTTTGGAGCAGTGAAAACCTCAGAGAAGCAGCAACTTGATTTTCATGCCCAGTGAGGTTGCACCTTGGACCAATTGTTTTGGGTGGGGAGGGGTGGGGGGAGGTGCGTCCTTGTCCTCTGGAAGTCCCAATCTTTCAGAGATTGTTGGAGAAATCCAGCTAGACACAGCATGGAAGAAGAAAATACTTTATTGTTGATTAATAAAAATCATTACAAACAGGAAGTAAAAATAAAAAAACATTAAATTTTGGAAGACACAACAAAACATTGTAAAGTGTAAAATAATATCGGGAATACATTATATTTCAATTCAGCAATCACACCATAGAATATCAGCATTTTTAAGGTTTTTCTCCAAATCCTAATAAGTGCCATTGCTAGAGTGCCATAATATGTCAATATTACAAGGATGCCAACCTTATCCGGTTGACGTACGATTTCTAATATTAGAAATCAGATGTTTCACACCAGTCACGAAAGACAACGCTACATTATTTATAAAACTAATAATTACATTTTCTATGAAATTTTGTAAGAATTACCTACAGTACCCTGTATTTTAAAATTCAAAGATAGAAAATGTCATAAATAAAAAAAAACATAGATAAAGTGCCTCTGTGCAATTCCTTTTTCAATGGAGCCTTTCTCAAAATCTTCTAAGAATTGCTTGCACTGTGCCTTATTTAGATCAAAGTGATAACATTCTATAATTAAAATACCTTAGATACGGTGCCACGGCGCAGACCCTTTCAAAGAAGTCTTTCTTACGTCAATCAACATTCTATATAGTTGTCAGATTATGGCGGTATAATTGACAATTATATCTTTCGGACAGCATCGTTGGACAGGTCAATTATTGGTTATCACAAGCCGGTTATTGGTTATCACAAGCCCCTATCATCGGGTGGCACACTCTAAAGTTAACTTTTTTTCTGCAATAAGAATAAACTTTACAAACTGTGTAGTTAAATGAGCTGATTTCCTGGAGTGGTAAGTGGTAATTGCTTGTCAACATGTCCTCACCCCATGCTCTTCAAGGATGGATTTTAATAGGGCTTTCCTCTCTTGTAGCAGTTGTGGACAAATGGATAAAATATGCAGTAGTGATTCATTATGAAAACCTCACAACCTATAACTGTTTGAGGGCCAAGTTTGTACCCATGGGGGGTTCCATCCTATGTGGGGTATCTCCAAACTCTTAGAAGTAGGAATGTATCTCTTATAAGGGGTTTTAACCGGGAGATAAGATACATTTGTGGCTCCAATTTGGTGAATGAATTGATAACCGACCATGCATGGCTTTTTTTTTAGCAAGCTCATCCTTATCCAATAGAATCGTTAGGAAATTGGCTGATTGGTTTAGTGTTTGTCTGAACACGACTTTATTTCTTGCTACATCTTCAAAAGGCTGAGACTTAAAATTATTTAAGCTCTCCAATAACTAAAATCTCCAACCCTCAGTATGCTCATATCCCATTATTTCCTGCCAGCAGTAATTAGCAAGTGTGCCTGGGTCTGAATAAAAGAAGGAATATAAAGACTTTAACAATGCAGATTGTCTTTTCAGACCAAGTTCCAATCTGACATTGGCATGCCCGATGTTCTTTGGAACCCTGAAGACCGATTTTAAAACTTTTATCTGTAGATTGTCAAGAATGTTTGAGTCTTTTCCTTGGAAAATCACTGACCCATAGGCCAGGGAAGATATCAGCTTCGCTTTCATTACCTTAAGTAAGTGTTCATAATTCGGACATAGTAAGGTGTCTCTCAGCTTTCTGAAGGCAAAAGACAGTGCCGTAGCTTTCGCTATTAAGTTAGGAAAATGCTGTTTAAAAGACACAGCCATGGGTCCCAAGACCTCAGGGACAGCACTCAGCGGTCAGAACCCACTCCAGTAGAGGCCACCAGCAGGCCTAGTTCAGGTCCAGTTGGAATAGGTCACATGGGCACTTCAGGAGAAATACCTCTTTCTGCTTGTTGTGTCCCTGGAGCCATAAAGATCCAACAGCTGACTTTTGGAGTCTATTTCCTTGTACTGGGTACAAGTGGGAAAATATCCAACCCTTCAGGTCTCCTTAGCCGTCTCGAACAGTAGGCACAATGCTTCTTCCACAGTTCTAGAAAGTGTTCTGCGGAGCCATGGGTGAGGTGCTAGCTTCTAGTTTCACTAGCCAGTGGATGGGGAGCCTGGTGTAAAAGCCCCAGCTCCTTACTCTCAGAAAAGCTTGATTCCATGGGAGCGAAGAAGGACCCCTAATCCCCCAAAAGGCAGTGCCCAAATGAGTGTATAGGCAACTCAATTGCAGGCTACATCCTATCACGAGAGAAGGGACAGAAAAATGGACCACCAGAGGTAAGAGGCGACAGCAACACTCTGCACTGCGAGGGCTCGTCACTACCGTTCTGCATAAACACAAAATAATAAAGAAGGGGGAGGAACAAACAAACATTAATCAAATCATGCAAATCAACAGACTGTCGAGTCAATCTTTTCTTCCACCCCTTACACGTTCTTTGTGTATGCACACATACTCACAAATAATATAAGCAAGAAGTTGAATTCACTCCCAGCAACTCTTGGAAAGGTAGAAATAAAATATCAATAAAAAAGGTGTCTCTTCCATAGATTGTAACAGACAAAAGGAAATAATATCTTCATCAGTGCACTGACCTCGTATCTGCTGGTCACAAACGTAAAAATCATAAGTGCAGCTTCATTTAGCCACAGCCATTAGCTAGACTGGGAACAGTTTGATCCCACAAACGTAAGGGAAGGGAAAGAAAGGTGTGAAGAATGTTCGTTCCGACACAGAGCGTCCTACTTGCCAGAATGGAATGCGCGAGCACGCCGACTTGCCATGGCGTGAGGATGCGCATTAATGTGGCTCCATTAACTTATCATGGGACGCAGGGTAGTTCTTCAACAAGCGTTAGAAGAAAATGACACCGAAGTAGATAGGTTCTTAACCGATCGAAAACCAAGACAGGAAAAAACAACCAGACAAGCTGGTAACAGGATCGTGAGGCTGATAATCAACCGGAGGGGCGTGGTTCACTCTCCAAACAGGAAAGTAAGCCAAGCAACGATATCCGCCTGAAGACTTCTTTTATGTTCATTGTCCATCACGTAAGGAGACGGCGTCAGAATTAGTGGGTATATACAAAGAAGGCCATTCTCTATTTCTGATTGTGTGGCATATCAGAATGGTGCATTTTGGGTGCGGTAGTTGTTTGAGGGTTTGCTCCAAGCGAGTACACATGAGGCTCAAGGTGTAACACCTGGATACTCCCTAACCAATGGAGAAACAATTCCTAGTGGCAATCCTACCCACTTTTGCAGCACACCCTGTTTGTGTTTTCTGCAAACTGGACCAGAATACACTATCCAGAGGAATCCAAGATGTCACAGCACTGATGTACTTGGAAGGATTTTCTGTGCCAGGCAGGGGCGTGTTTATGAAAATGAGCAGTCCCCTCCTCCTAAGCTACTCCAAACGTGCAGTGGACCATCTCTCCTTCCCTCTGTGCTGGTGCCCAATTGACTACCCTGGGCCTAAAGAACAAAGGACCCTTCCTTAGGCTTCCCTTTAGACTAAACTGTAAATGGGCAGACTTCACCTCTCTCCCTTTCAAGGTAATGAAGTTCCTGGAATCTCCTCCACTGCTATGAGCTGATAGGAGTCATCTTCCCTGCACCAGCTCATCCTGCCACCAGGCCTAAGCCCTTGGTCTGTTATGGGAGCAGCTTTCACACCTTATTAAGGTCAAGCGCTAACAGGGAAGCTGCAGGCATACCACTGCAAATTAGTCTCCAGGACGTTCAGACAGTGAAAGTATTGTTCTTCTTTAATATTTATTAAAAATCTAATTAACCATTGGTTTGGATTTTGAATAAATACTAAAAATAGTAGTTGAATCATTTTGAGTATATTTCACACCCATGCTAGCAGATGTAATATTTTAATCTGTAGTACTTTTGTTTTCTCAGAGACAGGCAAAGCCTTCCCTAGTAAAACAAGCTTTTGGGCAATTGTCATCACAGGACATGGTAACACTAAATTTCTACATGTCGAGGTTTTAAATACCATTCGCCACACCTTGTTGGCTACAAGGCCTACATAGGGCTGACCAATTAATACATAAAAGGACGGTTTTTCCCCTATAAAAAGTGTTATTTTGACAGGTTGAGCTGCAATTTTAAACTACAGCAGTCAGGCTACAATAATGAGTATGAAGTCACGTTTTCCTTTGTTACACTATTGTGATATTTACAATTTGGTGCCAGTGGGTGAATTTCTGCACCATATTCTATTGCCTTATAAGAAAATTAAATATGTCAATTACGATTCATCCAATTTTATCAGATTCTAGGGTCAGAGAACATGCACTGGGCCTGATTAACAGTGCCCCAGTGCACAGAGTGAAAACATCAACAGCATCTGTCTAATAAATGGGAGGGGGTCACCCCAAAACGGGCACTTTCTCACATATCACAAGTAAAAAGTTACTTAACTTCAGTAAAAATATTTCTGGTGGTGAAATAATCTTCCTGCAGATTCCTCACCACCAACCCAGGGGCACCTTCCTGCGTAAAAACAATCCTGAGAGGCCTATTCCTCTATCTACGTGTGCTGCAGAAAGTAGCACACATAGAAAGAGGAAGTAACAAGGAGAAATAAAGATATTTCTCCTCGTTACGCCTCCCCATGGAAGGCATATCTTTTAGGCGGATTCCCTAGTAAATATGGGAATACATCAAAATCCTTGGGAGTGGCGTGGGCACTCCCACACAACGCCCATGGAATGTCTTCCCAGGGCGGAGTAATGCTACGCAGTGATTTGCGCTGTGTTACTCCAGATTTACAAAGTCACTCAGGACCACACAAGGTGGCCTTGCATGGCTTCATAAAAATCATTTTGGATTTGTGTCACGTTGCACCACGTTGCGTGATGCATGACTGATGCAGCCCCTCTCAAAAATATGCCCTCAGGCTGCGGAGAGCAGCCCTTCTTCTCAGGTTATGGAGGGCCTCTAGTATGAAAGCAGAGGCATACCTCCAGTGCCCGATCGTACATGCTCATCATGCAGGTAGCAATGCTATCCCTCAGGTTACTTAAATCTCATCAGACAAGAGAGCTGCCACCCAGGCTGCACAAATCTGACTGGCTCAGGCCTGAGAGATCAGCAGAATCCATCAAGCCTCACATGGCCTATAGGAAGGAACAGAACCATAAATATCTTCAGTAATCAACCACACAGGCTCAGAACTGAGGCAGCCTCATATTACTAATAAATTACAGGATTAGAAATCAGACAATACAGCTGCCACTAGGGTTTCACAGATCATAGGTGTGATTCATCAGAGCTGACCACCAGATTGGACCGATGTCACGGCTCGGGCCACAGGACTGTGGTAGCTACGGAGACCTTAGACGTTCAAGACTCACACGTAACATAAGGGCTGTCTTGCAGGTTACTAGCGTATTACAGACTCGAGCCTTAGACAGTACAGGCCACCACACAATGATCATGTATATCTAAGAGGCTTCGACAGCAGATCTCCCACACACAACAGCACATGCTTGGAGCACATATGTGAGAGATATCTCTCTGATTACAGAGATGCTGTTCCCTTAAGATTCCACCAGCAGTTGCTCTGTGTGCTCCCGGGCCACAGATGCACTACATCTGGCTCCTCCAACAAGTAGCTCTCCAGCTTGCTGTAAGTATGTCTTCTGTGTGCAGCCCAGCCAACTAGATTTTGATTGGTTGAATAAATATATGTATACCAGTATTGAAAAAAAGAGTATTCGAGATGAAAATGTGTGTGTATTTTTAGAAATCATAAACTAGGATTTGGAAAATAGCTGCTGAATTTTCAAAATTATTTTCAGCTGATATTTTAGTGATAAATCATGCCACGCATGGGTGATATTACAAATACGTTTACCTTTTTTCCACTTTACTGTTGGCAACCGTGACTGATGCACTAAATCGATCACTGCTGGATATCCTGCATATAGTGGCCTCTAAGGTAATATTATCTCATGTGGTCACCTGTAATATTAGTAGATTGGGGAGATTTTAATTGAACACAAGAAGCACTTACTACAGAAAAGGTTGGAGTTCTCTGCACTACTTCTTTGTGATCAAAAGATGAATAATTACTCTGGTTATAATCTCCGAGTTAAGAAAGCACAGCTATCGCTCGGGTTACAGTATTTTGCCAGCTCCAGTTTCATCACGGAGTAGTCTCTACAGACCTCTCCTTTGGTTCGTGCCTCTGTCTCACCTAGCTTCTGATCATTACGCCACGTCAATGGACTCTGTGTAGATCCGCTCTAGCTACTAGCTGCAATGTTGGACCTTGTTCCAGACCCTGCTTCCCTGACGTCACTGCAGTCAGGCAGCAGGCCAGGCACTTTCCGCTGTGCGTGACATACACGGGGGCTTGGGTGGGTGAGGAAGTGGGCTGTCCCACTTCAGTGACCCAGAAACTGATTTTTGCAGAGCTTGTATTTCCACTGCGGGTCCGTAGTCTCGGCCCCCAGCGAGATTACGAGTTACCTCGTGCAGGGGCCTGTGTCCGTGGCACGAAGAGTTCGGGGGCGCGCGCAGCTGTAAGATTCTACATGATGGAGGACACGATGAACACGTGCAGGGACTACGCGCGTGGCACGAGGAGCGAGGGCATGGATGACGCAGCGCCCAAGGTTTTATGACAGCTTAGCCCTCACTTCGGCACTGACTGGACTATTCACCCTGACACCCGCTTTAGCACCAATTTATTATTCATGCCCCCCTGGCACTCACCCTGGCATCCATGGATTTCTGTATAGACACTCTGGCACTTACGCTTCTGTCCATGGCCCTGGCATTCATTCTGGCTCTCACCTCATTGCAAACCACAGCTCTCACCCTGGCATTGATCCCTTTATTCTCCTTAACACTCACCCAAGCACTAATTAATAGAGATCCTGGTACTCACCGCAACATCCCAGGTGCTCAAGCTCTTGCATTCACACTGGCATTTCTGGCTGTCACTGTGGCACTAATCCTGGCTGTGACCTCGTTACACACCTGGGTACTCACCATGGCCTTCCTGAGACTCACCTTAGTGCTCACCACAATACTTACCCTGCCACTTACCCTGCTATCCTTGACACTCATCCTGGCTTTCGTCTTGATGCACACCCTAACACACAGCATAGCATCCCCGGCACTCATTCTAACACTCATCATGGCTCTCATCTCAACCTGCCCTTTGGCACTCACCGCAATACTGGCACTCACTCGGGAACTCAAAAAGACAGTCATTGTCAATCTCCATGATTATTCACCCAGGCACTAATATTGGCTCGACCTATGTACACTCACTGGCACTCACCACGATACACACCGTAGCACTCATATTGCCACAAGCTTGTTATTCATCCTGGCACTCAATCTTTAACTTTCTCTGACACTTACACTCATCTAGTGTGCATCTGGCAGCCAAATGATGGCACATTTGATCTCTCATCCTGTTACTGGCACTTATTTCAGGCCATACCCTGCTGTCAATAAATCAATCAGATAGTATTTTTAAAGTTCATCTAATAACCCCCCGTGGGTATCCAGATGCTGAGGTCTTGTGGGTCTTGGTTGAAGAGCCAGGTCGTAAATCCCTTACTGAAGTCTGAAAGTGAGGGTGAGGTTTAGAGGTGGAGATGGAGGGGGAGGTAGTTCCAGGATTTAGCAGTGAGTGTGGAGAAGGTTCGACCTCTGCTGTCGCTTCTGCGGATGTGGGGGACGTGGACGAGGGAGGCAGAGTGAAGTTGTCTGGTGGTAGGTGGAAGGTCAGGCGGTAGTTGAGGTATATAGGCCCCCTGGCTTTGGAGGAATTTAAAGCTGTGGGCTAGCATCTTAAACTGGCATCTCGTCTGGACGGGGAGCCAGTGGAGCTGGCTGTGGGGTCCTGCATGGTCGGGAGTCGCTTGAGGAGTTGTGTGGAAGTTCTAGCATAGAGTATGTTTCATAGTGCAGTTGGCTGGTAAGGAGGGCTTGCGTTTGTGCTGATGGGGATCCATCTGAAAATATTATGGAGCATATGGAGGGTGTGAAAGCAGGAGGAGGATACTGGGGTGACCTGGAGCTTCATGGAGAGTTTGCTGTGCAGGGCAATGCTCAGGTTGTGGGTGTTGTCAGTGGGGGTAGGTGTGGGTCTGAGTAAGTTGGGACACCAGGTGTCATCCCACAGTGAGGTGTTCTTCCTGAAAGCTGATGCACCTCAAGCTTGTCCGTGTTTAGCTTCAGGTAGTTGGACCTTATCCAGTCTGCAACGTTTGCCATGGCTGTAATGATGGACACACACAGGGGCACTAGGACCGGCCCGAGGAAGGCCGAGGGCGGGCGGAAAGGGAGGAGCCGGGGACAAAGAACGGCAGTTAGCCGATGTACCAGGACGAGGAAGGGCAGACAATAAAGAACTCCCAAATAGTAGCGTGTGTCCGTGTCTCCATATACCAGGCAAGACACTACATCTGGCGACAAAGGTATTAAGAACCCCTGCGTGTGTGGGAAGAACGGCTAACTCGGTGCACGTCCCCTGGAAGTGGGGAGGCACCTAGAACTGTGGGCCAGTGACTGCGTGGTGACCGATTCACAGCGCGAGCATCCTCGCGCGCTGGGAGCCCACCCCAGCTATCCGGCGGAGTGTGTGACCCAACCGGAGCTCGCCCCGCTGCACCACGTGTGCATGCGGCACGTCCTGGGGGCTGGAGCCTGCTGCCTGCCTGCTCGCCGGGAGCCCACCCCAGCGATGAAATAAAGAACAGAAAACAAAAAAGAAAAGAGCTGTCTCACCTGATTCTCAGGCTGAAGAGAGAGTGCCAGCCGAAATCGCCGATCGGTGAGTGAGAGAGCGAGTGAAAAATCAATGCATCTGTGTCTCCGGTAAACAACGAGCCAATTCTCGCTGTACACGAGATTCTCGCGGCGGACATTTTGAGGTCAGGCAATTCTGTCCAATCTCCTGTCAGGGATGCTTGGCGGCCATTTTGGAGTCAGGCAGAGGGCCTGAAAGAGCAAACAAGCACTGGCGAGTGCAAATGAAAGAATAAACAGGCACTGGCGAGTGCAAATGGAACGGTAAACAAGCACTGGCGAGTGCAAATGGAACAGTAAACAAGCACTGGCGAGTGCAAGAAACAGCAAAACAAGCACTGGCGAGTGCAAATGGAACAGTAAACAAGCACTGGTGAGTGCAAAGAAAAGTAAACCAGCACTGGAGAGTGCAAATGGAACAGTAAACAAGCACTGGCGAGTGCAAGGGAAAAAATGAACAAACACTGGTGAGTGCAACTGGAACAGTAAACTAGCACTGGTGAGTGCAAATCCAATCACAGATTTGACAAAAAGGACTTTTGTTGGCACGTTTGAAATAACAGGAGTGTGCGATGGCTGACCCCGTTCCCATGAGCATGTTGGGAGTCTCGTTCCTACGCCCTCCAGAGCCCCTCACTCTTGAATCTGGTGGGGGTATAGGCTTGCGGTGGCAAGAATGGCTCGAAGATTTCACAGACTTCATGACGGGGTCCCATGTAACTGAGGCTGGACAGCAACTGATCGCTCTCAAGAATCTTGTAGGCAAAGAAGTGGGCCAGATCATAAAAGAGTTGCCTGCTGAGTCAGCCGGTTCATATGCTAAGGTCTGTGAAGCACTCAACCGCAAGTTCTTACACAAAAAGAATGTCGATTATGAACAATACACCTTCAACCTGGCATCGCAAGAGAAAGGTGAGCAAATGAGTGCATTTGTCACACGCTTAAGACGTTTAGCAAGATATTGTGATTTTGACTAGTTCTCCACCGAGGATGCCCTCCGACTGAGAATCATAGAAGGCTGTCTATCAGAGCCCTTGAGACGCAAACTGCTCAAGAAAAGCTACCCGCTAGAGGAGATTGAGGAGATGACAAGAGTTGATGATCAAGCAGACGAGCATGCGAAGAAAATGGAAGCCGGGAGGAGTGAGAAACTTGAACAAGCGTTCAGGATGCAGTCTCGACAAGTGCACGGACGGTCCCCACCTCAAGCACGGTCCTCCAGATCCAAGAAGCAATACCACCCTTTAAGTCGTCGACGCAGAAGCGCAAGTCGCACCAAGAAAAGGTCAGAAAGACAATTAAAGTGCTACAGATGCGGCTATGACGTTCCACATGCAGACGCATGCCCGGCCCTAGGCCAACGATGTCGGAAGTGTGGTAGAGACAACCATTTCGAAAGCATGTGTGGGACGTCACACAAGGACGACCAACGAAAACATACCAGGCAATATCGCCCCTCGAGCAGTCGTCACCATGTCAGAGCAGTACTGGATAGGCGAGACTCATCCACTGGGTCGTCACAATCCAGCTGTCACTCCTGCCGAACATATCAATCTCGACGATCGTCATAAAGAGAGTCAAGATCACTATCACCTATCTCACAAGACCGAGAGGAATATGTATATTTTGTAGCAGATCATGATCGGCTAAAAGAGTATCCACGGCTAGACATCAGAATCGGGTCTCATCACACCAAGTTTGTGCTGGACAGTGGGGCGTCACTAAACTACCTACCCGTGGCGGAATATCAAAGAATGAGGCCACCTCCCAAATTGGTCAACGCCCATGTGCGAGTATATTCGTGGATGTCAAAGAAACCACTCCCCTGTCTTGGGAAATTCACGACCGATCTATCGTACCAAGATCGCACAATACAAGCCTACATTCACGTCATCGAGGGGCCTGAGGTAGACTGCCTACTAAGTCTGGCCACCGCTGAACGACTGAAGTTGGTAGACATTCTGTACAAAGTGGATGACAAACCAGACATCATTAAGAAGTTCCCCAAACTCTTCCAAGGCCTCGGGAAGATGAAAAACTGCCAAATCAGTCTGCACATCAACGAGCAAATCACACCAGTGGAACAACACCATCGGAAAATCCAGTTTCATCTACAGGAAGCCGTGGAGAAAGAGCTCCAAGACTTACTCGAGGCTGACATCATAGAGAGGACTGATGGGCCAACCCCATGGGTCTCCCCGGTTGTAGTGGTTCCAAAGAAAGGAGAGACAAACCAAGTCCGTCTATGTGTGGACATGAGAGCACCTAACACAGCGATAGAGAGGCACCCAGGCCCTCACATCAGTGACATGATCACGTCACTCAACAGGGTAAAGATATTTTCAAAACTAGACCTTAACAAAGGATATCACCAATTAGAGTTACATGAGAGGTCCCGATACATCACGACATTCTCAACACATCTAGGGCTGTTCAGATACAAAAGACTAAGCTTTGGGGTGTCCTCAGCAGCAGAAATCTTTCAAGAAGCACCACAATTCACCATGTTCCCCATGTACTGAACTATAGCAATGACATCCTGGTCTATGGAGCAACCACTCAAGAACATGACAGGGCGCTAGATCGGGTCTGTCATGCACTGACGGAAGCCAACCACACACTCAATCAGGACAAGTGTGAATTTCATAAGCCAACACTGACATTTTTTGGCCATGTCTTCTCTAGAAATGACATGAAACCTGACCCCGAAAAGGTAGCAGCACTCAATGACACACCAAGCCCAGATGTATAATTGGAATTTAACGAGTTGAATAATTCTCTCGTAAATATTTATGAAAATAATATTATTCAATTCACTCCTGTCGCAGACAATAAATATCAGCCCACAAATAAGTGTAAATAAATAATTCATGGCGAACAAAACTATCTGTAGATAGTTTTTTCAAAGTAGCGCATTAAACCGCGTTACTACTTACACAAGATGGCCGCCATAAACAGTAACACGCGGTACAGACTGGATACACATCTACTTAGCTAAGATGGCGCTCGAAATAAACGCCGGTAATTTAGAACACAGGAAGATGTAAGAGAAGATAGACACTCTTACAAGGTGAGTGTAACTGTCTCTATTAAGCTTTTAATAAACTGTGATATCTTAGACAATACAACGAATAGAGATCTAAAATCGCTCTTATAACATTTTTTCTATAGATTTTGACATATAAACAAAAAAGATACGAGAGATACGTGAGAAAGGAGACTAAGATTTTTATATGAGGTGAGCACTATTGTAATAACAGTTGTAAACACGTTTTTAAACTGTTAACCACAACACAGAATATAGTGGTAAGGCTCGACTTTTCAATTTACTCTCTTATAGTTGAAATACAGAAACTGATACCGCGTTCAAAAGAGATATTAGTGAACCACAGCGGCTTGATCGGTAAGCTATAATGTTTGATATGGAAACTATCAACACTCATTTACCAAGGACATAGACGTATAGTCACGTCCTCTTATCTTTACAGAACCTGCTGAATAAACGTAAAAATAAATCTAAAAGAAACTGAAGGACTACGCTACTGAACTGATACCGAGAATAATAGAAAGGTAACAGAGCTTCACCGTTAGTTGTAAAAATGAGTCCACATTGTGGAGGACAGGTCTAAAGACTTTGAGTAGACTGGTTTATATACTAACATAGAAATAAGCTGCTCTCACATATTCCCTATATAATTAAGTCTCACGAGTAAAATATCTACTATAGCTAATAACTTACCTACCTGAGTGGGGTTAGAATGGCGGTGATTATCAGGACAGAGCGGGGGGTTTCCCCATACCACTCCAGAGATTTTAAATAATGAGAAAATGCCTAATGTAATTTTCAGTTTGTAAAACCTGAGATATAAACAGTTTAATGTATGTAAAAGTTTACAGGCCCTTTACTGAAGGCGATAGACCCGAAAGTTTTTCATGTGTACCATTACTTGACACCGGGAATCACACCCTTTTTATTTTATTTTGAGACACTAATGTATTGGGAACTATGTGCCTTTACTCTCACCTAGGAGGTGTTAGATTAATTAATATTAATACTTTCTCAACATTGTACAATTAGGTGTATTTAGTTATGTATAAAAGTTTATATTTTACTCTTTTGGCTTGCAGCCCTGATGAAGTTGTTTTTACAACGAAACACGTGTCGGCTGACCTGCTCATAAGGTTGATCTGACTACAGTGAATATTGTGAATCTGAAGATCGAATAATTGAATCGTGTGAAGTAGAATTGAAAATAAACACGGATCAAACTATACCAGGATTCTGGTGTCTAACTAGCTAACGGACAATTTATGAACATTGTGACTTTGGTGTTTGAGAGTGTAAACAATATATATACTTTTTGCTCGGCAGGAAATTTGAATCATTTCAATTACCTGGAATCAGGGTATTAGTTAGGGAGACAGGTAACCTCCCTATTCTGCCTAGTAGCAATTGGAGCTATTTGTAACCTTAATATAGCCTAAATCACTGGCTGTGCGCCCTTTCACCTGTTGCCTCTTTTCTGTTTTGTTAATTAGGTTGGGCTGCCGCTTGAGGCTTATAATAATTATGAATCGTGAGCAAGAAGCACTAGATTTATTTAAAAACCTAAGCACAGGCTCCTCTATTAATGTAGCAGTAGCCTCTACAACACACACCAAACAAGAGGGTCTTAGAGCCAAATTTGTTAAACTGGAAAAGCTGAAAATAACAGAACTTAACAAATGGTGGGATGCTGTAACACTAAAACAGTACCTAACCATCAATAGAATCCCGAGAGGATTAAGATCATCTATTCTTCCAGCTTATGAAGATCTGGAACCAGACTTACTTGACAAATGGGAGCACGAATTAACTACTAGCTCATGGAATTTGATAAGAATCCTTATTGACAATGCAGAACGCAAAATAGCGAAATTATTGATAGAAATACAAACTGTTGAGGATGAAATAAAACAACTAAATCTACCAGAAGCAACTATTAAAAATTACAACAAACTAGATAAGATATTGGCGAATTTACAGGCAGACATTAAGAGAAGGAAAGCACGCAAGATTAAGAGGGATGAACAAGACTACCTGGCGGGGAGGGTATTTACCTTTGCCCGTAAATTTGACTATCTATTCCCAAAAGGGTCAGGAAAGGTTAGAACTACTACTCCCTTGAGTTCGGCTGTGAACACATCTACAAGCAGCTTATCTACAAATGAGGATAACACAGAAGCTCCCGCTGTCCCTAGTGGAGATAGTTTAACCTCCAACATTAATTTTTTAGTGGAGGTCAGAAGAATTAGAAAAAGCCACCGGAACATAGGAGAGAGATTTGGCAACAATCAAACAGGAAGACATGAAGGGGGAGACGTGGCAAGCGCAGGAGAAGTAGCCCCGGGGATGAGAGAGAGACTGAGATCATGGAGGAAGTAACTTCAGGAACCAATGAAATTGAGGTAATTAACCTTTCATCTGTTAAGTTGTCCGAAAGCATGACTAGCATACTCAAAAAAGGTTTTGGATTCTGTCCTACTAAAAACATAGATTGGTATGCAACTAAGATTGGGAGATAGATAATCTGATTAAAAGAGTACCAACATAAAATAATCTTTCTTGACAACTTAAAATTGGATGAAAGGGAAGCGTTACGCAAACTCACAGACCACCCACAACTTATGATACGTAGAGCTGACAAAGGTGGCAACATTGTTGTTATGAATCGGAATGATTATAATGGAGAAGTATTGTCACAATTGGGAGATAGCAGATACTATGAGAGAATTAACTCTAATCCCTTAGAAATGATTAAGAACCAAATAAATATGAAACTGAAAGGATGGTATGAGAACTGTCTTTTAGATCACGATGAGTACCTATTTCTCAAAATAGATTCCCCTAAAGCCCCTTGCATGTACTGTCTTCCCAAGATACATAAGAATAAAGAGAAACCGCCAGGGAGACCAATAATCTCAGGCATAGGGGGACCAACTGAGAAACTTTCTCAATTTATAGACTCATACCTAAGACCTTACGTGCAGAACTTACCGTCACATATTGAGGACACGAAACATGTTCTTAACATAATGAATGATGTGATGTGGGAGAATGACATGATTCTAGCAACACTGGATGTAGTATCTCTCTATTCTAATATTGATCATGACAAAGGAATACGAGCCATAGAAACCTTTTTAAATAGCAGGCCAGTGGAATATCTGAACCATACATCCATGCTACTTGAGATGACTAAAATAGTACTTGAAAACAACTATTTTTTATTTGAATCTACCTGGTACAAACAAAAGATTGGGACTGCGATGGGTTCCAAATTTGCTCCGTCCTTCGCGAACCTCTTTATGGGGAGACTGGAGGCGGAGCTTATTTGGGGCCCTAAAGGCTGTCAATGGATCGACCACATATACTACTGGGGTAGATTCATTGACGACTGTTTATTATTTTGGAGAGGCACATCGGATGAACTAGACTCCTTCTTTCAGTATCTGAATGCAAATTATATGAACATGTCATTCACCACTCATTATAGCACAGAAAAACTGACTTTTCTAGATATCGAACTTTTTGTGGAAAATAATAAACTGGGCAGCCGTATGTTTCGAAAAGAGACCAGCTGCAATGCACTACTTAGAGCAGATAGTTGCCACCCAAAAAGCCAAATCAATTCGATCCCATATGGGGAAATGATTAGAGCAAGGAGGAACTGCTCTAAAGATGAAGATTTTCACTTAAACGTCAAAGACATGACTAAGAGATTTGTAAATAGAGGATACTCGGAGACTGTAATTACCAAAGCGGTTCGTAGAGCCAATAAATTACAGAGAGCTGATACTTTGAAACCTAAAAATAAATCTGAGGTCCCTACTAACAATCAGAAGCTTCGTATGATCACCAATTTTGGTAGAGGAAGTCACAAACTTTTCAATATCATGAATAAATACTGGCAAATGCTTATTTCTGACAAAGATCTTAAGCCCTTCTTAACAGAACGTCCAAGTATAACATACAGAAAGGGAATGTCTCTTGCTAATTTTGTGAGCCCAAGTTATCCAAAACTAATAACACCAACAAGCCAAAGTGACTGGCTTCGGACATGTCCGAAAGGATTCTATCATTGTGGAAACTGCAGCTCAGGCAGATGGGCAATGAGGAAAGTGCAAACATTTGAATATAATAATACTGGGACATTCCGTATTGAATCTTTTATTAACTGTGAAACACCGTATGTTATATATGTTATTGCTTGCCTATGTGGTAAAATATACGTAGGCAGTACTGTGAGGAAACTTAAAGACCGTATGATCGAACACTATCGAGCACTTAAGAATGGTGATACCAGGTATCCAATTTCCTCACATCTGATTCAAAATGGTAATGATACTGTAAGGCATACATTTTTATACCATGGAATCGAACAAGTGACATTAGATAGACGGGGTGGAAACAGGCTACTGAGTTTAAGACGCAGAGAGGCAAGATGGATTATGGTCCTTCGAGCAGTTGAAGATGGTCTTAACATAGATTCTGAGCTTCAATACTACTTAGGTGATCATTAAGATAATGAAACCATCAGTGAATAGAAAACATTTCTTTTAATTTGTTATATACTATTGGTATTTAACATATTGTGAAATTCGATAAGATGTGATAATACTTCTGCTTTTGCCTTTAATCCCCCTTTGTTGTTGTGATCAGCACCTTATTACAAGTAGAAACTGTAATGGAATGGTATGTGGTACCGACAGCTTTGACACTGGAGGTCACCGCCACGCTAACTTTATACTATAAAATTTTCTTTCATTTCTTTACCACTGAATTATACTGATAGACTAACCACTCCAATATGGCGGAAAGAGGTTATATATATCGCAAGTAGGTTCTGGTATCTACAGCTATGCGGGTAGCATAAAACTAAAACAGCCATAATGGTAATATGATGTTTTCGAAATGTACAAAATAATTCCTGTTACACGAGGTATAATTGGAATTTAACGAGTTGAATAATTCTCTCGTAAATATTTATGAAAATAATATTATTCAATTCACTCCTGTCGCAGACAATAAATATCAGCCCACAAATAAGTGTAAATAAATAATTCATGGCGAACAAAACTATCTGTAGATAGTTTTTTCAAAGTAGCGCATTAAACCGCGTTACTACTTACACAAGATGGCCGCCATAAACAGTAACACGCGGTACAGACTGGATACACATCTACTTAGCTAAGATGGCGCTCGAAATAAACGCCGGTAACTTAGAACACAGGAAGATGTAAGAGAAGATAGACACTCTTACAAGGTGAGTGTAACTGTCTCTATTAAGCTTTTAATAAACTGTGATATCTTAGACAATACAACGAATAGAGATCTAAAATCGCTCTTATAACATTTTTTCTATAGATTTTGACATATAAACAAAAAAGATACGAGAGATACGTGAGAAAGGAGACTAAGATTTTTATATGAGGTGAGCACTATTGTAATAACAGTTGTAAACACGTTTTTAAACTGTTAACCACAACACAGAATATAGTGGTAAGGCTCGACTTTTCAATTTACTCTCTTATAGTTGAAATACAGAAACTGATACCGCGTTCAAAAGAGATATTAGTGAACCACAGCGGCTTGATCGGTAAGGTATAATGTTTGATATGGAAACTATCAACACTCATTTACCAAGGACATAGACGTATAGTCACGTCCTCTTATCTTTACAGAACCTGCTGAATAAACGTAAAAATAAATCTAAAAGAAACTGAAGGACTACGCTACTGAACTGATACCGAGAATAATAGAAAGGTAACAGAGCTTCACCGTTAGTTGTAAAAATGAGTCCACATTGTGGAGGACAGGTCTAAAGACTTTGAGTAGACTGGTTTATATACTAACATAGAAATAAGCTGCTCTCACATATTCCCTATATAATTAAGTCTCACGAGTAAAATATCTACTATAGCTAATAACTTACCTACCTGAGTGGGGTTAGAATGGCGGTGATTATCAGGACAGAGCGGGGGGTTTCCCCATACCACTCCAGAGATTTTAAATAATGAGAAAATGCCTAATGTAATTTTCAGTTTGTAAAACCTGAGATATAAACAGTTTAATGTATGTAAAAGTTTACAGGCCCTTTACTGAAGGCGATAGACCCGAAAGTTTTTCATGTGTACCATTACTTGACACCGGGAATCACACCCTTTTTATTTTATTTTGAGACACTAATGTATTGGGAACTATGTGCCTTTACTTTCACCTAGGAGGTGTTAGATTAATTAATATTAATACTTTCTCAACATTGTACAATTAGGTGTATTTAGTTATGTATAAAAGTTTATATTTTACTCTTTTGGCTTGCAGCCCTGATGAAGTTGTTTTTACAACGAAACACGTGTCGGCTGACCTGCTCATAAGGTTGATCTGACTACAGTGAATATTGTGAATCTGAAGATCGAATAATTGAATCGTGTGAAGTAGAATTGAAAATAAACACGGATCAAACTATACCAGGATTCTGGTGTCTAACTAGCTAACGGACAATTTATGAACATTGTGACTTTGGTGTTTGAGAGTGTAAACAATATATATACTTTTTGCTCGGCAGGAAATTTGAATCATTTCAATTACCTGGAATCAGGGTATTACTTAGGGAGACAGGTAACCTCCCTATTCTGCCTAGTAGCAATTGGAGCTATTTGTAACCTTAATATAGCCTAAATCACTGGCTGTGCGCCCTTTCACCTGTTGCCTCTTTTCTGTTTTGTTAATTAGGTTGGGCTGCCGCTTGAGGCTTATAATAATTATGAATCGTGAGCAAGAAGCACTAGATTTATTTAAAAACCTAAGCACAGGCTCCTCTATTAATGTAGCAGTAGCCTCTACAACACACACCAAACAAGAGGGTCTTAGAGCCAAATTTGTTAAACTGGAAAAGCTGAAAATAACAGAACTTAACAAATGGTGGGATGCTGTAACACTAAAACAGTACCTAACCATCAATAGAATCCCGAGAGGATTAAGATCATCTATTCTTCCAGCTTATGAAGATCTGGAACCAGACTTACTTGACAAATGGGAGCACGAATTAACTACTAGCTCATGGAATTTGATAAGAATCCTTATTGACAATGCAGAACGCAAAATAGCGAAATTATTGATAGAAATACAAACTGTTGAGGATGAAATAAAACAACTAAATCTACCAGAAGCAACTATTAAAAATTACAACAAACTAGAGGAGATATTGGCGAATTTACAGGCAGACATTAAGAGAAGGAAAGCACGCAAGATTAAGAGGGATGAACAAGACTACCTGGCGGGGAGGGTATTTACCTTTGCCCGTAAATTTGACTATCTATTCCCAAAAGGGTCAGGAAAGGTTAGAACTACTACTCCCTTGAGTTCGGCTGTGAACACATCTACAAGCAGCTTATCTACAAATGAGGATAACACAGAAGCTCCCGCTGTCCCTAGTGGAGATAGTTTAACCTCCAACATTAATTTTTTAGTGGAGGTCAGAAGAATCAGAAAAAGCCACCGGAACATAGGAGAGAGATTTGGCAACAATCAAACAGGAAGACAAGAAGGGGGAGACGTGGCAAGCGCAGGAGAAGTAGCCCCGGGGATGAGAGAGAGACTGAGATCATGGAGGAAGTAACTTCAGGAACCAATGAAATTGAGGTAATTAACCTTTCATCTGTTAAGTTGTCCGAAAGCATGACTAGCATACTCAAAAAAGGTTTTGGATTCTGTCCTACTAAAAACATAGATTGGTATGCAACTAAGATTGGGAGATAGATAATCTGATTAAAAGAGTACCAACATAAAAGAATCTTTCTTGACAACTTAAAATTGGATGAAAGGGAAGCGTTACGCAAACTCACAGACCACCCACAACTTATGATACGTAGAGCTGACAAAGGTGGCAACATTGTTGTTATGAATCGGAATGATTATAATGGAGAAGTATTGTCACAATTGGAAGATAGCAGATACTATGAGAGAATTAACTCTAATCCCTTAGAAATGATTAAGAACCAAATAAATATGAAACTGAAGGGATGGTATGAGAACTGTCTTTTAGATCACGATGAGTACCTATTTCTCAAAATAGATTCCCCTAAAGCCCCTTGCATGTACTGTCTTCCCAAGATACATAAGAATAAAGAGAAACCGCCAGGGAGACCAATAATCTCAGGCATAGGGGGACCAACTGAGAAACTTTCTCAATTTATAGACTCATACCTAAGACCTTACGTGCAGAACTTACCGTCACATATTGAGGACACGAAACATGTTCTTAACATAATGAATGATGTGATGTGGGAGAATGACATGATTCTAGCAACATTGGATGTAGTATCTCTCTATTCTAATATTGATCATGACAAAGGAATACGAGCCATAGAAACCTTTTTAAATAGCAGGCCAGTGGAATATCTGAACCATACATCCATGCTACTTGAGATGACTAAAATAGTACTTGAAAACAACTATTTTTTATTTGAATCTACCTGGTACAAATAAAAGATTGGGACTGCGATGGGTTCCAAATTTGCTCCGTCCTTCGCGAACCTCTTTATGGGGGAGACTGGAGGCGGAGCTTATTTGGGGCCCTAAAGGCTGTCAATGGATCGACCACATATACTACTGGGGTAGATTCATTGACGACTGTTTATTATTTTGGAGAGGCACATCGGATGAACTAGACTCCTTCTTTCAGTATCTGAATGCAAATTATATGAACATGTCATTCACCACTCATTATAGCACAGAAAAACTGACTTTTCTAGATATCGAACTTTTTGTGGAAAATAATAAACTGGGCAGCCGTATGTTTCGAAAAGAGACCAGCTGCAATGCACTACTTAGAGCAGATAGTTGCCACCCAAAAAGCCAAATCAATTCGATCCCATATGGGGAAATGATTAGAGCAAGGAGGAACTGCTCTAAAGATGAAGATTTTCACTTAAACGTCAAAGACATGACTAAGAGATTTGTAAATAGAGGATACTCGGAGACTGTAATTACCAAAGCGGTTCGTAGAGCCAATAAATTACAGAGAGCTGATACTTTGAAACCTAAAAATAAATCTGAGGTCCCTACTAACAATCAGAAGCTTCGTATGATCACCAATTTTGGTAGAGGAAGTCACAAACTTTTCAATATCATGAATAAATACTGGCAAATGCTTATTTCTGACAAAGATCTTAAGCCCTTCTTAACAGAACGTCCAAGTATAACATACAGAAAGGGAATGTCTCTTGCTAATTTTGTGAGCCCAAGTTATCCAAAACTAATAACACCAACAAGCCAAAGTGACTGGCTTCGGACATGTCCGAAAGGATTCTATCATTGTGGAAACTGCAGCTCATGCAGATGGGCAATGAGGAAAGTGCAAACATTTGAATATAATAATACTGGGACATTCCGTATTGAATCTTTTATTAACTGTGAAACACCGTATGTTATATATGTTATTGCTTGCCTATGTGGTAAAATATACGTAGGCAGTACTGTGAGGAAACTTAAAGACCGTATGATCGAACACTATCGAGCACTTAAGAATGGTGATACCAGGTATCCAATTTCCTCACATCTGATTCAAAATGGTAATGATACTGTAAGGCATAAATTTTTATACCATGGAATCGAACAAGTGACATTAGATAGACGGGGTGGAAACAGGCTACTGAGTTTAAGACGCAGAGAGGCAAGATGGATTATGGTCCTTCGAGCAGTTGAAGATGGTCTTAACATAGATTCTGAGCTTCAATACTACTTAGGTGATCATTAAGATAATGAAACCATCAGTGAATAGAAAACATTTCTTTTAATTTGTTATATACTATTGGTATTTAACATATTGTGAAATTCGATAAGATGTGATAATACTTCTGCTTTTGCCTTTAATCCCCCTTTGATGTTGTGATCAGCACCTTATTACAAGTAGAAACTGTAATGGAATGGTATGTGGTACCGACAGCTTTGACACTGGAGGTCACCGCCACGCTAACTTTATACTATAAAATTTTCTTTCATTTCTTTACCACTGAATTATACTGATAGACTAACCACTCCAATATGGCGGAAAGAGGTTATATATATCGCAAGTAGGTTCTGGTATCTACAGCTACGCGGGTAGCATAAAACTAAAACAGCCATAATGGTAATATGATGTTTTCGAAATGTACAAAATAATTCCTGTTACACGAGGTATAATTGGAATTTAACGAGTTGAATAATTCTCTCGTAAATATTTATGAAAATAATATTATTCAATTCACTCCTGTCGCAGACAATAAATATCAGCCCACAAATAAGTGTAAATAAATAATTCATGGCGAACAAAACTATCTGTAGATAGTTTTTTCAAAGTAGCGCATTAAACCGCGTTACTACTTACACAAGATGGCCGCCATAAACAGTAACACGCGGTACAGACTGGATACACATCTACTTAGCTAAGATGGCGCTCGAAATAAACGCCGGTAACTTAGAACACAGGAAGATGTAAGAGAAGATAGACACTCTTACAAGGTGAGTGTAACTGTCTCTATTAAGCTTTTAATAAACTGTGATATCTTAGACAATACAACAAATAGAGATCTAAAATCGCTCTTATAACATTTTTTCTATAGATTTTCACATATAAACAAAAAAGATACGAGAGATACGTGAGAAAGGAGACTAAGATTTTTATATGAGGTGAGCACTATTGTAATAACAGTTGTAAACACGTTTTTAAACTGTTAACCACAACACAGAATATAGTGGTAAGGCTCGACTTTTCAATTTACTCTCTTATAGTTGAAATACAGAAACTGATACCGCGTTCAAAAGAGATATTAGTGAACCACAGCGGCTTGATCGGTAAGCTATAATGTTTGATATGGAAACTATCAACACTCATTTACCAAGGACATAGACGTATAGTCACGTCCTCTTGTCTTTACAGAACCTGCTGAATAAACGTAAAAATAAATCTAAAAGAAACTGAAGGACTACGCTACTGAACTGATACCGAGAATAATAGAAAGGTAACAGAGCTTCACCGTTAGTTGTAAAAATGAGTCCACATTGTGGAGGACAGGTCTAAAGACTTTGAGTAGACTGGTTTATATACTAACATAGAAATAAGCTGCTCTCACATATTCCCTATATAATTAAGTCTCACAAGTAAAATATCTACTATAGCTAATAACTTACCTACCTGAGTGGGGTTAGAATGGCGTTGATTATCAGGACAGAGCGGGGGGTTTCCCCATACCACTCCAGAGATTTTAAATAATGAGAAAATGCCTAATGTAATTTTCAGTTTGTAAAACCTGAGATATAAACAGTTTAATGTATGTAAAAGTTTACAGGCCCTTTACTGAAGGCGATAGACCCGAAAGTTTTTGATGTGTACCATTACTTGACACCGGGAATCACACCCTTTTTATTTTATTTTGAGACACTAATGTATTGGGAACTATGTGCCTTTACTTTCACCTAGGAGGTGTTAGATTAATTAATATTAATACTTTCTCAACATTGTACAATTAGGTGTATTTAGTTATGTATAAAAGTTTATATTTTACTCTTTTGGCTTGCAGCCCTGATGAAGTTGTTTTTACAACGAAACACGTGTCGGCTGACCTGCTCATAAGGTTGATCTGACTACAGTGAATATTGTGAATCTGAAGATCGAATAATTGAATCGTGTGAAGTAGAATTGAAAATAAACACGGATCAAACTATACCAGGATTCTGGTGTCTAACTAGCTAACGGACAATTTATGAACATTGTGACTTTGGTGTTTGAGAGTGTAAACAATATATATACTTTTTGCTCGGCAGGAAATTTGAATCATTTCAATTACCTGGAATCAGGGTATTAGTTAGGGAGACAGGTAACCTCCCTATTCTGCCTAGTAGCAATTGGAGCTATTTGTAACCTTAATATAGCCTAAATCACTGGCTGTGCGCCCTTTCACCTGTTGCCTCTTTTCTGTTAAGCCCAGATGACGTTGGTTACGTACGCTCATTCCTGGGCATGGCTAGCTACTACTCCAGATACATACCAGACTACGCCACAAAAATCCACCCCCTGAGAACGCTCACCAAACAAGGGCAGCCGTTTCAGTGGTCCACCCAATGTGAACAGGCGTTCAGAGATATCAAGGTAGCTGTGGAGTCGGCTAAAAACATGGCTTACTTCAATCAAAAAAAGAAGACGGAAATAACAGTGGATGCCAGCCCTGTAGGGCTAGGGGCCATCCTAGCACAATATGACAGAGATGAGGACCAACGGCACATTGTAGCATATGCCAGTAGGAGTCTAACAGACACGAAGAGAGCATACTCCCAGCCCGAAAAGGAAAGTCTAGCTGTTGTATGAGCTTGTGAACATTTCCACAAATTCATCTTCGGAAAGCACTTCACTCTGGTCACTAATCATCAAGCTCTGATCACAATTTTCGGTAACCCTCGAGCAAAAATGCCACCACGAATAGAGAGATGGGGCCTCAGGCTACAGGAATACACCTACACCATCATACACAAGCCAGGGAAAGCAAACCCTGCCTACTACATGTCCAGACACCCTACCAGGACCAGCGAATCGGAACAATCGGTTGCGGATGAATACATCCACTTCATGGTAGATCAGGCTAGACCTCCTACAGTTCCGCTGGAAGCCATCTGTGAGGCGACACAGTCCGACGTCACCCTACAAGAAGTGAAACGCCGGATACAAACGAATAGCTGGCGACATTCACAAACAAATGGACAAAACGACCAAGAAATGGCAGCGTTCAAACACGTCCACGAAGAACTGTCAATAGCGACAAATGGGCACATCCCAAGAGACACTCGAATTGTGATCCCACGACAACTAAGACAAGGGGTAATAAATCTAGCACATGAAGGACACCGGGGCATAGTAGCCACGAAAAGAGTACTCCGTGAGAGAGTCTGGTTTCCAACACTGGATCTAATGGTGGAAACAACACTGAAGGATTGCCCACAATGTCAGCTAGTGAGCCGTCCAGATCCCCCTGCACTGCTACAAAAGGTCTCCATTGCCGGAGGGTGTCTGGCAGCACGTTGCCATTGATTTCTTTGGGCCATTCAAGTCAGGCCAATCTGTCCTGGTCATCATGGACGAATATTCCAGATTCCCCATTGCACAGCTGTGCACATCCACAAAAGCCTCCAGCGCCATACCAATTCTAGAGGAAGTATTTGCTGCGTGGGGCATTCCTCACGTGGTGAAATCTGACAATGGGCCCCCATTCAACAGCCATGACTTCGCCGAATTTGCTCAACACCTAAACTTCAAACACTGGAAGATCACACCACTATGGCCTAAAGCAAACGGAATGATTGAACGCTTCATGGCCACGGTCAAGAAAGCCATTCAGCAGGCGGAGCTCACCTGAAAGAATATCCAGACAGCACTAAACGAGGTACTATGCGCCTACCGAAACACGCCCGATCCACCACGGGCAAATGTCCTGCCACCCTCATGCTAGGCCGCTCAGTGCGCACTAGATTACCAATGATGAGCAGCCCAGCGTGTGAACAGTATCCCGACTCTGATCATGAGGAGATCGCGGCCATAGATAAGCTGAAGAAAGAAAACATGAAGGACTATGTGGATGAATGTCGACATGCCTCTAACACGGAAATTCGAGAAGGAGACTGGGTGCTGGCGCAGCAAGAGCAGCACCAAAAGGCTGACTGCAAATATCACGAGACTCCGCTAAAAGTGGTGCAACAAAAAGGGACTATGATTACCGCGGAGACCGACGGAAGATGAGTCACCAGGAATGTGACACACTTTAAGAAGTGCAGCCCTAATGTCAAAGAACTAATGACTAAACCGCGAGCTGAGAAAAGAGAACCAGAGACACCACCCAACCGCAGTCAAATATTGATGGAGATTAATGATGGACACGAGCAAGACATCCCTGATCATCAGTCGCGCTCCAAACGGATCACGAGAAAACCGTCGCGCCTCATTGAAGAACTTTGAGCGGCAATCATCAGCGACGCGAAAGCAAAGGGTGTAGATAGATTGCTGTGTTTTTCTATTTTGTTTACAGAGGGGGGAGATGTAATGATGGACACACACAGGGGCACTAGGACCGGCCCGAGGAAGGTCGAGGGCGGGCGGAAAGGGCAAGACACTAAAATGGCAGTCACCCTTGGGCACACCGCTGCACTCACCCTGGTTCTCCTTTAGAAAGACTGGCGCCGATATAAAAAATGACAAAGAAAAAGACATTTGTAAAATATGTAAAACTGATTGGATGGCAGCCTCTAGAGGAAATGTGACCTTCTGGACGTTTAATATGTTGAAAAATGTGATTCTGAAAGGCCTTTGTGTGGGAGCCCTAGGGTGAAAACAAATCACGTGGGACCTTAGTTATAAATGAGATCAGACTAAAAAAAGTCTCAGGCAGAATTTCAACTCTGTGGGTGGTACCTTATAGAAAAATCTTCTAGGGCTGTACCATGGAATATAACTCGTTATTTCGCATGCAATTAGTTTACATGCCATTACTACGCGTTTTTTTTCTTAGCAAAAACCGTTACTACGCAGGTTTTTAGTTAGCATACTATTACATTGAAACTGTTAATATGTGCGAACTAAAAACTTGCCTAGTAATAATAAAACCCAACACTACATACAAATACACTACACTACACATCCCAAAGTTAAACACTACCAAAACCCTCAAAAATACACTACCGTACACTACTAAAACACCTCTACACTACCCTAAACACTAAATCAATACCCCCTTTACGACACTGCCCCTGGCTCCAGTCCTGTCCCTACTCCCTAACACTACCCTGCACGACCCTCAGAACACTACCCTAAACCCTACAACAGTACCCAACACTACACAAAGCCTACAACACTACTCTAAACCCTATAATACTACCCCCAGCAAGACACTACCACTATTCCCAGTCCGCCCCTTCACTTAAACACTCCCCTGCGGATGTATGATAGTACAACGCGATCATTTTGATCGCGGTACTTTACATTGCGGATTTTACAACGCAAGTAGTTACAACGACTTGCGTTGGACGGCGCGGATTGTGGATTTTTATAATTTTATATTCCAACACCAGTCCACGTAACAGTAGGGAAGGTGTTGGAATATAAAATTACAATATTCCTTAACCAACAGCGCCATCCAGCGCAAGTCGTAGTAACGACTTGCGTTGTAATGGCAGCGTGGTAAAGGTCGTGCGGTGTAAACACCGCGATGTAAATGACGTTTACCCTCCCCTGCACGACCCCCTGACACTACCCTAAACCCTAAAGCACTACCCAACACTACACAAACACTACTACACTAGCCTAAACCCTAAAACACTACCCCCAGCACGACCCTACCCCTACTCCCAGTCCGCTCCTTCACTTAAACACTACCCTGCACAACCTCCTGACACTACCCTACACTACACAAACACTACTACACTACCCTTAATCCTAAAACACTACCCCAGCACAACTATGCCCCTATCCCCAGACCATCCCCTACGCTGAAACACTACCCTGCACAATCCTCCAACACTACCCTAAAACACTACCCTACACTACACAAATACTACTACACTACCCTAAATCCTAAAACACTACCCCCAGCCATCGACCCTACCCCTACTCCCAGTCCGTCTCCTTCACTTAAACATTACCCTGCACTACCCCCTTATACTACCCTAAACCCTAAAACAGTACCCTACACTACACAGACACTACTATACTACCCTTAATCCTAAAACACTACCCCAGCATGGCCATGCCCCTACCCCCAGTCCATCCCCTACACTGAAACACTACCCTGCATAACCCCCCCGACACTACCCTAAACCCTAAAACACTACACAAACACTACAACACTACTCTAAACCCTAAAACACTACCCTAAGCACCACCCTGACCCTACTCCCAGTCCTGCCCTTACACGCAAACACTTCCCTACATGACCCTCTGACACTACCCTAAACCCTAAAACACTATCCTACACTACACAAACACTACTACAGTACCCTAAGCCCTAAAACAAAATCCCGAGCATGACCCTGCCTCTACCCCCAATCCGCTCCCTACACTTAAACACTACCCTGCACAACCCCGACACAACCCTACACTACACAAACACCACTAAAACATTAACCCCTGCACGACCCCACCCCATCCCCCACTCCTGTACCTACACACAAACACTACCCTACATGACCCACAACACTACCCTTAAACTAAAAACACTACTCCTCAAATACAAACACTAGAAAATTAAACAGTCCCTCTTACCTGTATCTCCTCGTGGGTGCCCGGAGCCGTCATCGCTGCCTCCTCTGAGCCGCCATCGCTGCCTCCTTGACTCCCATATTACTACGCATGCGCTGTAACAGCCCATGCGAAGTAATAACATGCGTACTAAAGGCTACGCGTTATTACAGGTCATGCGTTTTAATGCATGCGTAGTAATGGTACGCGGTGTAATGACCGCGTACAAAAGGATGTTTCCCGTACCATGAATAAGGCACACTTTCCAAGTTTACGCCATGGCGCACCTTTAAAAAGGTGCACAAGGTCCAAATACAGGACAGTGTGCCATATTACAAAGAATGTGCTGCCACCAGGGCAGTCGCAAACTCGCATTCAAGTGAAATATTGAACAAATGTTTAAAAGCTGCTTCGTGTTTCACTGTGCAGGTGGCAAACCACCAGCACTTTCAAGAAGGGAGAGAGATCACCTTGCAGGTGGGTGCAGTGAGTGACTGCACCAGCCTGCAGAGGGTCTTTGGGCATCTTAAAGGCATGTTTGATTCTGCACCCATGTTGGTAATATGGCGCAGATGCAGAGGCAAACTGAATCGCTTATTTGAAAGGAGCCACGCTTCCATGCAAATGAGGGAATGCCCTTTTATGATAGCTCTGGCACAACATGTGCACCAGCGCTATCTGTATTATAGAACGGGGTGCACAATGTTGGCGGCCCCTTCTGTAATATTCAAGTGAACGATAGAGCGGCTTCTTCAAAACCGCTCTGTGTTTCCGAGCAGAGATGGCACCCTCCTACACTTTCAGAAGGGATTAGAGATGCCCTTGCATGCTGGTGCAGTGAGTGACTGCACCCGCCTGCAAGCAGATGCCTGGGGGGAGAGGGAGTCCATGGGGCTCTGTTTCATCCCTCGAGAGGCACCCACCACCTTTACTGGAGTACTTTGAGTACATCTCATGACAGCTTCTGTGCCTTTGCACCCCCATCACTAATACAGCACAGGTATATAGGTAAAAAACCAACTCATTTACATGGGGCCACACCTCCATGCAAATGAGAGAACGCCCTCTTAAGATAGAGCTTGCGCTGTATGAGTGCCAGCACTATCTGTATTATAGGAGGGGCAGCAACAAGCGTCTGTAATATCAAAGTGCCCTGAGGGAGCAACTACCCCTGGTGTTTAGTTATTGTCCGCTGGGTCCCTTTGGATTAGGAAAGAAAAGAAAAACTGTGTGTGTAATTAAACAACTACATTTATAGAGTATTGTGGAAGTTGACATGTTTAGGGTAACAAACTTGGAACCAAGCTTTCTAGAGATTGGAATCCGTGCATGGTTTGTTTTTATATTATCTCTAAAGACGTTTCGGAACATTGACAGACTTAAAACTTCAATTCGTTTGTGGAAAAACATTAGGAAATATTTAGTCTCTTATTGATATTATGTACATGTTATGGGCAGGAAAGTCTTTCTTTTGAATATCACACAATAATATGTAAAGTCAGACACCCCAAAACGAAAAATAGAACTGAATCTAGACATTCATTACCAATATTCACACTCATTCAAACTACATTCTTACAGTTGCACACTACACATACAGCATAAAAGGAAAAAGAGATTCGACACTGTGGAGGGTCCCAAGATAGCTGTGGGAGAACATGTTGAGTTGTTTCCAAAACACCCAGCTCGATGGATTAGGCTCCCAGGGATTACTTCTCAAAGACAACTATGGTCTACGCGCGTTTCAGTGGTGAAACCACATTCCTCAGGACCAAGATGTATTGAAACTCTATAGAGAGACGTGGGATGTCTGTGGTTTTATGTGAAAACAAACTGATCCAATTATGCAATGCCTGCATGTCGCCAGTCTATTCTAGGAATTCCTGAGTGGAGCTGATGGCTCTTTTCTCTAGAAGTCCACGTAGTTCTGTGACTATAATCACTTCAAAATGTTCCGTTGGTTAGTGAGCATATATCTGCCCATTCATTCCCTCTTCTAAAGGCTGTATGAGTCCTTTGAGGAGCGATACTAGTATGCGTATATTCCTGCTGGCGCCGATTCCATGCTTGTCAGTGGTGCGAACTCGCACCACTAACAAGCATGGAAACGGCTCCAGCTTCACTCAAGAATTCCTGGAATCGACTGGCGACCTACAGCCATTGCATAATTGGATCATTGGACCGCAATGACCGTCCGAATGTTGTACGTGAGGTTGCGGGTGGGAACAAAGCCTGCCTGTTCCGGAGCCACCTGTGTGGTAACCAAAGGTTGAAGACGATTAGAAAGAAGTTTAGCGAAAATCTTCGCGTCCACATTCATAAGGGATAAGGGGCGATACGATGCACAGTCCCCCGGGTCCTTGCCAGGCTTAAGAATTGCAACGATAATCGCCTCTCTCATAGTGGGCGGCATGGTTCCCGAGTTAGCCATGTCATTAAACAAAGTGAGCAAATGGGAAATCAGGAGGTCCAAAAGCGCCTTGTAGAAGGGCACAGTGAGGCCATCGCTGCCGGGAGCACTCCCCCCTTTCATCGCGGCAAGCGCAAGGACAATCTCCTCCCGCTCGAATGGTCCAGACGTCAGTCAAGTCCAGGTTAGTAAGTTGCACAGCTAGCGTCCTAGCAGAAGCAGAGGGCAATCGAGTCGGGCCATCTGACCTGTCCAGCCCCGGGTGCCTCGTCATATTCAAGTCCCCGCCCCAGCAGACTAGCTTTCCTGAGTGTGGTGCAATCTTCACAGCGAGTGCAGTGTAAAAGTCTGGGTGATCGCAGTTGGGCCCATACGTGTTCACTACACACAATTCCAAGCCCTTGCCGTAGCAGCCAGTGATTGTGTACCTCCCTTCACTATCCGTCAACAGGGGGGCCCACCTCAGTAAGGACCTTGGGTTAAACCACGTGAGAACGCCTCTAGCGTGTGTCATGAGCCCTGCCGCATGAGGTGAGTTTCCTGAAATAGCGCTATGTTGACCTTGTGCCTAGCAAAGTATTGTAAAATCTTGCGCATCTTGCGGTGGTCATTCAGGCCCCGGACGTTCCATGTCAAAAATCTTAAAGTGTCAGTGGGGTCCGCATCAGTCGTCATCCCGTATGCCAAAAGGTGTGTGTGTGTCGCCCGCTAAGGACATACCGGGCCAATTCAAGCTAATATGTACTGTCAGCGCCATACCCAGAAGCTTAAAAAAAGCATATCAAGCCAAAACAACATAACCAGTCTCATTAACGTGCAGATGCCGTTCCCTCCAAACATTTCCCCCCCCGAACAACCACCCACGCCTGCCCCACCCCAACTAGGCTGCGTATACCCTTCAACCCCCCGAGTCCCGCCCCACCTCTCCCATCCCCGCACCAATACAACTAGGCTCAGGGCCAAAGCAGCAAAATCAAACAGCCCGTCCCCTCCACCCCCCTTAGCACACAGTAGAACCAGTGGTTATCACACGAGGGCAGGGGTAGCCCGCAAATGCAATATGCAATCAACAAGTAGAAATCAGTAGCCTCGTACCCCACAGCCCCCCCGCCTCAAAGAAAAAGCAAATTACAGGTTGAAAATGTAATACAATCAGCATAACATATCCCACCTAGCAAAAACAATAAATCAATGCCCCCCCCAGCAGCAGCTAGAAACCAAGTAAAGCATAGACCCCTCCAAGGATGTGGAACATCTATACCACCAACCAATAGTCTTCCGTCATTACCCAATGAGTAGGAAAGCAGGGCCCCACAGATCACAGCAGTAAATAAAGCGTCAAAAACATCTGCAGTAATCACATTATACATGCATTGATCATACGTGGTGCAGTCAGCTGCTACCAGCTAGAACAAATACCCCCACAGAGCACAGACTCCCGCAGCAGCAGATCCTCCTCCACCCCCCAGCATCTGAACAGTATACATTACAAGACATGCAGCTTATCTGAACAAGGTTCAATCAGTCCTGATTGTCCAGTGAGCCATCCGCAGCATCAGCCGCCCCGTTTCTATGTGTTCGGGCCTCTCTCTGCCAATCCTTCTGGGCCTTCTGCAACGCCTTTGGATCTGTGAATATCGTAGACCGCCCTTGCCTGTTAACCCTCAACTTCGCTGGGAAGAGCATTGCGTAGTAGGCTCCCATCTCACGTAGCTGACGCTTCATAGGGGCGAACTGCTTCCTGGCCTCCTGCACTCTCGCAGTGAAATCCGGATAGAATGAAAGCACCGAGCCTTCATATTGCAGGGGTTGCTTGTCTCTGGCCAATTTCAGAGCCACATCGCGGTCACGATAGTTAAGCAGTTTAGCAATTATAGGCCGGGGGGGGCCAGGCTTAGGCCGTGGGCCTAACGAACGGTGGGCCCTCTTGACCAGGAACATGGCGGAAAAGGCTGTGTCCCCAAAAAGTTGTTTCAGAAGACTCTCAATGAAGAGTTCCATGTTCCCAGTCTGTGTGGTCTCCGGAAGGCCCGTGATGCGGAGATTACACCGCTGCGAGCGGGCCTCCAAATCCTCAGTTTTATCAAGTAGGGCCTCCTCCACCTCTGTCATTCGCCTCTCCGACATGTCAAGTCGCTCTGCATGTTTGTCCAGCCGCTCAGCCATTCGGTCCGTGAGGGCATCTAGTTTGGTCCCCAGAGTAGTTATACCTCCCTGCAGGTTCTTCTCCATAGCAATGAGCAAGCCCCGCAAATCTTGTTGCTGAGTCTCCTCCGTCGTATCGCGTTCCGCATTACCGCTGCTCCCCGCATCCTCCTCCGACCTGGGACCCCTGGGGGCAAATGAGATCTTGGGCTGTGTCCTGTCCGAACGGCCCATGGTAGCAAGGAGTGCACACCTTGAACTAGGAGACCAAACGGGCACCGCCTGGAGCCGCAGAACAGACCGTTGGACCAGCACACACACTGTAGAGACAGAAAAGCGCAGGGAATATGCGACAAGCTTCCAAAGAAAGAGCCTGGCTCCCGGGACCGTAGATAGTGAAATGGGGCCGCTCGTAGCAGGGTAGCATCAACACCGCCAAAGCTCCCACCGCAGCTTCAATCCGCCCAGCAATGCAGGTAGACAAGGGGACCTCCCTCCAAGGGAGCCCGATCGAGGAGACAACAGGGAAGCCCTGTCGCCCAGCTGCCGACCAATGCCCCCACTCGAATAGCCAGCAACAGCCCCCACAGAAGCAAGGCCAGGGATCGCCAAGCCCGACCCTGGGTTCCGTACCAGGACAGCAGTACTTATAGGCGTCACAAAGAGGGCCCACTGGTTAGGCCACCCCCAGAAAGGGATTGCGACTCACTAAGCTGTGAGCCTGCCTTTCTGCCAGCACGTGGGGCCCAGACCAAAATGGCGGTCGTCACACTCCCAGATCTCAGGCGCCCCAGTCAGAAGATCAAGCCCACACGGGGGCGAAGGGGCAATAGGCAGGAACTCGCCCCACTGTCCAAAATAGCGTGTGAAGCACCAGAGTGCAACCAGAGCGTCAGGGGGGGCAGCCCACAGCTAGTCACGGTGCCGCAGAGCCAGCCCCGCACTCAGCACTCTCCTGGCAGGCCTTAGCAGGGGGCACACGGGTCGCCAGTGCCCCCAGGTATTGTGGGGAGACAGCAAGAGGGGTCCGGGGCCCTCAGGGGCTACCCGCCGCATGTCACGCAGGTGATCTCAGCGCTCCGTCGAGCAGAGTCCTCAGCGGGGGGGAAGAGGGGGGCGAGGGCATGAAACCGGAGCCCCCACCACCGCTGTCCCACACCTTCAATGCCACTGCCGTCGCACACCTCAATTGGCTCGCAGCGTCGCCAAACCTCTCCGCGGCTTGTGACGTCACTGAAGGCAGCATCCAGGCCACTGCTTTACCGGGCCGTAGCACACACCAGTCCCCAACAAGTCTTGTGGCGTCCACGGAGCTGGCGAGCAGGGAAGCCGGCCAGACAAGCGGATCCACCGCCGGGGCTCACTCATAGACGTCGCGGGACACCAAAGGTAGGTTTTAACTCGCAGGATAGTTTGAGGATAGAGTTCAGAGACGGGGGAGCTCCGGGACGAAGCTCCGCCTCCCCAACTATACAAATAGTTATTGTAAATGTGAGAAGGAACGTGTGTGAAAGGGCGATGTTATTCAACTCCACATTAAGATAGTAACAATTACCAATCATAACATCTTTCTTTTACTATCTTTTAGATATAGAGCTTCAGGGAGCATTATGTCCTGGCACGTAGTGAAAAACACACTGGTGACAGAAAGTTGAGCTGTGAATATTCTTTGCAGTCACTTTCTCACTTCCTCTCTCCTTTGATAAAAAAAATTACACACAATGTTAACTTACTTTTTATCTTACAGGTAGTGTTTCACAAATTGGCGTCCCCCCCAACACATCTAAAACTTAATGTTCGAGGATTCTGCGATGATACGTGGCCATCGTAACATCTTCTGAGAAAGCTGCTTCGACAAATAGTGCACCCTCTTTGAATCAGGCCAATGGCACAAGGTGAGCAAAGAAGCTTGTTTCTGAAACAATGACAAGTCATCAGTGAAAGGAGAAAGTGGGACTATACTGTTACTAACTCTTTATACTATCTTTCAGATCACTAAACTGGAGGGTGCACTATGAACCAGTACGTGCTTGGACACACAACGGAGGTAAAAATGTGAGCTACGAAGATTTTCTCCAGTATTAACTGCTCCATCTTTAACTTTCTCTCTCTCACAGTTTTAATTTTGTTTTATCTCTCTTTCTCTCTCTTACTCTCTACATTGTTTCTCTTTCTCCTTTAAAGTTATGGACGCTGCTGTCCACTCTGCCTATAAAAAAAAATCAAGGCTGAATGTAAGACAGCCTGCAGTGTACAACCAAAGCGGAGTTCAAGTTGTGAACTCTGTTTGCCACAGTGTTTACAAAAGGTAAGCAGAGCGGCCTAGATACACAATGCCTCCGATTAAATGCGTTAGAAATAAAGGGGCTTTTTTACAAGCCCCTTTTGCCACTTTAATGTCACTTTTAACATGGGAAAAGTAACGCAAAAGTGGCACAAGGAGCTTGTAAATAAGCTCCAAAGAATATTGTCCTGCATAATGACTTCATCTCTCACCTAATTCTATCTCATCTCTAAATCATTTTAAAGACCTGTTCGTCCATACTGTAAACCTGACGCAGTAGTCAATGAGGTGCAACAGTCTAGGTACGCAGGGGCAGGTCTACAAGAAAGTGCCGCAGCGTGGCACCGTAAGCCCCTTGGCTGCACCACGCTGCGGCACTTTCAGGACGTATAATCCTTAGATATATCTATGATTTGGCTTTTGATTTTCACAGGAACTACTGCACGGATTTACACTATTTAACAAAAAGCGTCTTCTGCGAACCAAACTCCACCTTTTTACCAAATTTGGTGTAATTCCGTTCAGCAGTTCGGGCTGTAGCCCGTCTTAAAGGTTCCTATGGAAAATTGCATGGGGAAAACACGTTTTGGGACCTCCCATTTTTCTCGCCCCCGCTTCACGAATCACCCCCAACCGTTACAGGAATATGTAGCATTCCTGTGCTCTCCCCTCCGCTGGTGCACAAACAGCTGCCATGCGCCGACGCAGGCACCCTTGCACCATGGTGCAAGGATGCCTGCGCCAAGGGGAGATTGTTTTTGTGGGGGCACCTTCCTGCACAAAAACAATCACTAAAGGTTTTTTCCTCCTTCAATGCGTGCGTAGAATGCAGCACACATTGAAAGTGGAAACAAACCGAGGAGAAATGAAAAAATGTCTCCTCGTTGCGCCTTGCTACGCCACCTCTTGGGTGGCGTAGCATTTAGACGCATCTCCAGATATACGATTTCTCGTAAATCTGGAGATGTTTCTTGTTCCATGGGTGTTGCGTTGGAACACCCACAGCAACACCCATGAAACGCCCCTTGACCGCAAAGTGCTGCGTGTGAAGGGCCATATTTACAAGGAGAGGAAAAGTCAGGCAGGGTGGCTTTTCCTCTCCTTGTAAATATGGAGGAGTCCCCTGCGGCCAAAAAATGACATACTGGTGGCGCAGGGGGCTTTTAAATCTGCCCTGCAATATTGAGAACTCACCGCTATGCAATGGGAGTGTATGTGATATACTACTTTGGAAGAAAAACAGCGCACAGACACCTCCTTACAGTGGAACTTGTTGTTATATAGTATCCTGAGTATACAAAAAAATAAAGCAAAAATATACGTGTGCAGTTGTATGGACTATGCTATTACTAACTCTTTATACTATCTTTCAGATCACTAAACTGGAGGGTGCACTATGAAGCAGCACATCCGTGGACACACAACGGAGGCAAAAGGTGAGCTAAGAGTATTTTCTCCAGTATTAACTGCTCCATCTATAACTTTCTCTCTCCCACATTTAAATGTTGTTTTTCTCTCTTTCTCTTTCTCTTTCTCAAATCGTTTCTCTTTCTCTTTTAAAATAATGGACGCTGCTGTCCACCCTGCCGTGTAGAACCAAAGCTGAATTCAAGTGGTGAATTCTGCTGGTCACAGTGTTTACACAAGGTAAGCAGAGCGGCCTAGATATACAATGCCTCCAATTAAATGCATTAGAAATAAGACCTTATTTACAAACCCCTTGTGCCACTTTTGCGCCACTTTCAACATGGGAAAAGTAACACAAAACTGTTGCAAGAGTCTTGTAAATAAGCCCTAAAGAATATTGTCCTGCATAATGACTTAATCTCTCACCTAAATCTGTATTATCTCTGAATCATTTTAAAGACCTGTTGATCTGTAAAGTAAACCTGATGCAGTAGGCACTTCCATGCAGACACCGCTTGAACGCGGACCTATAACACAAGTGAAGTGTACCAGGCACACTGACACGTAAAAAGAAGGAAATATCATCAAGTGTTACCTTGACTTGTAATGTATGACCTCATTTAGTCACATCGATCTAATTTTAAAGGATGTATGACGTTACAACGCATACTTTTACAAAGCCTACCTTTACAACGCATTTTTTACACCGCAACATCCATTACAACGCACACCATTACAACGCATGCCATTACAACGAATTCTTTGAAACTACCTTTACAACGCATTCCACTACAACGCATACTACATTTACAACGCATACCATTACAACGCATTACATTGCATTTCATGTAAGGTAAGTGTTGGATAGTGTACGGGTAAAAATTACTATTCTAACTCCAGGGGGTGCAACAGTAGGGTAAGTGTTGGATAGTGAAGGGGTAAAAAATACTATTCTATCTCCAGGGGGTGCAACAGTAGGGTAAGTGTTGGATAGTGTAAGGGTACTATGTGTTGTAATGATATGCGTTGTAATGACTGCGTTGTAATGACATGCGTTGTAGTGGTGTGCGTTGTAGTGTCATGCGTTGTAATGACTGCGTTGTAAATGCATGCGTTGTAATGGATGTTGCATTGTAAAAGTTTTGTTGTAATGGTAGTGCGTTGTAAAAGTTGCGTTGTAAAGGTTGTATACCAATTTTAAACACTAATTTTCTTTTTTGTTTTGCAGATTACCTACGGTACGTCTATTGGAGTCCACATCACATTTAGTTTATTATATTGTTTTATTAAAGTTATGTTTCTAGTTCGTTAATGTATTATCTTAAAATTACGTTTCCAGTTATTTATTGTTGTTTTAATAAAAGTAAATTTTTTTAAAAGTATATACGTCTTTTTTTGGGGGGGCGGGCGGTAGCGATATCCAATAGAAATGATATTCATAATTTGAAGTTTAATTCTGAGGCTAACTCTTTACCAGATCATTACCAGTGTCTATAGCTACGACTAACGCTTCCAATTAGAAAAGTTTTAAAACTCCACACAGTAACTTTTTTCAATTACCAACATAGGGGCCGATTATGATCGCGGTTAATCCGCATCCTCCGGGCCGGCGGAAGCCACCGCCGGCCCGGAGGATGCGGATTAACGGCTGCGGAGGCTTTAAAAACCCACCGCCAGATTAGGATGGCTGGTGGGTCAGGAAGACTGTCCGCCGCTTTTCCGCTGCGGTCGCATTGCGACCGCGGCGGAAAAGCTCTGATATGGTGGCGGTGTCTATCAGACACCGCCAGCCATATTAGGATGGGGCAGAAGACATGCATTTCCGCGGCGGCTTTTCCGCCGTGGAAAGGCATGTGGTCTTTAGTTTTTGGGGGCTTGTTGCGAGCCCCCAGGGTGTTGGGGGGTGGGGGGTGCACATAGGGGGTACCTATGGTACCCCCCTGCATATGCATGCACAAAGCGGCAGGCACCGCGTGGTGCCTGCGGCTTTGTGCATGCATATGCAAAGCATGCACTTTTAACCTTGCGGCGGGCGCTGCTTCAAGCAGCACCCGCCGCAATGTTAAACATAGGGTATGTGACCGCCAGTGTGGCGGTCATATCCTAATCTGCATGGAGGGAACGCCGCAGCCCCTCCACCTCTGGGTTGGCGGACGGACGCAGGTCCATCTGCCATCCTAATAGGGCCCATAGTGTGGTGAACTTCTAACCTCTGTGCTCACATAAGTGTTCCATAAACTGTTACTATGGTAACAGGCAGAAAGCCGTTTGGGTGTAGAGTTGAAAGGTACTAGCTGTACAAAAACCGTTATATTTACCCTGGATCCTCTACAAGACAGAAAGGAAAGGAAAGTAAAACAAAACACTGTGTACCAGATACACAACCCCCTAAAGCGGCGATAATGCGCTTGATAATATGCCCTTGTGAATTCCCATAGAAGCCCAGGTTCTGGTGTTAACCAGGGCTTCTATGGAAGTTCACAAGGGCATATTATCAAGCCCATTATCGCCGCGCTAGCGGCAGTTTCCTGCCGATAAAAGTGGCGATAATGTATCGCCCTTTCTTGATAATATGGCCCTTAGTTTGCATTTTGAAAGACAGAGCAGTGAAATCTGTTCTTACTAGCAAAATCCAAACAAGATTGCATTTCCACATGCAAGTTAGCATCTCCCCATGTGTAAAAGCAATGCCGCCTCCCAAAGAATGCGGAAAGCCGGCCGGACCGTGGGGGCATAGAGGCTCCCCTCACGGTCCCCAACATTTTTTTTATAAGACCATGGGGATACTATCCCAAGGAATATTAGAAAGTTCTGATAGGGGCTATTTTTTAATGGAAAAAGTAAAAGTTGCGCACCCAGCTCAGTGCGGCCCCCTGTTGTGCACGCCCTCGATGCACGACTTATAATCTGTAGGGTGCGCAACTGCAGCACCTTTGGTGCACAACTTCTACGCGTTTGGGAGCCACCATTATTTTTCCACAGTGGGAACTACTAACATGCAGCTCCCCATCTGCAAAAGCAATCCTTTTTAAATTTTGAAAGAGAAAACATATTTCCTTGCTATGGGATGGCGGGATGGGCATCCCGGGACACTGCAAAATCTGGCCCTCCCACAATACATAAAACCCCGGGCAGTGGTGGTCCCCAGGGCTTTGGAGAGCATACCATTTTACCATTTAAAAAAAAATAGCCCCAATCACTCATTTTTATTATAACCGGAGACCCCATTCCCCGGGGCTTACATAAAATGTTGGGGACCGTAGGGGAGCCCCAATGCCCCCACGGTCCCACCCGGCTCTCCGCGTCCTTCGGGAGCCGGCATTGCTTTTCCTCAGGGAGAGCAGCTAATCAGCTTTCCTATTTGGAAGAGAGAGCAGTTTAACCTGCTCTCTCTTCCTAATAGGAAAGCAGTTTGCAATGACAGGGTGGGAGCCGCGAGGCTTCCACCATGTCATTGCAGACGGCAGTGTCCCGGGGGTAGGCACCCCGGGAGCTGACCCTTAGGGGTGGCGGTCCCTAGGGCCATCTTGGGCTCCAGGAGGGGGGCCACCATGGCCCCCCTCCAGCACTTTCAAGAAGCCCCGGGGGGTGGCAGTCCCCGGGACTGGGGGCCTCAGAGCCCCCCCTCAATAATACTTTAAAGCCCGTGGGGGAGGCGGTTCCCGGGGCTGGAGAGGCCTCAGAGCCCCCCCTCAAATAATATTTTAAAGCCCCAGGGGGTGGTGGTCCCTGGGGCTCGGGGAACCTAAGAGCCCCCCCTCACTTATACATTTACATTTACTGTGGGGGGCCCTGAGCCCCCTGCACATATATTTAAAAAAAAGCCCCCGGGTGCTAATTAGCATTAAAGCGGGCTTTGGGGTTTTTTTTTCACACAAAACATGTATCCCTCGCCCATCCTGCGATTTAAAAAAATAAAATAAATAGGAAATTCGCCTTGGGGGTCCTTGTGGGACCCCCTGAGCAGGCCTAGGGGATCAGGGTGTACCTACCCTGCCCCCTTTGCATCTTTTGCGCACTTGTTTTTCAGTTTTCTTGTGCCTCGGTTCTACCGAGACACAAGATAGCTGCCAACACGTCTCGGTTTGGAGTGTTGACAGACAGTTGACAGCAAATTAGCATGCAGCTCGTGCTCGTAAGGGTACGCGTATAATCATCGGACGGTACTTCGTCCATTGATATATCTATGATTTTACTTTTGATTTTCTCAGGAACTAATGCACAGATTTACACCATTTAACAAAAAGCGTCATCTGCAAGCCAAACTCTACCTTTTTGCCAAATTTGGTGTAATTCCGTTCAGCAGTTCGGGCTGTAGCCTGTCTTAAATGTCCCTATGGAAAATTGCATGGGGAAAACACGTTTTGTGACCCCCTTTTTTCTCGGCCTCCACTTCATGAATCACCCCCAAACTTTCAGGGAAGGACCGGAGTGGAGGAGGCCATCTTCTTGGTGAATTTCATGAGGATTCGTCGACTGGCGCCAAAGTTATTTCAGATAGAATGTTGCGGATTTCCTATGGAAACTAGGTCCTAATTATAACTACCTACTGGCGACCGCCAGTAGGTAGAAGGTATTAACTCACTCCCTATCATTAAGATAACTATATCTCTCTCTCTCTCGCGCTCTCTCTCTCTCTCTCTCTCTCTCCGAATATATATATTTATATATATTCACTGAAAAAAACATAGGTTATAGACCATATATAGTTAGGAATTAGCATTTACAAAACCTTGAAAATTCACTGAAAAAACCATAGGTTATAGACCATATATAGTTAGGAATTAGCATTTACAAAACCTTGAAAATTCACTGAAAAAACCATAGGTTATAGACCATATATAGTTAGGAATTAGCATTTAAAAAACCTTATTTTACTCACACAAAACCATTGAAATTCCATATATAGTTAGTTGTACTAACTATATATCGCGCACCCGCAATCCACTGCTGATCATGTCACATATTACATCATTCATGACATGGTCAGTGACATCACTGATGACATCACTGATGACATCTCAAATGACATCACTGATGACATCTCAAATGACATCACTGATGACATCTCATTTGACATTACTGATCACATCACTGATGACATCATTCATGTGATAATACGATGAACCTCTTCAGACTCTAATATAACCTTAGATACAATCAGTGTAAACAGACACTCATAGACTGTCACTCATCCATGGAGTTACTCAGACACTTAGTCAGTCATACAAAGAATCAATCACACCTCCATTTCCTCAACTATACAGTTATACACACCTTACTTATTCAAACATATACTAAAACATATTTACTCACTTATACAATCCTGGATACAAGTTCACAATGATCCATACAGCCACTCACACATTCACTGGCTCTTATGCACAGTTATTTATATATGTCAACTCTCACATGTACTGTATTTTACATATGTACTTACTTTAACATGTAGCACTGAGATATCCATTCACTCACCAATACACTCATGCACACAGTCAACTGCCCATACAGCTGTTTCCACATGCACTTTTGAACCCATACATCTAGTCAATCAACTGCTCACACATCTATGCAGAGAGTCATACACCTCCCAGCCACCCACACACACACTCAGTCTCCCATACAAATGCTTGGGCAACCAATCAATAACCCATATAGTTAATCATATAGCTACTGATCAACACATGCAGCAGTTTACAGAACAACAGACATAATGATGCACAAATTAAGACAGTTTAGTCACTAACCCATGCACTCAGTGAGACACATTTAATCAGTCACTCATACAGTCAGTCATGCCCCTACTAAATCCTTCATCCAGACACTCATACATCCACTCAAGACATATTTTAACTTTACAGAAAAATACAGTCACTGGATGTTGTCATCAGTGATGTCATCAGTGATGTCATTTGAGATGTCATCAGTGATGTCATCAGTGATGTCATTTGAGATGTCATCAGTGATGTCATCAGTGATGTCATTTGAGATGTCATCAGTGATGTCATCAGTGATGTCACTGACCATGTCATGAATGATGTAATATGTGACATGATCAGCAGTGGATTGCGGGTGCGCGATATATAGTTAGTACAACTAACTATATATGGAATTTCAATGGTTTTGTGTGAGTAAAATAAGGTTTTTTAAATGCTAATTCCTAACTATATATGGTCTATAACCTATGGTTTTTTCAGTGAATTTTCAAGGTTTTGTAAATGCTAATTCCTAATTATATATGGTCTATAACCTATGGTTTTTTCAGTGAATTTTCAAGGTTTTGTAAATGCTAATTCCTAACTATATATGGTCTATAACCTATGGTTTTTTCAGTGAATTTCATTGGTTTTTTAAAAGCTAATATCTATAGCTGTAAAATGTATTCTTCTTTAAATCCAAAAATATATTTTATATGTTTATTAATAAATTTTTTTTAAATATTTTTTTTGTTTCGCTCCCGGTTCGCGAACCGCGAAGCTTTCCGTTAGCTCAATTTGATGCCGCGACCCGGTCCGCGAACCGGTAAACGTTCCGTTAGCGCAACTGCCGCGTTAGAAATCAACATCGTGACGCGTCGCGTAAGTGCGACGTATCACGTTGTCGCGTAATGCGTCTTATGACGCGCTGCGTTAGCGCACCCGGAAGTGCTCCGGTACGCGAACCGAGGCGCGAAGCGCAGCGACCCGGAAGCGATCCGGGGCGCGTTCCGCAGCGCGTAACATAAGCGTGAGAGGTCATGTGACTTGTTAATAAAACTTTTCATTGGTTCATTTAACTTTTGGTTTCATAATCATGTAAGGCTAGGTCAGGTGACCTAAAAATAACACTTTTCATTGGTTTAGAACTATTGTTTTTCCCAAATGATGAAAACCCCTCCTTCTGTCCTCACTCTGACTTTCATCTTTGTGAGAGGAAGACCTTATTTCATACTAGAGCAATGGCTTCAATGGTAGCTTCAGCTGGTGGACCCCCACCACCACCACCACCTCCTCATGGGAAGAGAGGACCACCTCCCCAGGTCATCACCAACACAGAGGAGGAAGAGGAAGAAATAGAGGAAGAGGAGAGAGAAGGACCACAGTTCTTGGAAGAGGTGCCCCGGGTTTCCCATAGGAAAGCCAGTTTCATTTAGCAGTTTTTTTCAATGCCTCCAGGCCAGAAGAAAGTGAATGCGAGGTATGTCACCTGCCTCATTTGCAAAGAAAAATTATCAAGAGGGACTGATAAAAAGTATAGCTATGGGAACTATACCATGCATAGGCACATGAGCAGGTGGCATCCACTCAATTACAGCCGGGCGGAAATACGAGACATGGAACAGAACCCAACAGCAACTCCTGTGGCCAGGTCAACTTCGTTGATTTCTTTGACAGCAGCAGAGGCACGGGAAACCGTGCCAAACATCCAGGATAATTTTGGGCATATGAAGTTTACTTGTCTGCACTGCGGTGCATTGATATCATGTGGCAACATGAGTATCAATTCAATAAACCTAGCTTACAACAATCATAATTGCCCTAACCGCCCCACACAGTAATTTTTTTTTTGCTCCTGTTGAGCCCTTTTCAATGCCTGTTTTTTGTTGTTTCCCCCCCCAAAAAAAACAAAAAATATATAAAATTGTTCAAAAAATACAAAAAAAACAAAAAATGTTCAAAAAATAAATAAAAAAATATAAAACAACAAAAACATTTAAAAAAAAGTTCTTTTCAGAACTACCTCCCCTTTCAAAAAAAATTGCTAGAATGTTTAGCACTCTAGCAAGCTCTATTTCTTTTAGTTCACTCCCAGTTCGCTTCCCGGTTCGCGAACCGGGAGCGAACCAAAAAAAAAAAGAAGAGTAAGTATAAGGAAAGTAAACAGAGAGTGATGTTAAAAGAAAGACAGCTATAGGGAGTAAACCAGAGATACTGTTTAATAGATATATTTACCGAAGAAAAGACGGAAGAGGGTATAATTGTGGAAAACAAAATAGATAAGGAAGTGAAAGAAAAAAAAGAGAGTAGAACAATAACAAAGAAGAGTTTCTTGGAGAATGTGAGTGAATGTTCAAAATAAGATTAAAACATGGGGAATAACAGAGAGAAAAAATAGAAAACAGAAAACAAAAAATAACAGAAAAAGATTAATTGAAACAGCTAAGAAATGTAAATAACATAGAGCCATATCATCAACATAGGCAATAAAAGTTTTGCAGCTTTTATCGGCAGAAATATGTCACCAAAGCCGCTTTTGCGGCAGAAAACTGCCGCTAAAACCACTTTTGCACCAGTTTTCTGCCAATAAAAACAGCAATAATTTTATTGGCTGTGTTCATAATATGCCCCTTAGTGTGCTTCAACTACACAGAGAAAGCATTATGAACAAGTAGTGAAAAAGTGATCAGTCAAAGACACTAAGAGTAATAGAGACGGAGTGAGTGAACAAGAGTGAGGAACTATGAGAAGAGAGGGACTGAGAAAAGGAGTGGAAGGAGTTGAGTAAGTAGGTAAAAGAGAAAGGAATGAGGAAAGTAGCAAAGGCAGGAAACTGAGGGTTAAAGAAATAAAGCTGTGGAACTAATAGTAGGTGAATGTGATAGAAATGTAACGAAAAGAATACAAAACATTTACCTTATAATTGTCGTTAAATTACTCACTTTTTGTTTTTATACTTTCAATCTGTGAAAGAGAGAACAGACATTTGAAAAATATTAAAACATGTATTTAAAAATTACAAAAGAAAAGGGGAAAGATTGAAGGACAAACAGTTTTTCAACAACTTTGACACTGACAGAAGCTTCTGCTTCTCCAGGCCCCCTACACAGTCCTAAAGATATACATTTTAAACTAACAGTATCTTGATGCAGATGAAGTGAGGCCTATCTTAAAACATGGTGCATCTTTTGCACTGCTGTTGTCTCAGAAAAGTGTCGCAAGACACTAACATTTTAAATGATTGCTTCAGGATGCCAATAAGATGTGTCCTATCCAGAGGTTTGTTTGAGGTGAGACCTACTCAGGGTTCGAAATGAAATTTCGAGTTGTTTGAAGAGAACAGAGGACATAATACATGTGGAGGCCTACCAACGAAGTGATTAATGTCCACTGCACTCTTGAACAAATGTCAGACCTCCTCTGTTTCCAGGAACAGGCCTAAACCTCATCTACACAATGTGGTGTGTAATGTTAGGAAACACAGGTAATATAATTGAAAAACATGCAAATTTTTTTGCTCATTCCACAATCATATGACCTGTGTTTCCTTTGCTTAGGTATCTCATTGTGGAAATGTAGTCTATCATATGAAAGACTACGTAGAATATGAGCACTGTATGCAAGAACTTTGACACTTACAGAAGCCTCTCCTTCTCCATCCCTCCTACACAGTTCTAAATGTACATCATAAATGGAAACAGTACAGAATTAATTATACATGTTAAATGGTTTATTTTTGCTGTTCTCAGAATGTATCAAATTTCACTAAAAACAGTGACTTGAAGGTATTCATCATATAACAGCGGGGAAAAAAAAACACAATCAAAATGATTGTGTTTAAAAAACCCATACAACATAACAAATCAGAATTCAGAACTCCTTAAAGTTAACTTACTTTCCATGACGTCAAAGGATGTCCTATGAACAGCTTACACTCTGTTGTGCTGTTATTACTTTCAGCCCGCCACTTTCTGAAAGAAAACCTCCATCGTTTTGAAAAACATGTTACATACAATAAATGACTTCTTGCTCTCTACCACAAGTTTCCACAAGGCCAAATCCTGTCAGAGCCATTTATAACTCTTGGATTTCTTGTAAGCCAATCCCGTCATTTGGCATTTCCGCAACTTTCAGAATTAAAATGTTGAAGATCATTTTCACAATCCTGGACTAGTAATATCTTCCCCTTCTTCCTCAGTCATGTTCTACATTTCCTATGACACTGATACTGCTTACTATGAAGCAGACTTACACTACCTCTATGACTACTACAATTATTTAATTCTCTACATCACTTTTAATCACAAAGCAATGTAAAACAGTAGACAGCATTGCAGACTTACATTCCCTCTACTCTATGTTTTGATTGGCTGCTTCAATTAGCTTATAAAAAGAAATAGTTTTTCTGAACTCATTCAAAGTGCACTTATTTCTCCATGACGTCCAGTCTTATGGTTAGAAGTTATGTCTCTGAACTACACTTATCCTCAAGGCCAAATCGTGTAGGAGCCATTAGAACTTCTTGAAATTCCTCAGAGCACATCCCGAGATTCTTTCCCTAAAATTTTGGTTTTAAAAACACCAGGTAAGAGTTTTTAAGGTCATACGGCAATTTTTTTTTGAAAATTAAAACAGAATCATTTCAGAATGACCAGCCATTTCTAGACTTTAAATAAGCTGTGTAATGTCCTGATGTTATTGAAGGACCGTCATGATATATAATTGCTGCAGTTACAAAAGTCCTTCCTGATATTGACAACTGCGAAGCCACAAAATTTTTAATTAAAGTTGTCAATTTTGTTCCATCAGGCCTACATCGTTGGAACATTAAAATGACATACTGGCCATATGTTTGTATAAATAATGTAGACATCATTTCAGATTTACATTGGCTACACTCCATGTTGTGATCAGCTGCTTTTACTAGCTTATTAAAGGAGACTGATTTACTGTCTGGCAAAGTTAAATATATAAATCTTTCTGAGTCTACACTAGTAGTACTTGATACCATACAGTTCTCGCAGTCATGCTGCCATTGATAAGAAAGCCCAAACAGCTGATCTACATCTACACCTTCAGCATGCAATACATCAAGCATATACATTAAAAACTCCTGACAATCTTGCTGAATATTTTGAGAGAATTGTGTTTGGCCTGAACATCTGTCTAACAGATTTCGAATTTCAGACACACTTTCTATGTTTGTTCTATCAGTGCTACATTTTTCTAAGACAGAATTTAACAAACTGCAAAATCTTTGATCAGAATTGACCACAATCTCTTCTTTTACATTTTCTAGAGAAAACAAAACATTAACCACTACATTAGCATAGCAGTTGACACCAGAACTGTTTTCAAATTGAAAACCAACAACATCTTCAACAGAATCCTTTTTGTTTCTGCTTATAATTTCAGGTTCATCGACTTTTCGTCTTTTTGCTACAACCTCCCTAGTATTGGTCACATTTCTTCGTTTCCGGCCTACCACACGTTTCTCAAACAAAGGATATTGAGGCAAATGTGGCGCATACTCTCTTCTTAACCTATTGTATTCCTTAACACAATCTAGATCCGCACAAATGTTTGTGACATCACACTCAATCAAGTACAATCCCGATAAAGTTCTAACTCGTGACAATGCCACATATGCCATACCCTCCTTGAACACAGAACTGCCAATATTCACCAATGCACTGTCTACACTTAAACCTTGCGATTTATGGATTGTCACCACATATGCCAAGCAAACAGGAAACTGCTTACGGCGAACATATAAGTCTTTTACAAGCAAAAATCTAGCAGAACAACGACCAATTAGCTGTACTTCCTCAATGCCATCAAATTTAATTTTTAAAAATTCAATTCCATCTCTATTTCTGTATTTCACAAAATCAACAACATTACCCATTGATCCATTTACCAGACCTCTTTCAACATGTAAATTCCTTCTTAAAATTATACGGCAGTTCAAGCACACATTCAGAGTCTTTTCAAAACCTGCAGTTTTAGATATACTCTTCTCTAATGAATCCAATTTTGTTTTCAGATTCTCAGACAAAATAATTGTTGATCCCATATGCTCTACTCTGTCAATAGCTTCCAGTTTCACAATCTCTTGCTTTTCTAAATGCAACATTTTGTTGTTGAATTTGGCACATTCTGCAAGAGTTGGCATCAAACATATTCCAGATTTCTTCTCAGTAATTTTCTGAAAAATATTCTCAGGCACAACATCTTGTTCTGGATATAAATTTGACAGTAATCGTGCATGTAAAGCTTCTTTCCCATGCTCGGTCACTTTTCCAATTCTAACATCTTGTAGAATAGTCTTGTAAACTTCATCCTTCGCCTGACGCATATTTTCATGCAGTTCAGCATAATTGAAGTTTAACCATATATTGACGTTGCCAATGCTGCCTAGGCACTTCCTGGTATCTTCATGCGTGAGCATTTTGAACACAGGTTGCCCTTTCACTGGTGTCAGCTGCAGAAGATCTCCGAAAACAATGATGTGTTTGCCACCAAATAACACATCATACTCTGTTTTGAGAACTTCTTGCATTCTCAAATGCACAAAGGCAAGCATGACATTGGAAACCATGCTTACTTCGTCAATGATAAGAAGTTTCATTTTCCTCAAGATTCTTGAAACTTCAAAACAAGCATCTCCAGATAGCTTGTGATATTGTAATTTGTTGTCATGCTCCACTGGCAGCATCAGTAAATGATGTAAAGTAATCCCTTTAATGTTATGTGCTGCCAGTCCAGTTGGAGCGGTGACAACACAAGACAGCGATGACTCTGTCCTTTCCTGCAAATAACATGAAATTACTTTAATAAGGAAACTTTTTCCAGTTCCCGCTTCTCCACTCACGTACAGTCGGACAGGCTTCAACGACGTACATGAGCACTCTTTCTTGTCATGACTTAATCCATGATCAATTTGCATGGTAACTTCGTCATATATTTTCCTCTGCTCAACGTTGAGTTGTCTTTCCAACTCTTCTAAGTTAACCGCATCCTCCTGAGCATGTGCCATGGCTCTTTCCACTTCATTCATAGCAGTGGCAGCTTCATTTTCGATAACAGGTCCTCCTAGTGGATCCTGACTCAATGAAGCAGAACTCTGACTGTCCTGAGAACTGTCTCTGGCAATCTCGGCTGCAATCATTGCTTCCTGCTCAATTTCCGCATTCAACATTTCTACATATTTGGGAAAAGCATGACATTCTATGGTCTCCTTGGCGGCATTGAAAGAGTCTTCGTAACAGAGAAAATCTCCAAGCAGTTCCTCTTCTGCACGCCAAGGCTTGAAAAGTTGCAAAAGTGCTAAATAGAAAAACTCCTTTTTTTCAGGAGATTCGCCACTCAATTTTCGATGGTTTACCAAGTGGCATTTTCTTTGCTTGACCAGACATCCCTCACTTCCTATTACAGCATACACTCCTTTCTCAGTATCTTCTTTGATGTTCCTCTTGAATATGTAATTTTGAAGAACCTCATATAAACAAACATTCTCGAGGTGAATGCTTCGATTTGGATAATATGTATCCAACATGTTGGTCTTCAAAATGTCGGTACTGTTTGGCTCCTTTTCCGCCAAATACTCAATTTCCCGCACAGGTTTGAGAACTCGATTACGCATTGCAGCAAGACCAAGACTCGCCCAAATGATACTACTGGACTTGGCATAGAGACTTGCTGAAGACAACCGGTCAGAACATTCGTACGCTCCAATTTCTCGATGCGACAACATCTTCAGACTGAAACTGTACAACTTCTTGCTGAGGCTCTTTTCATGGGAAATGTCCTCCCACATATCCTTCAATTCTGTCTTCTCTTTTTTGGTGATGTAAGACGTCACATACCGAGCCACAGCCATACAGTTATCAGCCACAAACTGTATATCCATGTTAGCATTCCACATGGACAAAATCACCGGGTTGTAGTCGTTGATGTACTTGGACTCTTCGTTCCTCTTCAAATTGTATGTGTTTTTAGGTGATTTCTTCATCACATTATGTCGCAGCGAAGACATCAAACTGTTTACTCTTCCTTTAGAAATCACCGGTCGTGGAAAGCCGAAACGACATTTGGTGTAGAACTTGTCCTTGTTTCGGAATTTACGACGACAGTACTTTCCACATCGATGGCTTTGGAAACGCAGAACTTTTTCTCTTAGGCTTTTCTTCTCCTTTGCGTTTTGAACAGCACACGTAGAATACTCTTGTATAAAACTCATCACTGAGTCTTCTGGATCCGTTCCAAATTTAGGTGCATCCTTGATCCACAGCAACATATGTATATGAGGAGCACCTCTTGCTTGGTACTCCTTTCTCTAGAAGAAATCCAACACCTCTCCAAGAGGTGGATTCTTCTTATTCATGATGAAAGACATCATAGCTTCAAATCTATGATTGAAGTACCTACATACATTGACTGGATCCAAAGAGCACAGTTCTCCGGGTGTCTTGAATTCGATGTTTTCTACGTTAGCATTTGCCTCTCGTAGAAATTCAAGTAAGTCTTCCCAGCCATACTCGGCACAGCTCAGAGTGAGGAACCATGTGGGAGTTCCTAAGTTCCTCAGCATACATTTTAAATCACCATGACGACGGTACCAGTACTCATTAGTGCCACGCTGACACGCCATGAGATTAATCAGGTGAGAATCCAAAATACTGTCTTGGACATTGACTTTATTCATAAAGTCACTTGCCGAGATGTTTTGCATGTGTATACCACTTTTCAAGATGTGGTTCACTGCATATGACAGTCCAGACAGATCGCTTTCAAACAGGAGATGAAACAAATAGGGAATGCATTGTCGAAACCTAGCATCTCCTGCATACAATCGCAAAGTCCGGTATTCAGAAGCAGGAATTTGATGAGGTCGCTCATCATATCTTCCTCCCTGACCTGTTGGAAAAAGCTGTGGGAAACACCGAGCTTCCAAACTTTCCTCCCAAACACTAATGGGACTCCCTTTGGCTTGTTTCATTTGAAACAACTCAATAGCATTCCCCATGACTTCCTTGGAATGCAAAGGATGAACACTATAATGTTCATATATTTCTTCACTAGTAGAGGGTTCTACTTTCTCAATTTGACCAGCACACAAATCGCTATCCTCTTCCTCACTTACTTCCTCTTCTGCAACATATACATTCTTAGGGTATTTATTATTTTTTTTCAAATACAATGTTGCCTTTTTAACTTTCCTAACATCCACTAAATCTTGCCATATTTTCTTATTCTTTGTCGGAACCCCATTAACTAAGATAACCAGAGGTTCCTCTTCCACTTTTTCTACTCCAATTGTGTTAATGTTTTTCTTCAAATCTAGAGGCAAATAAACAACTCTTCCCTTTAATCCTCTCTGTAAATCTGATGGAGGCAATTTCCCTGTCTTTGGCTCCATTCTTACAATAGCCTGAAAGGGATGGATACTTTGAATCAAAATAGATTCATAAGTATTTAAATCCTTCAATTCAGAAGGAATCTCAACCAATTCCAGATTATTATGAACTGCTCTAGCAGGCATCTGGTTTTGATTTAATTTGCAACAACAATAAGTACACACACGTTGATCCAATCCCAAATCAAAACAATTTTCTACCATCAAGTATGTTGTGAAATCCTTCCATTCACTATTATTTTCCCTTTCACTTTTTGCATATAAATCCACTAACTTAGTCTGATTCTTATAATAAGTGCGTCGACAACACACACAAGTGAAATTTGGCCTCTCACTTGATTTGACCTGAAACGTCGCAATTTCCCTCTGGAAATTATCTGTACTGGAAACCTGTACACTATCTTCCACATTACCCGCTTCTTCTTGGTCAATTTCAACATTCTCCTCTTTACTTCCAAAGTAACAAAACTCAATTTCTTCACATATATTCTTCACATCTATTTCAGAACCATGCAAAAGAGCAGCGCATAATTGTTTAAGCATAATTGCTGGACTCTTAGCATAATACAACATTCTAACTAATTTCCTCACTTTATTATGATGCACTGCTAGCATCCTGAAATGATGAAAAACACTCTGGCATACTCTCCTGGAAAGACAAGCCAGTGAATGACCATGCAAACCTGTCACTTCTCTCACTCTGCAAGGATCTAATTCTTGCAACAACCTCATTTTCTGCTTCAAACTTTTCTTATTAAATGACCGTACAAAATCACAAAGCAAATTGATGGAATCCTGTCGCACACTGCAAATACTACTACACTTCCAGGTGTACACAGGACCCTTAGCACGTCTTCCTAAAACCTCATTACCTAACACCTCTTCTGCCTCTGTTGTCACAAGTTTTTCTTTTTAAACTGGACAACCATCTTTCACTTCATAAGCACGACCACTGGTGTCAACTGCATGCACCAAATCATTATCCTGGAAATAACTCTCCTCATTAAAAAATGCCTCACAGCTTGAACTATGCATCCATTCTCCAGAAAAAACTTCACAAAAATTATTACGATTAACTATTCTCTTCCATCTACTATTTCTTTTGAAATCATAAATTGCCTTGTTTAGCTTCCTAATTCTATTGATTATCAAAATAAATAACTTACGTTTAATTTCAAATGCCTGATCAATAACTTTCTCAACTTTTTTTTTTCTCTTATAAAAAAGCACTTTCTGTTGACCTTTCTTAATATTTTTTAACAAATTGCCAATTATCCTGTTGCGGAACATTCGTTTACGAATGTCCCTAAACTGTTGTTTCCTTCTACTATCATGCACAGAGTTATCTCTTGCTCTAGCAGTAACATTTTTGATTGGCCTTTCCTTTCCGTTTGAATTGCTTCTCTTTTTCTGGACTGAAACATTTTCTGTAGTAATATTTTTTTTACTACAAATATTTCTTATGAATGTTTTTGTACTCTTACCCGGTGCTTTCTTGGTGACTTGACGATTTTTTTTTGTAGAGGACTGCTGCTGTAAATGATGGACCTGCTGTCTTTGACGTTTTGTAGCCTTTCTCATTCTCTCCTTAGTTGGCATTCTCAAAATTTGAAATTATCTGCAGTTGAATCTGTGGTAAAATATAATAAAAAATGTTATTAACCACTATTACCAAACAGTAAATCAATAACAGTCAACAAAAACTTAACACACTACTTAACATTTTTACATATAATATTTTTTAGTGCTTTGGCAAATTTAGAATACAGAAATAGCAGAAAAGAAATGGAATTCTTCTTCATTTACCTGTCCTGTTTTATATGTGAATCTGATCTAATTTTATGAGCATATTTTAATATTTTATTGAAGACACTACACATAACCTGTTTTTGAAGGTGTGTTTAATTTAAAATTAAACAGTTTACATTTTTACTTTTCATTTATTGTAAATTTTAAAAATAAATGTTTATAGTTCCATAGGCTCAAGCAGGTCAGCTTCCCACCCTATGTCATATAATTCGGACAAATCTGCATCCTCATCACGTTCTTCTTCATCCTCAGGATTTAAATCATCCAAGGGATCAACATCCACTGATGTTTCAATTACGAGTTCAATGATGAGGTCGAAATCAACTGATTGCTGATTGTCGCTCATGTTGATGTTGTCTTTATCTTTAAAGAAAGATAACAACAATGAGATGTTGCAGAGTAAGAGACAAATCCCAGAGATTATAATAGTAAAATTGTTTAACAAGAGTAACATTTTGCAGCTATTATTTAGCCATGTCCAGCGATGCTGAGCAGGTAAAGCCTATGTCTAATTTTTCAGTGAACAGGACTCATCTCTTCTTAACCTTGGATAAGCCTCACTGACTCTGTGTCCCCTGCACATACTTAAATGTAAAGGGGCAGATTTATGTTAAATGGCACATCCCCAGGCATGCACCAGTTAACGTGCACCACTGCTCTGCCACCCATGGTGTGCCGCATTTACAATCAGATAGGAAAAAGCTGCGTCAAAACCCTGCGCCTGCTTTAAGCAGGCATAGGTCTTGACACAACATTGTGGAGATGGGGCACCCCTGAGCCTTGCTGGAGCTGCATCGCACTTGCGATACAACTCCAGCAATGCGCCACCTTTACGGCACAGATGCGTCACGCATCTGTGCCATTTTTGCCCCATGCTGCGCCGCATTGTAAATGCAGCACACCATGGGTGGCGGAACAGTGGCGCAGGATGACTGGCACATCCCTGGTGATGCGCCAGTCATCGTAAATCTATCCCTAAGCTTCTTATCTTGTTACAGATGAACCGCCATATGTATCATCAAACTATTTTGCATTTCCTAAATAGCGAATTTTAAGGGATAAATAGCGATTCTTTACCATTCCTAATTTGCGATGAGCAAATTGCTAATTGCAAATTACCCATTCATTTCCATGGGCCAGGAGGCCCATAGGAATGAAGGTGCAATTTGCGATTAGCAATTAGCTCATCACAAATTAGGAATTTTTCCAAAGGTGCAGGGGTGTCTCAAGAACACCCTGCTGCACCCCTGAAAAAGAAATTTGGGGGCATATGGCGCACATACATGCCCTAAGGGCATGTATGGGCGTCATATGGCACCTTTTGTTTTTTGGAAAAAACGCTTTTTGAAAAGAATTCGCAAATTACCACCAACTAGAAGTTGGTGGTAGTTTGCAAATCCTTAATGGCATTTTTTGCATATTTTTTGTTTGATACATTGCATTTAAGGAATCGCAAAATTTGCAAATCCTTCAGTGCATTCGCAAAATAAGTAATAGCAAATTTTGCTATTCCTTATTTTGCATCAAACTTGTTTGATACATACCATTTGTCTAATTAGCATTCGCAAAGGCCGAAATTCGCAGAATTTTGACCTTTCCGAATGGTAATTAGCTTGATACATATGGCCCCAAGTGAGGCCTGTCTTGCAACATGGTGCATCTTTTGCATCACTGCTGCATCGGTTTCATGTGGCACGTTTTTTTTACACCATGACACATCTGCCTAAATGCATCAATTTGTAATTTTGTCGCCTCATAGCAAATCTTTTGCACCACCGCTGCATCACAAAAGTGACGCACAGTGGCGCAAAAGAGGCATACACCTATCATAAATCTGTCCCTAGCATTTTAAATGATTAATTCAGGATGACGATAAGGTGTGGCCTATCCAGAGGTTTGTTTAAGGTGAGGCCTACTCAGGATTGCAGATTAAAGTTACGCTTGATGAAGAATACAGAGGAGATAATAAATGTAAAGGCCTACCAATGAAGTAAGTAATGTCCACTTTATTGCGCCAGTCATCATAAATGTATCCCTAAGCTTCTTATCTTGTTACAGATGAACCGTCATATGTATCATCAAACTATTTTGCATTTCCTAAATAGCGAATTTTAAGGAATAAATAGCGATTCTTTACCATTCCTAATTTGCAATGAGCAAATTGCTAATTGCAAATTACCCATTCATTTGCATGGGCCAGGAGGCCCATAGGAATGAAGGTGCAATTTGCGATTAGCAATTAGCTCATCGCAAATTAGAAATTTTTCCAAGGGTGCAGGGGTGTCTCAAGAACACCCTGCTGCACCCCTGAAAAAGAAATTTGGGGGCATATGGCGCACATACATGCCCTAAGGGCATGTATGGGCGTCATATGTCACCTTTTGTTTTTTGGAAAAAAAGCTTTTTGAAAAGAATTCGCAAATTACCACCAACTAGAAGTTGGTGGTAATTTGCAAATCCTTAATGGCATTTTTTTGCATATTTTTTGTTTGATACATTGCATTTAAGGAATCGCAAAATTTGCAAATCCTTCAATGCAATCGCAAAATAAGGAATAGCAAATTTTGAATTAAGGACATTTTAAGTCATTTCCCCATGTACAGTGTTTTCAAATTATGATTTGAAAATCGTTTTTAGGGAAAAGGAATGGTTTGTAAATTTATGACAAGGACATAATGGTGTATGCTTCTTTATAAGGCATTTCAGTGTCTCTGATGTCATTTTTCCCATATTACATTAAAAGACCTTTCCCCGTGGAGCACATTGCTTGTAAATATGCTCCCACCTGTGCATGGTAAATTTAGATTTTGACTGTTTGAGTTACATAGCCATGTTAAAAGTGACCCAAAAAAGTTGCAAAGGCTTAAAAAAAAACACTTTCATGTGTCTTAAGGACATTTTAAGTCATTTCCCCGTGGGCAGTGTTTTGTAAGTGGCGCAAAAGAGGCATACACCTATCATAAATCTGTCCCTAGCATTTTAAATGATTAATTCAGGATGACGATAAGGTGTGGCCTATCCAGAGGTTTGTTTAAGGTGAGGCCTACTCAGGATTGCAGATTAAAGTTACGCTTGATGAAGAATACAGAGGAGATAATACATGTAAAGGCCTACCAATGAAGTAAGTAATGTCCACTTCATTGCGCCAGTCATCATAAATGTATCCCTAAGCTTCTTATCTTGTTACAGATGAACCGCCATATGTATCATCAAACTATTTTGCATTTTCTAAATAGCGAATTTTAAGGAATAAATAGCGATTCTTTACCATTCCTAATTTGCAATGAGCAAATTGCTAATTGCAAATTACCCATTCATTTCCATGGGCCAGGAGGCCCATAGGAATGAAGGTGCAATTTGCGATTAGCAATTAGCTCATCGCAAATTAGGAATTTTTCCAAGGGTGCAGGGGTGTCTCAAGAACACCCTGCTGCACCTCTCAAAAAGAAATTTGGGGGCATATGGCGCACATACATGCCCTAAGGGCATGTATGGGCGTCATATGGCACCTTTTGTTTTTTGGAAAAAAAGCTTTTTGAAAAGAATTCGCAAATTAACACCAACTAGAAGTTGGTGGTAATTTGCAAATCCTTAATGGCATTTTTTGCATATTTTTTGTTTGATACATTGCATTTAAAGAATCGCAAAATTTGCAAATCCTTCAGTGCAATCGCAAAATAAGGAATAGCAAATTTTGCTATTCCTTATTTTGCATCAAACTTGTTTGATACATACCATTTGTCTAATTAGCATTCGCAAAGGCTGAAATTCGCAGAATTTAGGCCTTTGCGAATGCTAATTAGCTTGATACATATAGCCCCAAGTGAGGCCTGTCTTGCAACATGGTGCATCTTTTGCATCACTGCTGCATCGGTTTGATGTGGCACGGTTTTTTTACACCATGACACATCTGCCTAAATGCATCAATTTGTAATTTTGTCGCCTCATAGGAAATCTTTGGCACCGCCGCTGCATCAGAAAAGTGACGCACAGTGTCGCAAAAGAGGCATACACCTATCATAAATCTGTCCCTAGCATTTTAAATGATTAATTCAGGATGACGATAAGGTGTGGCCTATCCAGAGGTTTGTTTAAGGTGAGGCCTACTCAGGATTTCAGATCAAAGTTACACTTGATGAACAATACAGAGGAGATAATACATGTAAAGGCCTACCAATGAAGTAAGTAATGTCCACTTCATTGTGCCAGTCATCATAAATCTATCCCTATGCTTCTTATCTTGTTAGAGATGAACTGCCATATGTATCATCAAACTATTTTGCATTTCCTAAATAGCGAATTTTAAGGAATAAATAGCGATTCTTTACCATTCCTAATTTGCAATGAGCAAATTGCTAATTGCAAATTACTCAATCATTTCCATGGGCCAGGAGGCCCATAGGAATGAAGGTGCAATTTGCGATTAGCAATTAGCTCATCGCAAATTAGGAATTTTTCCAAGGGTGCATGGGTGTCTCAAGAACACCCTGCTGCACCCCCTGAAAAAGAAATTTGGGGGCATATGGCGCACATACATGCCCTAAGGGCATGTATGGGCGTCACATGGCACCTTTTGTTTTTTGGAAAAAAAGCTTTTTGAAAAGAATTCGCAAAATACCACCAACTAGAAGTTGGTGGTAATTTGCAAATCCTTAATGGCATTTTTTGCATATTTTTTGTTTGATACATTGCATTTAAGAAATCACAAAATTTGCAAATCCTTCAGTGCAATCGCAAAATAAAGAATAGCAAATTTTGCTATTCCTTATTTTGCATCAAACTTGTTTGATACATACCATTTGTCTAATTAGCATTCGCAAAGGCCAAAATTCACAGAACTTCGACCTTTGCAAATGCTAATTAGCTTCATACATATGGCCCCAAGTGAGGCCTGTCTTGCAACATGGTGCATCTTTTGCATCACTGCTGCATCAGTTTCATGTGGCACGGTGTTTTTTACACCATGACACATCTGCCTAAATGCATCAATTTGTAATTTTGTCGCCTCATAGCAAATCTTTTGCACCGCCGCTGCATCACAAAAGTGACGCACAGTGGCGCAAAAGAGGCATACACCTATCATAAATCTGTCCCTAGCATTTTAAATGATTAATTCAGGATGACGATAAGGTGTGCCCTATCCAGAGGTTTGTTTAAGGTGAGGCCTACTCAGGATTGCAGATGAAAGTTACGCTTGACGAAGAATACAGAGGAGATAATACATGTAAAGCTCTACCAATGAAGTAAGTGATGTCCACTTCATTGCGCCAGTCATCATAAATGTATCCCTAAGCTTCTTATCTTGTTAGAGATGAACCGCCATATGTATCATCAAACTATTTTGCATTTCCAAAATAGCGAATTTTAAGGAATAAATAGCGATTCTTTACCATTCCTAATTTGCAATGAGCAAATTGCTAATTGCAAATTACCCATTCATTTCCATGGGCCAGGAGGCCCATAGGAATGAAGGTGCAATTTGCGTGTTTTTCCCATGCAATTTTCCATAGGGCGGTTGGCCTCACTTTTAGCCTGAACGGCTGAATGGATTTACACCAAACTTGGCAAAATTGTAGGGACTGGTAGCCCGATGTGCCTTTGCTATGTCTCAAGATATAGGCTCCAGTGGTTTTTACGAAAATTAACTTTGAAAAATATATATTGGGCTACATTGGGCTATATATATGTTGGAGCCCAAATGTAGCCCAATGTAGCCCAATGTAGCCCAATGTAGCCCAAAGATGGCCACCAGAGACAAAAAAAACAAATGTAGCCCAAATATCAGCCAGATGTAGCCCAACTATAGCCCAATGACAGAATGTCCCAGAGTGTTCTAAAGAACAACTAGAGTGCTAACAGTCCTACTTATTACACAGGTATGGCACACCTGAAGCCATCTTGATTGGAATAAAGTGGTAACTCTTAAAACATTTAATTTAAAAAGGAACAAAATGAGGGGGTTCATTTTGCCATAGAAAGTATGATTAGCGAATATATGACGAAATCCCGCATACCATCAGTCCGCAAAAAAAATCCCGCATGTACTATTAAGCCGCAAATTAAAATAACGAAAACTTTTAGAACGAATATGCCTTTAGCATACACTAAACAACTAAACTACCCTAAACCCTAAAACACTACCCCCAGCATGACCCTACACTACACAAACAGTACAACACTACCCTAAACCCTAAAACACTACCCCCAGCATGACCCTACACTACACAAACACTACAACACTACCCTAAACCCTAAAACACTACCCCCAGCATGACCCTACACTACGCAAACACTACAACACTACCCAAAACCCTAAAACACTACACCCCAGCATGACCCTACACTACGCAAACACTACAACACTACCCTAAACCCTAAAACACTACCCCCAGCATGACCCTACACTACGCAAACACTACAACACAACCCTAAACCCTAAAACACTACCCCCAGCATGACCCTACACTACGCAAACACTACAACACAACCCTAAACCCTAAAACACTACCCCCAGCATGACCCTACACTACGCAAACACTACAACACTACCCTAAACCCTAAAACACTACCCCCAGCATGACCCTACACTACGCAAACACTACAACACTACCCAAAACCCTAAAACACTACACCCCAGCATGACCCTACACTACGCAAACACTACAACACTACCCTAAACCCTAAAACACTACCCCCAGCATGACCCTACACTACGCAAACACTACAACACTACTCAAAACCCTAAAACACTACACCCCAGCATGACCCTACACTACGCAAACACTACAACACTACCCTAAACCCTAAAACACTACCCCCAGCATGACCCTACACTACGCAAACACTACAACACTACCCTAAACCCTAAAACACTACCCCCAGCATGACCCTACACTACGCAAACACTACAACACTACCCTAAACCCTAAAACACTACCCCCAGCATGACCCTACACTACGCAAACACTACAACACTACCCTAAACCCTAAAACACTACCCCCAGCATGACCCTACACTACGCAAACACTACAACACTACCCAAAACCCTAAAACACTACCCCCAGCATGACCCTACACTACGCAAACACTACAACACTACCCAAAACCCTAAAACACTACCCCCCAGCATGACCCTACACTACGCAAACACTACAACACTACCCAAAACCCTAAAACACTACCCCCAGCATGACCCTACACTACGCAAACACTACAACACTACCCAAAACCCTAAAACACTACCCCCAGCATGACCCTACACTACGCAAACACTACAACACTACCCAAAACCCTAAAACACTACACCCCAGCATGACCCTACACTACGCAAACACTACAACACTACCCAAAACCCTAAAACACTACACCCCAGCATGACCCTACACTACGCAAACACTACAACACTACCCAAAACCCTAAAACACTACCCCCAGCATGACCCTACACTACGCAAACACTACAACACTACCCAAAACCCTAAAACACTACCCCCAGCATGACCCTACACTACGCAAACACTACAACACTACCCTAAACCCTAAAATACTACACCACAGCATGACCCTACACTACGCAAACACTACAACACTACCCAAAACCCTAAAACACTACCCCCAGCATGACCCTACACTACGCAAACACTACAACACTACCCTAAACCCTAAAACACTACGCCCAGCATGACCCTACACTACGCAAACACTACAACACTACCCTAAACCCTAAAACACTAGCCCCAGCATGACCCTACACTACGCAAACACTACAACACAACCCTAAACCCTAAAACACTACCCCCAGCATGACCCTACACTACGCAAACACTACAACACAACCCTAAACCCTAAAACACTACCCCCAGCATGACCCTACACTAAACAACCACCACAACTCTACACTACACTAACACAACACTACACTACACAACACTACACTACACTACACAATCACTAACCCACGAAAAAATTAACACAAACCCACTTACCTCTCTCGTCATCGTGGTTTTCACAACGCAAATGCATTTACCATACATGCCTTTAAAACTTAATTCTTTGTAAAGGCATGCGCGATAAATGCACATGCCTTTTGAAAAAATGCGGGATAATGGTATGCGAGGTCAATGACCTTGCGGGATAATGGTATGCGGACTGAAAGTCTGCGGGATAAAAAATGCGGGAAAATGGCTGCAAATCATGATTAGCAGCAGACTTCCCTGGTGAGCACTAGCTTTACTAAAGTGATCTAATGAGCAACTAGAGTGCTAACATTCAGAATTTATGGCAAATGTGTGACACATCTGAATGCCTTCTTGATAGAACCAAAGTAAACAAGCATTGAAAATGCAATAGATCTCGCCCTCGTTTAAGTTAAAGCCATTCTGTTTGTAATGAGGTGGCTTTTTAGCTTTGCTTTTATTAGTGTTTTTAAAACTTTCATGTAAATAACATGCATATGTATGCATATATGTATATGTATGCATGCATTTATATTTATATAGATATGCAGATTATATATGTTTATATATGTATATTACCTACTGGCGATAGCCAGTGGGTATATATAGTTAGGATTTTTTCTCTATGGGATTTCTGAAAATTCTATGTCTAATAACTTTGGCGTTTGTAGACGGAATTGGCTGAAAATTTCAGGAAAATGGCACATTTTGTTTCTGAGCAGCCCCTGAAAAATTGGGGGGGTTTCGTCAAGGGGGGGCCGAGAAAAAAGGGGGGTCCCAAAACGCATTTTTCCCATTCATTTTTCCATAGGGCGGTTGGACTCACTTTTAGCTCGAACGGCTGAATAGATTTACATGAAACTTGGCAAAATTGTAGATATGGTTTGCCCGACGTGCCTTTGCTATGTCTCAATATATGTGCTCCAGTGGATTTTGAGAAATTAACGTTTAAAAAAATATATATATCTGTGACAGCGCTCCGGTTAGCGCCCCGGTTCGCGTACCTGACGCGTAACGGAACTTCGCGAAGCTGATTGGCTCTCCGGTGTCTGTCAACATTCTAAACAGTCCGGAGCGGCCGCCATCTTGTCTCTCGGTACGATCGAGAGACAAGATGTGGTGAAAAACAAAGGGGGAAATGAAGGAAAGGGGGCAAGGTAAACCCCTCCTGACCCCCTAGGATTGATGAGGAGGATATTAAAGTCCCCCGCGATTTTTCGCGGTAGAGGCGCTTTCCGGTACGCGAACCGGGCAGCTAACCGGCAGCGTAACGGGAGTCCGCCATCTTGTGTTTTTGGAGCGTCCGGTTCGCGTACCGGGTAGCGTCCCGGTAAGCGTAACAAGGGGAAAACCAAGAGAAACAGTAAAAAAAAATTTAAGGGAATAGATTTCCAGCAAACTTGGCATAATTGTAGGGACTGTTTGTTTGATGTGCCTTTGCAAGGCCTCAAGATATGTGCACGTGTGGATTTTGTCTAATTAAGGTTAAAAAAAATATATATATCTGTAAGCATGCTCCGGCACGCTTACGTTACGGGTTTTGTTTGTGCTGCGGAGCCGATACGTCACGGTTATGCGACGCGTCATGAGGCGTCTCACGTGGCTACGTGATACGTCACGTAATAAAGAATATATTTTACAGCTATAAATATTAGCTTTTAAAAAACCAATGAAATTCACTGAAAAAACCATAGGTTATAGACCATATATAGTTAGGAATTTGCATTTACAAAACCTTGAAAATTCACTGAAAAAAACATAGGTTAGAGACCATATATAGTTAGCTGGACATTTTATTGACATAAAACCAATGAAATTCCATATATAGTTAGTTGCACTAACTATATATCGCGCACCCGCAATCCACTGCTGATGATGTCACATATTACATCATTCATGACATGGTCAGTGACATCACTGATGACATCACTGATGACATCTCAAATGACATCTCAAATGACATCACTGATGACATCATGACACACCAATACCAGTTACTACATACGCACTCACTGATTCCTACGTCTACACACACATTCACTCATTCACCCATACAATCATTCATACATACAGTCACTCATTATTACAACACTATCATATGCACTCATACACCTATGCAGACACTCACACACTGCCACTCATCCATGGAGTTACTCACACACCTAGTCAGTCCTGTAAAGAATCAATCACACTTCCATTTCCTCATCTATACAGTTAAACACAGAACACCATACTTCAGTGACATCACTGATGACATCACTGATGACATCTCAAATGACATCACTGATGACATCTCAAATGACATCACTGATGACATCATGACACACCAATACCAGTTACTACATACGCACTCACTGATTCCTACGTCTACACACACATTCACTCATTCACCCATACAATCACTCATACATACAGTCACTCATTATTACAACACTATCATATGCACTCATACACCTAGTCAGTCCTGTGAAGAATCAATCACACTTCGATTTCCTCATCTATACAGTTAAACACAGAACACCATACTTTTCACACATATACTAACACATACTTACTCTCTTATACAATCACTGATACAAGTACACATTGATATGCACAGAGTCACACACCTCCCAGCCAGCCACACACACACTCAGTCTTCCATACATCCACTCATTCTTCAATATGTAAAACATATTTAAACTTTACAAAAACACACAGACACTAGATGATGTCATCAGTGATGTCATTTGAGATGTCATCAGTGATGTCATCAGTGATGTCATTTGAGATGTCATCAGTGATGTCATCAGTGATGTCACTGACCATGTCATGAATGATGTAATATGTGACATCATCAGCAGTGGATTGCGGGTGCGCGATATATAGTTAGTGCAACTAACTATATATGGAATTTCATTGGTTTTATGTCAATAAAATGTCCAGCTAACTATATATGGTCTCTAACCTATGGTTTTTTCAGTGAATTTTCAAGGTTTTGTAAATGCAAATTCCTAACTATATATGGTCTATAACCTATGGTTTTTTCAGTGAATTACCTACTGGCGGTCGCCAGTAGGTATATATAGTTAGGATTTTTTCTCTATGGGATTTTTGAAAATTCTATGTCTAATAACTTTGGCGTTTGTGGACGGAATTGGCTGAAATTTTCAGGAAAATGGCACATTTTGTTTCTGAGTAGCCCTTGAAAATTTGGGGGGGGTTCGTCAAGGGGGGGCCGAGAAAAAAGGGGGGTCCCAAAACGTGTTTTTAACATTGAGTTTTCCATAGGGCGGTTGGCCTCACTTTTAGCCCGAACGGCTGAATGGATTTGCACGAAACTTGGCAAAATTGTAGGGACTGGTAGCCCGATGTGCCTTTTGTAGGTCTCAATATATGTGCTACAGTGGATTTTGAGAAATTAACGTTTAAAAAAAGATATATATCTGTAACAGCGGACCGGGCAGCGCTCCGCTACGCGTACTTTTCGCGCAACGGAGCTTTGTGAAGCGAAGCTGATTGGTTCTCCGGCGTCTGTCAACATTCCAAACAGTCCGTAGCGGCCGCCATCTTGTCTCTCGGTAGGATCGAGAGACAAGAGGAGGCCAAAGCGAAGGGGCAAATGACCATAAGGGGGCATAGTACATTGTCGCTCACCCCCTAGGTTTGATGTGGAGGTTTTAAAAGGGCCCCGCGGGGCAAAAAAAAATAAAAATAATAATAATCGAACAGCTGAATGGATTTGCACGAAACTTGGCAAAATTGTAGGGACTGGTAGCCCGATGTGCCTTTGCTAGATCTCAATATATGTGCTCCAGTGGATTTTGAGAAATTAACGTTCAAAAAAAGGTATATATCTGTAACAGCGCACCGCTTCGCGTACTTTTCGCGTTACGGAGCTTTGCGAAGCGAAGCTGATTGGCTCTCCGGTGTCTGTAAACATTCCAAACAGTCCGTAGCGGCCGCCATCCTGTCTCTCGGTAGGATCGAACAGCTGAATGGATTTGCACGAAACTTGGCAAAATTGTAGGGACTGGTAGCCCGATGTGCCTTTGCTAGGTCTCAATATATGTGCTTCAGTGCATTTTGAGAAATTAACGTTCAGAAACAAGATATATATCTGTAACAGCGCTCCGCTTCGCGGAGATAAATTTATATGTGTATTACCTAGCTGTTGCTAACACCAGTTAGCGACGGCTAGTAGAAGATAGCGACCATCTTGGGCCCCACTTTGCATGTGAGTGATATTTATCACTAATGACATGCAAAGTGGGCATGCCAAGATGTTAGCGACTGGAAACAGTCGCTAACATCGCTATCTCCTATTATCAACTTTTGGAAATATTCGAGATAAGCGCGAATATCTCCAAAAAGTAACAGCTGCCCTGAGCAGTTCTTAGCCATGTTATCCAATGGGAGGTGGATAACATGGCTAAGAGCATTAGCTCGGTAATGCATGAATATCGCTGAGTTTTCAGCGATATTAATGCATTGCGGTCGTTTTTTATCGTATTTGCGATAAACCTTGATAATAGCAAGGTTTATCTGCGATAATTTCTGACGGTAAAAAAATCTTTCCAATGCATCGTTAGGGATAAATATCGCTTAACTTTGGTAATATGCCCCAACGTCTGTTAACGTTCGATTCGAAGGAAATCAGGAAGTGTTGAAAAACATTGTCTGCGCCATCTTGTCTTTTTTCAAATGCCACACTTTTGTCGTGCACGGCAGCCATTTTAGATGCCTTGACCAGACCCACTCTGTGCACGCTGTCGATCCTTAGCATGGCTCCCCACCCTTGCAAGCATCTCACCCAGGCAGTGGTCACCCCCGCTCTCTGTCTTATGCATGGGTAATAAACCTCCCCCCATCTGCGCTGCTCTTCCCTGAGAATCACACCCTGTGCCCGCCCGACACCTCCCTTTCGCCCTATTCACTACCGCACCCTCTGACACTCCTTTTCCTCTGTGTCCGATTGTCCAGGCCGGTCCTAGGCTATCAGCTAGCCCTGCAGATGTAGTTTATGGCCACAGCTGTAAAGAATCACCCCTCTTCAAAGGAGTTATAGTAGATCAAGGCCCACACTCGATGAGATCCGTCACAGCAGAAGCGTTGCTATTATCTGAAAACCATCCTGTATTGTGATTGGGGAGGGGACCGAGCGTGAAGCGGAAGATTCCAGGGATGACTCTTTGTACATCAAAGTTTTTACAATTATGTGTCACATTAAAAATATATAGCACTCCGACAAAGTAGTAAGATTATAAAACTTTAATAATTTATAAATATATACAAGAAAACAAAAATAGTAATAACATATAAACATTTTTAGGGAAAAACAACGAAGTAGCGGTCGGCTGTGCGAATAGTCCCAACGCAGCACAACGTCCAGATTTCCGGCGTGGGGCGTCGCGGGGGGTGGGTCATCAGTAGCAAACTGTTGTGCGAATAGTTCCAAGGCAGCAGAACGCGCCGAAATCTAGATGACACGAAAGTGATGTCTAGTAAGTTGCCACCCAGCAAATAACGGCGTGGGGCGTCGCGGGGGGTGGGTCATCAGTAGCAAACTGTTGTGCGAATAGTTCCAAGGCAGCAGAACGATGGCACCAAGGTGATGTCCAGTAAGTTGCCGCACTGGTTTTGGTATCCTACAATGCTGCTCCGAATAACGGCGTGGGGCGCCCCGGGGGAGGCGGCGTGAACGGGCCTCTCCAGGTGGAGTGTCATCTGTTGTAGTGGGGCGCCCCTTTACCGTTTCAGTTGCCATTCCGTCCGTTTTTGGTCCACTGTGTCAAAAGCCGCAATTCAGCTGAGTTGCGCCCACTCTTGCGGTGCAGCAATAGGCGGCTGTCACAGGACTCTCAAAATGGCGGCAGGCTCTTTCCTTTTTGGGCCTGGTCCACTGAAATGGCCCTGGGACACCTTGGAAATCGGACGCTTGTCTGCTAGGTCTTGGACCCCATTCTCAAAAGCGTCCCCTCCGCCTTGAGAATTCATCAAAAGTTTTGGGGGCCCCGACTCCTGCAGGCTTCTGGTGGGGAGCGGCTGCCATGATTGCTCGCGGAATGACCACGATGGAGCTACGAGATGGTGGTGCTCTCATGCTGACGCCAGTTTAGTCTGAAACATCCAGAAACAAGGTGGGGCTTTCATCGTTTGGGAAAAAAAAAAGTTTTCATCCAATGAAAAGTGTTGTTTTTAGGTCATATGATCAAGCCTTCCATCATTAGGAAACCAAAAGTAAAATGAACCAATGAAAAGTTTTATAAACAAGTCACATGGCCTGTTATGCGGCATAGGGTATAAAATGCGGAGAAAATACGTTGGCACGTGAGGCGGCGTCAGTAGCGGACCGATGTGCGAATAGGCCGAAGGCAATACAACGCGCCAAGATCCGGATGGCACCGAGGTGGTGTCCAGCAAGTTGCAGCACTGGTGTGGCCATCCTTCAATGCTGAAAGTAGGCGTGGGGCGCCCCGTTGGCCTGTGAGTTTGCGTCAGTAGCGGACCGATGTGCGAATAGGCCGAAGGCAGCACAACGCGCCAAGATCCGGATGGCACCGAGGTGGTGTCTAGTAAGTTGCCGCACTGGTGTGGCCATCCAACAATGCTGAAAGTCGGCGTGGGGCGCCCCGTTGGCCTGTGAGATGGCGTCAGTAGCGGACCGATGTGCGAATAGGCCGAAGGCAGCACAACGCGCCAAGATCCGGATGGCACCGAGGTGGTGTCATAGTTGAGAGTTCTGAGCAGCGGTTGTAACACTGTCTGAAGCTTATTTGCAGCTGCTGCAGCTTCACTACGCGCCAAGATCCGGATGGCACCGAGGTGGTGTCTAGTAAGTTGCCGCACTGGTGTGGCCATCCAACAATGCTGAAAGTCGGCGCGGGGCGCCCCGTTGGCCTGTGAGATGGCGTCAGTAGCGGACCGATGTGCGAATAGGCCGAAGGCAGCACAACGCGCCAAGATCCGGATGGCACCGAGGTGGTGTCTAGTAAGTTGTCGCACTTCTGTGGCCATCCTACAATGTTGAAAGTCGGCGTGGGGCGCCCCGTTGGCCTGTGAGATGGCGTCAGTAGCGGACCGATGTGCGAATGGGGCCAAAGGCAGCGCAACAATATTTTCTGACTGACACCACAAGGCGCTGAGATGCCAAGATCCGGATGGCACCGAGGTGATGTCTAAGTTGCGGACTGATGTGCGAATGGGGCCAAAGGCAGCGTAACAATATTTTTTGTATGGAAGATACCACTAGGCGTTGAGATGCCAAGATTCGGATGGCACCGAGGTGATGTCTAGCAAGTTGCTGTACTGGTGTGGTCATCCTACAATGCTGAAACTCGGCGTGGGTCGCCCCATTAGCCTGTGAGATGGCGTCAGTAGCGGACCGATGTGCGAATAGGCCGAAGGCAGCACAACGCGCCAAGATCCGGATGTCACCGTGGTGGTTTCATAGTTGAGAGGCACTTCACCTGCAGTGGGGCGCCGAGATCCGGATGGCACCGAGGTGATGTCTAGCAAGTTGCTGTACTGGTGTGGTCATTCTACAATGCTGAAAGTCGGCGTGGGTCGCCCCATTAGCCTGTGAGATGGCTGTTCTTTGGATTTGGGCCTGGTCCACTAAAATGGCCCTGGGACACCTTAGAACTCGGACGCTCGATTTTTTTTTCCTTTCCTGTACATGCAAAAAAAGGTAAATGCCCGGTACGCTACACGCTTCATCTGCCACGATGAACTCTCCAGAGGAACCGAAAAAAAATATAGTTGTGGTAACTATACCATGCATCGTCATATGGAGAGGTGGCACCAATTAATTATAGTGCTGCATAAAAGAGAGATTTGGAGGAGAACCCCTGACCTGCTAGTACATTCATCAAAGAAGTGGCACTGAGAGCTTCAGAGGCAAGGGAAACGGTCCCAAATATTTAGAAGAACTTTGGAAAGATTAAAATGACATGTTTAGATTGTGGCAAATTAATTTCATGTGGACAGATGAGTGTTACTCTAATAAATACAGCATATGAACATCATCATAGTCGATGGTTGGTAGAGACATTTTGACTATATCCTGGACCTGCCCGTCCTCGCCCAAAATGGCGCCGGAATAAATGGGACTCGTAACTCCTTGTTGTGTACTGGTTGCAGAACCTTGAAATCACGAGATACGTATGCAGTTTTGAAGCACATGGCGGGCGGGGACGAGAATTGATTGAATATTTCGACATCCCTATTGATATTAAGTTCTGATGTGTTATTGATTACTGTACTATTGAAAGTTCGAATTAACGTCACCCATGGTACTTGCCCGCAAATGTATATCTAGATAATTTTATTGTAACTGGCCCTGTCGTATTTTAATTATAAAATGTACGTCCACCGATTCCGTAACTGTTAGACACCTTAGTTCTTGCAACCTAATGGCCCGCCCGTTACGTTCCTCTACAGTGTAAATGTCTACTCATCATATACGATTACAGTTTGCTCTGTGGCAGGCCCACGTGGTTATAGGCTCGTATTTGTATAATGAAATTTTCACAATAAAGGTTTTTAAAAGAAAACATGGTAGTAGTATATACATTGGTAAAGTTTTTAATAATAGTGACTGTTTTAGAATCATTAAAAGGCAAGTGAAATAAAGCAGACCAATTACATGAAGGGTAAAAGGTATAATACGAAGGAACGCAGTAAAGATAAATGGTCAAGGGCTGTTGTGTTTTCTATTCCTGCAACATAAAGTGATCGATAAGAATCTCATATTCAGGCGTATCGGCGACTAAGACAGCAGGTCGACCCTCTTTTGCTCAACGGCTCCGTCATGGGACGAAGAAACGCTCTTTTTCTCGAAAAAAGAATATATTTTACTTGCAGGACAGTTGTAAAATTTCCGGGAAAGTACATTAGCCTGGAACATTATAACATATATTTAAGAAAAAATAATGTTCGGAAGTAATGAAAAGCATAATTTTTAGGTCATATGACCAAGCCTTTCATCATTACAATAAGAAAAGTAAAATGAACCAATGAAAAGTTTTATTAACAAGTCACATGACTTGTTATGCTTACGTTACGCGCTGCGCGCCCCGGATGACTTCCGGATGCGCTAACGCGGCGCGTCATATGACGCATTACGCGACAACGCAGGTACAGAATATAGTCAAAATGTCTCCACCAACCAGCGGTCGGAACACAACCCCTTTCAGCAGGCTAAATAGTTCTGTTAAATGACAACAGAAGGGACAGGCAACAAGAACCATCAGTCAAAGAGGGGAGGGCTAGTTCTTCTCTACCGGGTTACATTGGGGCGCTACCGGAACTGATCGAATTGGTAGTCTACAGTGTTTCTGGATGTTTCAGACTGAAGCTGGGGTTAGCATGAGAGCAGCATCATTTCGTAGCTCCGTCGTGGTCATTCCGCAACCAATCATGGCAGCCGTTCTTTATCGTTATTTTGGGCGGGGTGGGTGGCGGAGCCGAGCTGTTTTGCAGCCATCATTGTGTGGAGTTCAGTTCATCTCACTAGTTTTGTATTTGTAATGAGGGGTTGTTCCTAATGTTTCTATTTTAGCGAGGTCAAAAAGAGATCCCATTAGTGGCCTACTGATTTTGCTCGATTCCTTTTCTTTTTTTTACACGATTTTTCGTTATCTGCAAAGACTAAACAGAGTATTGCGACTCTGTGTTTGTTTGTAAATAGAGAATGAACCAAAGAGAACTAATTCTAAAACAGTAAATACTTGGATAACAATCAATCAAATGGAGAGAGAAGCAGGCACGACGGATTACAACGGGGGCAAAGGCCTGCGTTAACTACCTTTCACTATCTGCAAAGAGAGAGTACTCCTAATAGAAATGAGGGGGGGGGGCACCATTCAAAGCAGATCAGTGTGCATAAACACGAAAATGTTTTCACTTACCACGTACTTGACATTCGACAGCTTATGATATTTGCTATTAAAAAACCATTGAAATTCACTGAAAAAAACATAGGTTATAGACCATATATAGTTAGGAATTAGCATTTACAAAACCTTGAAAATTCACTGAAAAAACCATAGGTTATAGACCATATATAGTTAGGAATTAGCATTTAAAAAACCTTATTTTACTCACACAAAACCATTGAAATTCCATATATAGTTAGTTGCACTAACTATATATCGCGCACCCGCAATCCACTGCTGATCATGTCACATATTACATCATTCATGACATGGTCAGTGACATCACTGATGACATCACTGATGACATCTCAAATGACATCACTGATGACATCACTGATGACATCTCATTTGACATCATTCTTGTGCTAATACGATAAATCTCTTCAGACTCTAATATAACCTTAGATACACTCAGTGTATACAGACACTCACACACTGCCACTCATCCATGGAGTTACTCACACACCCAGTCAGTCATGCAAAGAAACAATCTCACCTCCATTTCTTCAACTATACAGTTAAACACACCTTACTTATTGAAACATATACTAACACATATTTACTCTCTTATACAATCCCTGATACAAGTTCACAATGATCGATACAACCACTCACTCATTCAGTGGCTCTCATGCACAGTTATCTATATATGCCAACTCTCACATGTACTGTGTTTTACATATGTACTTACTATGACATGTAGCATTGAGATATCCATTCACTCATCAATACACTCATGCACACAGTCAACTGCACATGTAGCTGTTTCCACATGCACTCTTGAACTCATACACCTAGTGAATAAACTGCTCACACATCTATGCATAGAGTCACACACCTTCCAGCCACCCCCACACAAACTCAATCTCCCATAGAAATACTTGGGCAACCAATTAATAACACATATAGCCTCTCGTATAGCTAATGATCAACACATGCAGCAGTTTACAGAACAACAGACATAATGATGCACAAATTAAGACAGTTTAGTCACTAACCCATGCACTCAGTGAGACACATTTAATCACTCACTCATACATTCAGTCATGCACCTACTAAATCCTTCGTCCAGACACGTATACTTCCACTGTCATTTGAGATGTCATCAGTGATGTCATCAGTGATGTCACTGACCATGTCATGAATGATGTAATATGTGACATGATCAGCAGTGGATTGCGGGTGCGCGATATATAGTTAGTGCAACTAACTATATATGGAATTTCAATGGTTTTGTGTGAGTAAAATAAGGTTTTTTAAATGCTAATTCCTAACTATATATGGTCTATAACCTATGGTTTTTTCAGTGAATATATATATAGTTAGGATTTTTTCTCTATGGGATTTTTGAAAATTCTATGTCTAATAACTTTGGCGTTTGTGGACGGAATTGGCTGAAATTTTCAGGAAAATGGAACATTTTGTTTCTGAGCAGCCCCTGAAAATTTGGGGGGGGTTCGTCAAGGGGGGCCGAAAAAAAGGGGGGTCCCAAAACGTGTTTTTAACATTGAGTTTTCCATAGGGCGGTTGGCCTCACTTTTAGCCCGAACGGCTGAATGGATTTGCACGAAACTTGGCAAAATTGTAGGGACTGGTAGCCCGATGTGCCTTTGCTAGGTCTCAATATATGTGTTCCAGTGGATTTTGAGAAATTAACGTTCAAAAAAAGATATATATCTGTAACAGCGGACCAGGCAGCGCTCCGGTTCGCGGACTTTACGCGTTACGGAGCTTTGTGAAGCGAAGCTGATTGGTTCTCCGGCGTCTGTAAACATTCCAAACAGTCCGTAGCGGCCGCCATCTTGTCTCTCGGTAGGATCGAGAGACAAGAGGAGGCCAAAGCGAAGGGGCAAATTACCATAAGGGGGCATAGTAGATCCTCCCTGACCCTCTAGGTTTGATGTGGAGGTTTTAAAAGGGCCCCGCGGGGCAAAAAAAATAATAATAATAATAATCGAACGGCTGAATGGATTTGCACGAAACTTGGCAAAATTGTAGGGACTGGTAGCCCGATGTGCCTTTGCTAGGTCTCAATATATGTGCTCCAGTGGATTTTGAGAAATTAACGTTCAAAAAAAGATATATATCTGTAACAGCGCTCCGCTTCGCGTACTTTTCGCGTTACGGAGCTTTACGGAGCTTTGCGAAGCTGATTGGTTCTCCGGCGTCTGTAAACATTCCAAACAGTCCGTAGCGGCCGCCATCTTGTCTCTCGGTAGGATCGAGAGACAAGAGGAGGCCAAAGCGAAGGGGCAAATGACCATAAGGGGGCATAGTAGATCCTCCCTGACCTCTTAGGTTTGATGTACCATTTTGCCAAGTTTGGTGTAATTCCGTTCAGCCATTCAGGCTGTAGACGTATCTAAATGTCCTATGGAAAATTGCATGGGGAAAACACATTTGAAAGTGTTGAAATTTAGAACCAATTAAAATGTTACTTTGGTTTTGTATTTGTGTGTGATGAAAGTTAATTGGTTATGTATATATCTAAAATGAGAGGAAACCACAGCCATTTTGTGATACTACTGTCTGAGGTACATTTGTGAGGAATTTTTGGTGGTCAATTGCTGGTGTTTGATTTACACAGTACTAACACTTCTCCTACTTTTAAAAAGGTGAGTTGTTAATTTGTAAGGGGAACTATGTTGTACACTTGAAGATAATTTGAAAAATGTTTTCTGTTATTTATTTACAGTCCTTCTGTTATACTAAATACTTGATAAAGTTAGTTTTATATTATGTATTACTAAAAACGATAAATGAAAGTGATTATTTTTTTCTGCAATTTACAGCAAGCAATTTCAAAATAAAATGGCTCACAATGAAGAGACCGTGGCAATTTCTTTTGAATTATCCACTACATGTATTGAAATTGAGAGCACCAATAATGAAATATTGTCACAAGGAGGAGATGACTTGAATGATTTTTTGGATCAATCTGTTGATGGCGAATTTATCGAATGTTTGGAGACCATAGAGTTAGAAGAATCATCATTGCAGACTTTTCATGAGGAGATTCCAGATGAGATGATTGAAGAGGAAATTCCTGATGAGGACATGTTACTAGTTCTTTCAAATTTTGAAAATTCAGAAGAATAAATTTATATTTAGAAATCAAAAATTGTTTGAGACATTATTCATTTTTATTTTTAATTTATGAGGTTGTAGCGAAGTGATTGTAGTATAAAATGAGACGTATAGTATAGAGTGCAACATTTTTATGTTACATGGTAAGTTTACTCATATTTACTTTCCTTCTCCCACTATATTATCTCCAATGTGTATTTGACATCTCTTCTTCATCTCCGGCCTCCTTTCTCTCACTGTCTGTCTCTGATGCATCTTATCGCTGCCATTTTGTGTAATTACAGAAGAGAGTAAAAAAAAATAGTTCGGAACGTGAAAAGGGGGCAAAGTAGAGTACCCCTCACCTCCTAGGCCTTCTCAGGCGGTCCCAAAAGGATCAGTTTCTGCTTTCCTGAGAGATTATGGTATGAGTTCCATATACCACAATAACTTGCATTACAACATGCAAGATATCTATCTCCTATTACCAACTTTTGGAGATATTCGCGCTAAGCGCGAATATCTCCAAAAACTAACACCTGCCCTGAGCAGTTCTTAGCCATGTTATCCAATGGGAGGTGGATAACATGGCTAAGAGCATTAGCTCGGTAATGCATGAATATCGCTGACTTTTTAGCGATATTCATGCATTGCGGACGTTTTTTATCGCATTTGCGATAAACCTTGATAATAGCAAGGTTTATCTTCGATAATTTCTGACGATGCTTAGCGGTAAAAAATTCGTTGCTAAGCATCGTTAGCGATAAATATTGCTTAACTTTGGTAATATGCACCAACGTCTGTTAACGTTCGATTCGAAGGAAATGAGGAAGTGTTGAAAAACATTGTCTGCGCCATCTTGCCTTTTTTGAAATGCCACACTTTTGTCGTGCATGGCAGCCATTTTAGATGCCTTGACCAGACCCACTCTCTGCACGCTGTCGATCCTTAGCATGGCTCCCCACCTTCGCAAGCATCTTCCCCAGGCACTGGTCACCACCGCTCTCTGTGTTATGCATGGGCAATAAACCTCCTCCCATCTGCGCTGCTCTTCCTTGAGAATCACACTCTGTGCCCGCCCGACACCTCCCTTTCGCCCTATTCACTACCGCACCCTCTGACACTCCTCTTCCTCTGTGTCCGATTGTCCAGGCTATCAGCTAGCCCTGCAGATGTAGTTTATGGCCCCAGCTGTAAAGAATCACCCCTCTTCAAAGGAGTTATAGTAGATCAAGGCCCACACCCGATGAGATCCGTCACACCACACGTGTTCCTACTATCTGAAAACCATCCTGTATTGTGATTGGGGAGGGGACCGAGCCTGAAGCGGAAGATTCCAGGGATGACTCTTTGTACATCAAAGTTTTTACAATTATGTGTCATATTAAAAATATATAGCACTCCAACAAAGTAGTAGGATTATAAAACTTTAATAACTTATAAATATATACAACAAAACAAAAACAGTAAAAACATTTAAACAACGAAGAGACCGTGGCAATTTCTTTTGAATTATCCAATACATTTATTGAAATTGACAGCACCAATAATGAAATATTCTCACAAGGAGGAGATGACTTGAATGATTTTTTTGATCAATCTCTTGATGGCGAATTTATCGAATGTTTGGAGACCATAGAGTTACAAGAATCATCATTGCAGACTTTTCATGAGGAAATTCCTGATGAGGACATGTTACTAGTTCTTTCAAATTATGAAAATTCAGAAGATGTTGCCTGGGTGCCGCACTGATTTGGGTATCCGGCGTGGGGCGTCCCGGGGGGTGGATTGTCAGTAGCGGTCTGTTGTGCGAATAGTTCCAAGGCAGCAGAAAGCGCTGAAATCTGGATGTCACGAAGGTGATGTCTAGTAAGTTGCTGCCCAGCAAATAACGGCGTGGGGCGCCGCGGGGGTGAGTGAGTCCAGTAGGCACCACAGCTATACTTATCGGCATTGCAGAATTACTGCTGGGGACAATGCCTGTGCTGTAGCAGGGTCACAGCAGAAACAAAAAGGATTCTGTTGAAGATGTTGTTGGTTTTCAATTTGAAAACAGTTCTGGTGTCAACTGCTATGCTAATGTAGTGGTTAATGTTTTGTTTTCTCTAGAAAATGTAAAAGAGGGGGAGGCAGTCCATAGTTCCGGTAAAAGGGCAAAGGAAAGGATCGGTGGTTTGAACTATCAGTCAAAAAGGGGAGGGGGTGCAACAATTTTTCCTACCGGGTCACACTGTGCTTTCACCGGAACTGAGGTCTGCAGGATTCTAGTCATTCAAACTGAGGCTGGTGGCAGCATGGGAGCGCCGACGTCCCGCGGATACAGTTTCGTCACTCCACAGGCGATCATGGCAGTCATTCCCCATCGGGGGTGTCTGCGGGGGTCGGAGACTCCCGCGGCTCCTCTAGAATCTTCAAGGTCGTGGAGGACTACGGTGGTGGAGTCAACCAGTGACCGGGCCATTTCTTTATGCTGGGCCCGCTCTTGCCAGGTCGACCGCCATTTTGAGAGTTCGGTAGCTACTGGCGATCGCGGGGTCAAATGAGCGGACGGGCTCCACCCTGCCGGGCGAGACGTTGCAACATCGCCACAGTGGAAGAACCCTTTTCCGGGTGCCTGGAGCGCTGAGGGTGCAGCTGGGAAGCCTTCACCTGGGGAGGCGGGAGAGGCCTGTTCGCATCATCTCTCCCTCCCAGTGCACCCCACGGCGTCTCGCTTGACATTTGTTATGGCCGGACCAGGCGATGAGGATGAGGGGGGGGTCGGAGGCATGTGCAAGACATCCCCCCCCCAGTGTTGTCGCAGCCATTATAAAAGAAAGAAGAAATGTCCCGTCCGTCTTTGGCCCGCACCTCTGGTGGATGGCGGCCGGACGCCCTTTGCTCTGGCCCCATGACCGGGTTCCTTGGCTCATCGGCTGCAGCCGGATCCCGTCGGCCCCAGCCCCCGGCCGTTGGTGGCCGGACCGGGAGAGAGTGTGGAGGGACAACCTGCAACTATCAAGGGCCACCGCGGCCGGACTGGGAGAGAGAGGGGAGGGTCGAGGACACGGACATTCCCCCCCCTGAAACTCTCCAGTGTTGTCAATCCCCCTGGCCGGGTCCCGCTGGCCTCGGCCTCTCCTCCGGCTACACCCTACGTGATGATCTCCTGGCCGAGGCGTGGCAGCAGGACCCGCCTTATATGTGTTGCTTCCGGCTGGGCGTAGCCGAAAACCTGTTGCCCTTTGGAAGTTTCTAGAATGGGGCGGATGTCTGCTGACTTCTATCTTTCCCAGTTTGCCGTTATTTGGCCGTGGCAGGCGGTGGGACAGACACGTTTTGGGGCAGTGAGGGGCGATGTTTTCAGGTTTCTTATTACGGGCTTACTTCTAACGTTTCTTGTTTCTAGGACAATAATAGGTTTTATCATTACGTATTGTTATCGTTTCTTTGTTTGTTATTTAATAAAAAGTTCATCAGTGGCCTACTGATTTTCGTTTTCCTATTCTTTTCTTTCCAGGTTGTTTCATGCTAAAGTTTCTGTTAACAGGATACAGTGATCACTTCGTTATTATTGCATATGTCCTTTTCACTAGGGGTGCTCTCTGGTCGGGCCAGATGACCTATCTCTAGTAAATGGTCCGGGTGAAACAGGTGCATCAATCAGTGGGGAGTAGATAGGCATGACAGATTACAACGGGGGAGAAATGTCCGCATTACCTACCCTTTCACTACTTGCAAAGATTTTCCTACGTTTATTTGCAAACAGGGAATACCTCCAAAAAGAACTAATTCCCAAACAGTCAATGTTCGGACAATCAATCAATCAATGAGGAATGAAATAGGTACGACGTGTTAAAGGCTTGCGTTACCTACCCTTCACTATCTGCAAAGGGAGAGAGAATATTCCTATTCTTCCTCGTTTGCAGGCAGAGAAGATCCTTAAGAGAACCAACTTCGAACAATTCAATGCTCGATTCAAACAATCAACAAGGGGTACTGTGAACAGAAATGAACGCCGCTTATGTACATACACATTGCTATTTTCAACAGGTTGTTCCTAATGTTTCTATTTTAGCGAGGTCAAAAAGAGATCCCATTAGTGGCCTACTGATTTTGCTCGATTCCTTTTGTTTTTTTACACGATTTTTCGCTATCTGCAAAGACTAAACAGAGTATTGTGACTCTGTGCTTGTTTGTAAATAGAGAATGAACCAAAGAGAACAATCAATCAAATGGAGAGAGAAGCAGGCACGACGGATTACAACGGGGGCAAAGGCCTGCGTTAACTACCCTTCACTATCTGCAAAGAGAGAGTACTCCTAATAGAAATGAGGGGTGGGGGGCAGCATTCAAAGTAGATCAGTGTGCATAAACACGAAAATGTTTTTACTTACCACGTACTTGACATTCGACAGTGTATGATATTTGCTATTAAAAAACCATTGAAATTCACTGAAAAAACCATAGATTATAGGCCATATATAGTTAGGAATTAGCATTTACAAAACCTTGAAAATTCACTGAAAAAACCATAGGTTATAGACCATATATAGTTAGGAATTAGCATTTACAAAACCTTGAAAATTCACTGAAAAAACCATAGGTTATAGACCATATATAGTTAGGAATTAGCATTTACAAAACCTTGAAAATTCACTGAAAAAACCATAGGTTATAGACCATATATAGTTAGGAATTAGCATTTAAAAAACCTTATTTTACTCACACAAAACCATTGAAATTCCATATATAGTTAGTTGCACTAACTATATATCGCGCACCCGCAATCCACTGCTGATCATGTCACATATTACATCATTCATGACATGGTCAGTGACATCACTGATGACATCACTGATGACATCTCAAATGACATATATGGTCTATAACCTAGTGGAGAAGTGTGGCTCACTGGTTAGAGCAGGCAGACCCTGAAGCAGAGGTCAGACCCGGGACCAGGGTTCAATTCCCGACGCGGCAGGGTCTTGAGCTCAAATGTCCATGGACTCGATAATTCTCGCTTCGGTGCCTGACCTAATCATGGGTTCACACTCTGCAACTCTGGGCATTAAGCTTGCTTAATCTCCACAACGGGCCCCCCTGCGGTGGGATGCCTGGCTTTCACCTTGGGGATGCCCTGGAGGGGCTATCTCACAGGGAAAAGCCAGGACGGGTTCCCAAGGCAAGCGTGGAGATACCCCTTCGGGGGTCGATTCAGGCGCTATATAAGAAACATAATAATAATAATAATAATAATATGGTTTTTTCAGTGAATATATATATATATATATATATATATATATATATATATATATATATATATATCCAACGGAAAATTACTCCTTCTGGATCCCTCCGACCCGAGGAAAGTGGCGTGCACGCCGGCGGAGTTACTCCGGCTTTTTAATGTCACCAAAAGTCCAAAAGATAAAGCGCGCTCTCAGGACAAACGAGGAGTATGCCAGTGTCTGAAAAGTGCTGTATGTGAATAAACAGCACTTTTCAGACACTGGCATACTCCTCGTTTGTCCTGAGAGCGCGCTTTATCTTTTGGACTTTTGGTGATATATATATATATATATATATATATATATATATATATATATATATCTCCGAATATATATATATATATATATATATATATATTCGGAGAGAGAGCGCACGAGAGAGAGAGAGATATAGTTATCTTAATGATAGGGAGTGAGTTAATTCAGCATTACATTGGTCTCTTATATCTAATTGTATTTCAGCTTCACGAAAGGTCTGCTTCATATACTCAACAGAACAGGGAGCTGGTAACAGAACCATTTAAGAGGTATATCATTTCACTGTTGTATAGATGCCAGAGCAGTGCTTACTTTGTAAAGAACTGTTTTGCAAAAACCATTGGCAAAGTCAATAGCTCTGAACTGACAAATCCAGAAGTCGAGACAATGCCTGCTCATTGTGAGCACTTTTCTTCATCTCCAGTGTTGATGGTGTCCTGGCAGAAGGTGTGCCGATAGTGGGTGAAGATGTGAGCTTGTCAGATACCTAGACAGAGAAGATCTAGAAATAGGTGCAGAAATAAATATAGAGGCACAGAAATAGAGAGATGCAGAGATAGAGTGATAACGATAGAGACAAACAAGGAAAGAAAGAGGAAGGCCAGAAAACTCCAACAGGAGACTTGAAAATGACGATGTGGTGCGGAGAAAGAGGTAAATCCTCAAGAGAGGACGGATGTAAAAGAAGATATAAAATGACACAAAACGAATAAAGGGATTTTTTTTAATAACACATTTTATTGGTTTTTAGTACATCAAGGCCTGAACGGCCCTCGCATGAATGCATATACATTAATGCAAACATGTCTCAATGATACTAGTACAACATAATCGAACAAAACAAGCACAGACATGACACTACCCCACAGAACCCCATACACCAGTGACACCCATGGATACACATGTTGTACAGAGAGTAGGAACCACTATACCTCAGACTCATACGATTACAAAAACTAAAAAGGGATTTCAAGGTATTATTAGTCCCTATTAAGAGAGGGTAAAATTGGGGAGACAGAAAAGGCTGCTGAAGAAAGTGACCGAGGGAGATCGTGTAATAAGTAGGGCATGTGAGTGACGCCGCGGCAGAGATCCTTATCTCTGCTCTGAGTTTAGGCTCGCGGATTGGTTAGCAATCAGTTCATCTTGAAGTGCACACCACACTCTTAGAACAGACCCCAGCAGAGGCGAGGTGAGATATGAATACCGCATGCATCCTGCCCCTCCTGTGGACCTGGGCCGCGGCCTTCACACCCGCACTCGCACGTGTGGGCCAAGGTAGGGAACCTGCATGGACTGAGTGTGAGGGGAGGCAGTGAAATGGTTGTACTACTGAATGTTGATACCAACAATATTGAGACAGAAGAATACCGAGGACAGAATTTCAAGGGACAAAACATCCAAAGGTAAGTACATATAGGGAAGTACAGATTTACTATTCCTTAACTACAAATAAATGGTGCCTTGAAGATATATGTACCACAAAGGTACATACATGTGGAATTATGTATTGAAAATCTTTTTCAATATGTTTTCCATATTCTGTTTCATCAATATTGTGGGTTCAATATTCATGGGGGAAACCCAGCGAAATGGCAGCTGTACGCCGGTAATGCACCACCTCAGCCTGGAACCAGTTTTGCAATTGTTGTCATTATGAGTGTAAAACCACTTTACTAAGCAAAAAGGTTAGTTTGACACTTGTAAATGGATTAGCTGACATAGATGTTTTTGTGTCAGGAAATCTACGAGCATTGCTGAAGTGAAAAGGAACAGAATGCCTGTAGAGTTTGTGAAGTTCCACTCCATTCACAAATGGATCTTCAATACTTGTCCAGCTTGGGAAAGGTCAGCAAATTACTCATATCAAGGGCAGGAGTAAATCTCTCTGCATGGCGGGCCAAGGAACAAAACACTACAAAAATAGGTGGGAGTGTAAAGGTAGTGGCTTCATCATGAAATAATAAAACAGTTGAAGATTTTCTCCTGCAACAAGACACGTCTATATTTTAAACATGTGAACTTTGAATGTTCTGAATATTTCCAGGAAAACGCATAGCAACCTGCCTCTGTCCCACTGGAATTCTTTTTTATGAATTCTAGGAGATCAGAAGTGAGGGTGGAAACCTGTGGGTGCGGATTTCTAACTTTTTTTGTGAATGAGGCCTAGGAGTCTGTAGAAAAGAACACGTAGGGCAGCCACTCGCAGCTTCAATGTGCCATACATACATTTAGAAAAAAGATATACACAGTCTTGTATACAAAATCTTATATACTGTAATGGGAGCATATGGACAGCTATACAGAATCTTAACCTATTGTCTCAGGTACTAATAGAACCGTATATTCATGTTTATATACTCTCACAGGTACATATTGATAGCTACTTACCATCTTAACATACTGTTTAGAGGAGAAAGATGCACACAATCTGATGTACTGTCACACGCACATATAGAATAAACCAGTATACAAAATATAGCATTTATTAAATATAAACACACATAATAATAAATTATAGACACATATAATAAGACAGAATTTATGTGGGCGTCGTGCACACTGCTAAACTACACAACAATCCGTACATTTAAAATATAAATAAATACATATTTTGCTAGCATTGTCTATTGCACATCATTGGATATTAGATCCATATATGTTTATTATTTTGGTAGATACAATTATAGAAACCATCTTCTGCAGGACAATTATTATGTATATACATTTCACGCTTAGGATTCTTGATTAAAATTCCAACCATTTTAAGTACACGAATCTGCCTACAAACGTTTTAGCCAAAATCCGTTATGTAAATATAACAAACCCACAGATATTAATACATGTTTTTTGCACAAAACACATTGTTGATCTGAAAAAAAACTTTGATGTAGGAGAAATTTCAATATAGTGTATTTATTGTAAAACATGTTTTATAAAAAGGAGAAAAAGAGAGGAAGAGAGAGAGAGATTACTTAGAACAACTTCCACCTCGTACAAGACTATATAAACAAAGTTTCTTCCTTAAAAGGTAATGGCGCGAAAGGTTGCACATCATACATATTCCTCTTTACGTCTCAAATCATCATCTTACATATCATAGATCCCATAACATCCTTACGAACATTTAACCCGCGTCTACCCGGTTATGTACTCTAGTCCTGTACATAACCGGGTTAAAAAAAATAAAATAATAATAATTATATATATATATATATATATATATATATATATATATATGAACACAGGTTCCCACAAGCAGCAAAACGGACTCGACTCCAGCCGCTACACCGCCAAGAAACAGGAGACCCAGATTTTCTGTGAGTAATTTATTCTGCAACAGACAGCATAACGTTTTGGCCTACAGGAGGCCTTGGTCACATGAATATATATATATATATCAACAGGGATGCTCCTACGGAACAAAGTTGAGCTGCACTCAAGGAGGTGGGTGAAAGCTTGCTTTATTCGGCGTTTCTTTGTCCTAATATATTTTGGTCTAACATAGACCTTCCTCAGAGGACCGCCTAACATCCTCGGTTCCTCCCGCGGACTCACAACAGCTTGCGGTGTCAGTCACTTGTTTGTTGCCCCCTGGTGGGCTCCGCGTTGGTAGGAATGGGGCATGCTGGTTACTGTGGTGCCTAGGGGTTGCTGTATTCCTGCCCTTCCGTGGGTGATGTATGCGCTTTCACTCAACCTTTCTCCCCAGTCAACAGCCTTTCATGTTGTGTGGGGGCCGAGCCAAGGTCCGGTCCTTGGTGGCAGCCCTCTGCCCTAAAATTGCTTGCGCAGTCTCGTGTGAGACATGGAACAGACATATGCAGTTTGATGTTACTTTGCTCACATCGTTATATGTTAAATTAGAGTACTGATTGCGCTGTTACTTTACTTTAGGTAGTGACTTAGTCACTTGACTGGAAAACATTTTGGATTACAATCTACTCGGATGTTGGAGTCTAGACTACTCGTTAAACAATTTTATTGCAATCTGGTGAGTGTCATCAGAGGTTTGCCTACAACTATATTGCCCACGTTGGAGCTACTGGCTATTACCTGACTAGTTTAACATCGTGTTTAGTACTTGACAGCAGTATCTGTCAATTTTATTTACAGATGGGGAGATATATACTTGACAACTATCGGGTTTACTACATGTGGACAAACTAAGTGTGGACACGTATTTGGAAATAGGTGAGTTTTAGACAGGTGGTTTATGGAGATATATCAGAGAACCTGTAAGCTAAGGGTGTTATCAGGGACCAAAACCTTTTACCCCATATAAAATTATTTCGCATATGACCCATATGCAATTATAGCTTGTGATGTTTTGTAATGTATATGTTTTGCATTTAAATGATGTGATCAACACGGTTTTGGTAAAGTTGGGTCTTCTTTATGTAACCAGTGTGTTAATACTTGTAAACACGTATTGGACCTAAGTTGAGGTCAGATGCAACTATTAAGAATGATTAATAGTTAATTTATGTTGGAAAATGTAGATAGTATTTTGTTTTGTTACCTTTAATGAGTGTAATTCAAAACTGATTGTGTGTATTTGGGTTGCAGCCCTGAGGAAGTCACTAGTCCTAAACGGACTTGACGAAACGTGCGTTGGCTGCGAATAATCATTTTGAGGAAAATTGGATTGAATTGGAAAGAAGATTGGACATTAAAAGATATAGTGAAAACTATATAAAGACTCTTTGATATATGATTGAGTGCTCGGAAGATCACAGTATTTGTTTGGACCATTGGTTTGTCTTGGAGACTGTGGTAACCAGTCCCCCACCTCTTCCAGAGCACCTAATAGATTTATTGCCTTATCACTTATACCTGGACTCTGTGCTGTGCGCTCTTGTAAGCCGTTACCAATAATTTTTCTGTATTTGTGGTGTTAGAGCTGCCGCTGAGGTTAAACAATGAATAGAGATAAGGAAGCTGAGACGCTGTTTGGGAATTTGGCTGCAGGAGGTACCATTAGGAAAGCTATTGGACCTCCGGCAGGTACCAAGAAAGAAGGTCTTAGAGCCAAATTCGTGAAACTTGAACTATTAAAACGCACCGAGCTAAGTAAATGGTGGGATGCTGCCACTTTAAAACAATATTTGACATTAAATAGGATTCCACGGGGTTTGAGATCACACACAATACCGACCTATGAGGATTTGGAACCAGATCTATATGATATTTGGGAAAAGGAATTAAACAATAGCTCACGAAATCTTATACAGATTCTTATCGATAACGCTGAAAGGAAGATAGCAAAATTACTGGTGGAGATTAGTAAAATTGAGGAAGAGATAAAAGAGATGAACCTGCCAGAACCTACTGTTAAGAATTATCTGGTTTTAGATGAGAAACTAAATACCTTACAAATGGAGATTAAGCAAAGGAAGGCACATAAACTTAAGAGGGACGAGAGAGATTATAATACAGGACGGGTCTATACCTTTGCAAAGAGATTTGACTATCTAGTAAAAAAAGATTCCTCTAACGTAACAAGTGGTGGCACCCCTGTGATGAGTGATACTGATGCATCTTCAGTGATTTCCAGTAGTGAGAATGGAGATGCTCCAGAGCTAGTCCCGACTACTGAGAATACTAATTTTTTTGGGGAGGTCCAAAGACTAAGGAAGGGCAATCGGGACTTAGAATTGAGAAACCGAGATATACAATCAAAAAGACAAGGAGAGGCAGTAGGGGGGGCAGGAGATCCAGGGGCAAGAATCAGGAGCCTGAGATCGTGGAAACAATGACAACTAATAATGAGCCCATTGCATGTGACATAGAAGTGATCAATCTATCGTCTTGTGAATTGTCTGATAATATGGTGACTGTTCTTAAAAAAGGTTTAGGTTTTTGTCCAGCTACGAATTTAGATTGGTGTATGCTTAAAATAGATCTTTTTAAATTTGTAAGAAATCTGAAAATTAAGAAACACTTTGCAAATGTACCAGTGAAATACAAACAGTCGTCTAATAAAGTTCTTAGTGAAATTACGATACAAGAATTGAAAGACACCCAACTTCTTTTATCACTTACTGAGAGGGAAGATGATCCAGTAACCATGCAGACACTTATCGAGGACCTTGAGATATCAAGATTTCAGAGGGAAGAGAGTGGATTAAGAGGAAAGTCTAAATGGACGCCACAGCTTATACCAGGGAACACCATCGATACATTCTTTAAGTTGGTTTGTACAGATATCGATAAGTTAATGGATAGGTCAAGATTAGGGAGTTCTAGAATACCTCGAGATAACCTTACATTTGGAGAGAGAGAGGCCTTACATGAGCTTATTAACAACAAAGCAATAACAATACGTACTGCAGACAAGGGTGGAAACATAGTTGTGTTGAATACTACTGATTATAATAATGAGATCCACTCCCAACTCAATGAAATCTTGTATTATGAGAAATTGACTACCAATCCTATTCCAGACCTAATTGTTAGGATTAATGGCGAAATCAAACAATGGTATGACCAAACATTGTTAGATCATGACGAATATCTTTACCTTATGTTAAGTACGCCTAGATCACCTTGCCTATACACTCTCCCAAAAGTCCACAAATGCCGGGACAAACCGCCAGGGCGGCCTATTGTCTCCGGCATTGGTGGCCCAACTGAGCGACTATCTGAGTTTATTGATTGCTTCTTGAGACAATACGTGTACAATTTACCGTCTTTTATTGAAGACACTAAGCACATACTGAATTTACTTGAGGACATTGTATGGGAGGAAGGCATGGTATTAGTTACACTAGATGTGGTATCCCTTTATACCATCATTGATCATGATATGGGTATACGTGCATTGGACCATTTCCTTAGTGCAAGACCGGCAGAATTGTTTGACCATACCCAAATGATTTTGCGGATGACTCAATTGGTATTGGAGAATAATGTGTTTTTATTTGAGGGCCAGTGGTACAGGCAACGCTTGGGGACTGCGATGGGTTCTAGATTTGCTCCGTCTTTCGCCAACCTGTTCATGGGTTGGTTCGAGGCGGAGCGAATCTGGGGCCCTGAGGGAACTGAGTGGACCCCATATATACACTACTGGGGTCGTTTCATTGATGACTGCTTGATGATATGGACTGGCACAGTCGAAAAACTTAAAGGTTTCTTCGACTATTTAAATGAAAATACATGTAATCTGAGATTTACTACTTCCTATGACATGCAGAGGATTACCTTCTTGGATGTGGAGTTGTATGTGGAAGGGGCTAAGATACAAAGTCGGATGTTTCGCAAACCCACAAGTTGTAATTCGATCTTGCATGCTGAGAGCTGTCATCCCAATTATCAGAAGAGAGCTATACCTTATGGTGAACTAATTAGAGCCAGACACAATTGCTCATCTGATATTGAATTTGAACAGAATATAGTAGATATGTCATCTAGATTTTTTAATCGAGGTTACAGACAGAATGTAGTTACTAAAGCTGTATCAAGAGTGAAAAAAGTGAAAAGAGAGACTACACTGATCAGAGGAAACAAAGCGGGCAAACCAGCAGATCAGAAGGTTAGATTAATAACCAACTATGGGATGGACAGTTCTAAGTTATTTACTATCTTGAACAAATATTGGCACCTACTTTGTATAGATAATGACTTGAAACCGTTTATTTATGAAAGACCCAGTGTGACATTTAGAAGAGGGACAACGCTGAAGAACTTGTTGAGTCCTAGCTACCCGACTAAACAAAATAAAGCAGATTGGTTGAGCAGCTTCAAAGGCTTCTATAGATGTGGAAGATGTATATCATGTAGATGGGCAATGAAGAAGATGCTGTGTTTTGAATATAATAACTCTGGTAAATATACTATTGGCATGTTTATAAATTGCGACACAGCCTATGTGGTATATGTGATTTCATGTAAGTGTGGCAAAATCTATGTAGGGAGTACCAAGAGGAGGCTCAGAGAGAGAATTGCTGAACACTTTAGGGCCCTAAAGAATGGAGATACAAGATACCCAATTGCGTCACACGTTGTTCAGAATTTTGAGAATAAGGACCAACATGTCTTTAGCTATCATGGGATTGACCACATCAAACCAGACCCACGAGGGGGCAATAGATTGTTGGCTTTGAGGAAGCGTGAGGTACTCTGGTTGATCAGACTCAAAGCGGTTGAGTGTGGTCTTAATGTTGACCATGAGTATGAGTTCTACTTAGGAAGCTGAGAATGTAGGGATAACAGTAGAAAAAAATATAAGTTGTATGTTTGGTGCCATTTGTTCTCTTTTTTTTCTATGTATACAAATGTCTCCCAACACTGATAACTCTACATGATGAGAAAGTATAATGACCCACATAGTTAGTATATACTGACGTATTGACCTATGGGGGTCGTGTACAGAATTGACTCTGATTTTTTTAAACCTACTATCTCTCGGAATTGTCTTTTCTTGATGAACACTTAAATCTGATGGATGCTATGTAAAGATGATTACGGGGAAAGGTGGTGGTATACCTGGGGACCCCTGTGGCTTGCAGGTTGTAGAGAGTGTTAGCAAGGAATAGTTGCTACAATAATTTATATAACACTGAGAGAATGATAATCCAACTTCTCTTGTAACTTGTCCAAATATTTGAATAATATTAACAATCACGAAGAACTACAATATGACATAATAATTATGGTCCGAAACAATAGTGAGATCATTAAAACGGGATATTGAGTTTATTGTGAATCCGTTGGGTTCACGTTATTTAGTACCCTTCATAAGATGGCGCCTGTTATACTGGTCATAAATAACACTTGAAGTTGGTACTCGCGTTGAATACTTTAGTTGGATATTACAACGTCAATCAAAACCTATTATAAGATGGCGCCCGCATGTATTAGTTAATAATGTCACTCCAAGATGGTACCCGCGCTAAAGACTGATATTGGACACTAAAAGATGGCGCCCGTGTTATTTACTATAAATTGCCACTCCAAGATGGCACCCGTGCTGAACGCCAAAGTCGGAATACTTCGGACTGACTGATGGTAAGCACGCGACATGAGTATTACTTTGTAACTATTTACTATAGCGGTTTTGGAGTCTACAAGTATATCCTGTTATTTTATCTTACTAGACACGAACACGTGGGCAAATTATGTGAGAATATATGAGAGACTAGAAGACATATATAATAAAGGGGATACGCTGATATAGAAGTACAAGGTGAGAGACATGGAACAGACATATGCAGTTTGATGTTACTTTGCTCACATCGTTATATGTTAAATTAGAGTACTGATTGCGCTGTTACTTTACTTTAGGTAGTGACTTAGTCACTTGACTGGAAAACATTTTGGATTACAATCTACTCGGATGTTGGAGTCTAGACTACTCGTTAAACAATTTTATTGCAATCTGGTGAGTGTCATCAGAGGTTTGCCTACAACTATATTGCCCACGTTGGAGCTACTGGCTATTACCTGACTAGTTTAACATCGTGTTTAGTACTTGACAGCAGTATCTGTCAATTTTATTTACAGATGGGGAGATATATACTTGACAACTATCGGGTTTACTACATGTGGACAAACTAAGTGTGGACACGTATTTGGAAATAGGTGAGTTTTAGACAGGTGGTTTATGGAGATATATCAGAGAACCTGTAAGCTAAGGGTGTTATCAGGGACCAAAACCTTTTACCCCATATAAAATTATTTCGCATATGACCCATATGCAATTATAGCTTGTGATGTTTTGTAATGTATATGTTTTGCATTTAAATGATGTGATCAACACGGTTTTGGTAAAGTTGGGTCTTCTTTATGTAACCAGTGTGTTAATACTTGTAAACACGTATTGGACCTAAGTTGAGGTCAGATGGAACTATTAAGAATGATTAATAGTTAATTTATGTTGGAAAATGTAGATAGTATTTTGTTTTGTTACCTTTAATGAGTGTAATTCAAAACTGATTGTGTGTATTTGGGTTGCAGCCCTGAGGAAGTCACTAGTCCTAAACGGACTTGACGAAACGTGCGTTGGCTGCGAATAATCATTTTGAGGAAAATTGGATTGAATTGGAAAGAAGATTGGACATTAAAAGATATAGTGAAAACTATATAAAGACTCTTTGATATATGATTGAGTGCTCGGAAGATCACAGTATTTGTTTGGACCATTGGTTTGTCTTGGAGACTGTGGTAACCAGTCCCCCACCTCTTCCAGAGCACCTAATAGATTTATTGCCTTATCACTTATACCTGGACTCTGTGCTGTGCGCTCTTGTAAGCCGTTACCAATAATTTTTCTGCCTTTCATGTTGTGTGGGGGCCGAGCCAAGGTCCGGTCCTTGGTGGCAGCCCTCTGCCCTAAAATTGCTTGCGCAGTCTCGTGTTCTTGGTCCGATTGCGGGCAGGCTAATGGCGCTCTTGTCGGCGGTGCAGTTCTTAGGCGGGACCACGCCTATACATATCATATATGTATATATATATATACACCACAACTCCCAGCATGCACATACACTGAAACTCACTTGGGAGGCCCACCTGAGGGCAATTACTTACTAACATGCACTGCTTTCCCCTGTGGCCTCTGATCTTTTCTTCGTGAAGGGATGTTTCCGGATATGTTATTGCGCTAGCCAGTTGCGCAATCCAGATGGCCCTGCAGCGATAAGAGTCACGGAATAAAGATTGGCATCTTGCTGCTCGCAGCAGTTGGACACTGAGGAATCAGTAATTCCGTTGACCGCCAAGAACGACAGGACGTCGTGTGTGGACAGAGGTATTCTACTTCGAGGGGGCACACAGTCTCGCATTTGACCGCCCTCACACACGAACTCACCTGAAGGGACGGGCTGCTGCGGTTATGGGGACTCAGGGAGGTTCCCGCTGTTTCATGGACCTACGTTCGACCCGCCTCACCTGGAGCTGGCTTCAACCCACAGTTACCCCACTTCCCCACGCCACCAGCCTCGCAGCGCCAGGACAGTGCCTGCTGGGACTTGGAGTCCATTGAATTTGACATGTGCTCCTATTGGTGTGACGACATCATTAGGGGGAGGGGACACAGCACCAGCAAGTATTTCACACAGGATGAGCGCCATGGGGTTGTATACATAACAGCACAGGGCACTGAAGAAGGCGAGTGTGCCGAAATGCATCTGCCGCTGCTGGGGTGTATGAAATAAAGGGTTCCTGCACTGCTTTCCCCTGTGGCCTCTGATCTTTTCTTCGTGAAGGGATGTTTCCGGATATACATATATATATGAACACAGGTTCCCACAAGCAGCAAAACGGACTCGACTCCAGCCGCTACACCGCCAAGAAACAGGAGACCCAGATTTTCTGTGAGTAATTTATTCTGCAACAGACAGCATAACGTTTCGGCCTACAGGAGGCCTTGGTCACATGAATATATATATATATATATATATATATATCAACAGGGATGCTCCTACGGAACAAAGTTGAGCTGCACTCAAGGAGGTGGGTGAAAGCTTGCTTTATTCGGCGTTTCTTTGTCCTAATATATTTTGGTCTAACATAGACCTTCCTCAGAGGACCGCCTAACATCCTCGGTTCCTCCCGTGGACTCACAACAGCTTGCGGTGTCAGTCACTTGTTTGTTGCCCCCTGGTGGGCTCCGCGTTGGTAGGAATGGGGCATGCTGGTTACTGTGGTGCCTAGGGGTTGCTGTATTCCTGCCCTTCCGTGGGTGATGTATGCGCTTTCACTCAACCTTTCTCCCCAGTCAACAGCCTTTCATGTTGTGTGGGGGCCGAGCCAAGGTCCGGTCCTTGGTGGCAGCCCTCTGCCCTAAAATTGCTTGCGCAGTCTCGTGTTTTTGGTCCGATTGTGGGCAGGCTAATGGCGCTCTTGTCGGCGGTGCAGTTCTTAGGCGGGACCACGCCTATACATATCATATATGTATATATATATACACCACAACTCCCAGCATGCACATACACTGAAACTCACTTGGGAGGCCCACCTGAGGGCAATTACTTACTAACATGCAGGGAGGAGAAGAGGGTGTGTTACTGCGGTGGACTGTTAGCAAGCCTCTGATGAAAGAGCAGGAGCTCTAAAACGCTTCAGGCTATGAAAATATTTGGAATGAAATGCCGGTTTGAAAGTGAAGTTTCTGATGAAACATTCTTTGCTGAGTGCGTCTTAAATTTTTGGACAACACTTTAAATGAATAAAAACAATAAAAAATAAATACAATATATAGATTATTGTCGGCCACAGGTAACAGTCTTGTTCCTTTATGCAGCTAATGTGGTCGTAGCACTAGGTGACACCAAATACTGTTTTCTTTTTCCCTGTCCCCGCAAACCCCTTTCCCTTCTTGAGGGGTGCTCCAAGGATTACTGTGTATTGTATCAAGGACCCCCTGATTGGGATATGACTCCTGGGTCAGGGAAACAATTTTTTGTGCAATATATATACCCAGGCAGACTAAACGGAAACAATCTGGCTTTTCTCTAGAACATGTTATAAACTGTTCAGAATTCACACACAAACAACATATAAATAGAGCAAAGAGTAATAATGATATCAAAAATAATCTTTAATTATGATATAAAAATGTATAAATCCATTTAGATAAGTGAATACACAAAGTATACTTAATAAAATGATTAAAATATAAAAACCATTGATCTGATCCCTTCTTTTTAAAGAGAAACACAACATTTCGTCAATAATTATTGTAAAAAATAATTTCACATATAATCCTGATACAGGTGAGCTTGGCTGTGTCTGTCTACGCGTTTCGACAATCTATTCTGTCTTCCTCAGGACAAGTGATTATCCAGCCATTATTCTAGATAAAACAAAATACCATTTTAATTAATCATCCAGATTGCAGTACATTACATCTTTGCTAATACCATTACCACAGACAGTCATATACAGATATCAGATTTTCAAAGACAAGAATTTTCTTTGGCCAGATGTTTACTATTTTCAAAAAAATGATAAAACGGTTGGAAACATACATTTTTCATTTCTGTATAAAGTACTCGATTTTTATGATGGTTCAAAATGATCGCAAAAATAATTTCAAAAATAACCACTGATAAAACATGATACTCCTAATACATTTTCAAACAATCTAAACACTAAAACATTTGTTTAGTATTGCTATCGCCGCGATGACGTTGCATTTACAACAGAAACGTACCTATGTTCAGACTTACATTCTCATGATGTAGTCTATTTTCCTAAATTGGTGCCATACCAGACTCTACTTTTTGTTTCTGAGCCTTTTGCATTCATTAACTGAATTATAAGTTCTCCAAGTAACTCATATTAAGAAACCCTTATTTTTTATAGTTCTTATGTAAACAGATAGCACCAAGAGAATCTTACCTAAAAATCTTTATATTATCCACATTATACAGCTCGATTGGGACTTTTTTTGAAGGGAATGAGGCACCTTTCTGTAATTTTTAGGGCAGGTATGTGAAATCTGTATGGAGAGAGAGTTGCACTTGTATATAGGAGTTGTAACTATATTTTTCTCCTAAGTCTTTTCCTGGTCTCTCTAAACTCATTTATTTTACCTGCTTCAGTGTGAATCACTGCTCCCATCTCATTTCTACCTTCTTTTTTTTCCAATCGTTCTCCCGATAGTTTTCTTTAAAAAAATCCTGGAAAAAGGGGATGTCAAATATTAGCTATTATAGGTATTGAGCCTCAATTCTTTGGCAGAGAGTGATGTTTTATTTCTGACTTTTACTAATATGTCCGTTTTTTCTAAAATCTTCAGTAGTAATCTTATAATATGACTCCTTATTTTAAACTGTCGTTTAAGAACATATACTATGAATATTACCTATTTATATAAGCATTGTTTATCTTCTTTCTAACTAACAAAACAGGATACTTTACTTTCCTTACTTATATCAGTATCCACTTATTTACATTAATAAACAGTTCCACTATTATCCCTGGTTTTAACCTTATTCATTATTTTTACCTTCCAAATGGTAGTTTACTTCTCGAATTGATGTCGAGTGGTTCTGTCTGTTCTGTCTGTTCTTTTTCGAGGGCTGTTAAACTTCCTTGCAATAGACGGGCCGTGGTTGATATAAGTTGCAAAACCGGGTAGCCAGCGTTGTTTATTTAAAATAACCTGTTTCCATAAGTACAAACGACAAGAAGAATGGATGGAGCAAATTTAATAAATTATGTTCGTTTATGAAGCGAGGGCCTCACAAAGGATGTCTAACTTGCCGAACAATATTTACCTTGTCGGGGTCTCCGGAATCGTCCCAAGACTTTAACTAGATGCCCCGTGTTACTTTTCTCTCAATTTCTTCCCTCTAAACGGCTATGTCGGGCGGGGTCGTGCGCTTGAGATTGAAAGCGTTCCCGTCGGCTCTGAAAAAGCATAGCGAGCCTGCATTAGCTAGTGTGTGCCAAACAACCTAAAATCTTTGGTGGCAGGCATCAAAGTTTCGCTAAACGACATAAACCAGGTTAGCTTAATGAGTGACTAATCCCTAGTTCTTACCCGTTCTCTGCTTTGATGGTTGCACGCGTGCGGTCCCGCTAGTGATTCAGACAGATTCGAAGGATTACCCTTAGTCTTTTTTCTACCGCTATTTATACCATGGGATTGGCAGGTTGTTTCAAAACAGTCCTGCCCCTATTTAAAGCGATACTACTAATTTTAGCTGAGAAAGATGTACTAGTGATTTAAGCTAGGAAAGCTACAAGATAGTAGTACTTTCCATTGCTCCAAGGATTACACATTTTCCATAAGGCTGCATGTTTTTCCCAGGGGCCCACAGATGCTTAAGAAAGCCCTGATACCGGCGTACTAGCAAACAGCAAATAAATAGCATTTCTTATATAATCTCAATGTATCGATCTATCAGGATATTTATAACGCTGGCTGCACATTTTTACAAAATGTCAGACACTTGTAGAGACCTAGATTGATAGCCTGCGTAGGGTTTGGGCGAGAGCAGGACTATAGCGCTACAGCAGAAGAAAGGTAGAATAGGAGGTAATTAACTACAGCGCAATTTGTAACGGTGCAACCAGTTAGAGGAAGACCCTAAACCTCTGAGTGGGTTAACAACAAGACCCCTTAACACTGAAATATGTACGAAGAAACTGGGCACACGTTTGGTAATAAACAGTTTTGATACAATGAGAGTACATAAATGAAAGTTGACACCGGTGGTACAATAAACAGGTTGTTTATATAGATGATATTCTTCAGATTGAATAAACACAACGCCAGCCGACACGTGTTTCGTCAGCAGGGCAAAACCTGTGACTCTTCAGGGCTGTAGTGGCGTGAAAGGAGAATCGAAATGCCGGTGATAATTCCAACCTGGTATGGTTTATATTCTTAATGGAATTTTTGATGACATAGTGTTCCAACTGAGTAATGTTGCTGCAGCTGAACCTGACACACCTGTTTCCTGTGAGTACTCTACTTGAAAATAAATCCTTATATCTTCAAAGAATCTGACCTAATTTCCATGTGCAGTGATTTGGGTCATTACTTCTTGTGGAGACTTTATTGTGAACAAAGGACAAATCGCTATCTGATCATCTAAAGGAGTTTCTACATCCTGGAAGTGCTTTGTTCTACATTTGATGCAGAACGTGTGATCTGCGGTATCGCGCTGAGGTGAGCAAATCATGATAAATCTATGCATGGTTTCAATGTTCGCCGTTGGACCTACTGGCGTATGCTGAGGCCTGTATAAGCTCACAGTTGAATCCTCTGCATGTGCTGGAGCCAGGGCTCGAGTCGGGGTACCACGCGGGTGGACGGTGTCCCCCCACCCATTTTACCGGGGGGACGCCGTCCCCACCTGCAAAACAGCTGGACTTCACTATTTGGCCTCTCTGGGACGAGGAGCTCGGCACCTTTCGTGATGTCACTTCCGGTGACAGCATCCCCCCACTTCTTTTTTTATGACTTGTGCCCTGGCTGGGGCTTGTGTGCAGCGTGATTTGAATCCTGCACGAGTTTCCTTTCGAGAGTCCAAGCCTGCGGTGAGTGTTCGTTTCACAGAATACGTCTAATGCTGTACATATTTTCCTATGGGAATCACGCTCAAGTCACACAAGGAACCACTCAGAGGTCACACAATGTTACCTGGGGAGCAGCCATTTTTAGGTTTCGCCCTGGCGTGGCAACTGCGTAGCAGTTGCTCTGCCCAGGGCGAAATCTCATGATCCTACATATAGGGCTTTGGTCCAGCCTCTGTCTCCCATTGGCTAGCTCCATAAATAGAGGCTAGCCATTGGGAGACAGAGGCTGTCAATCACGCTTTCCCGTGAAAACGCGATTCGGGGGCGTTTCTCTGGCTTTTTTTAAGTCCCACCCCTTTGTCCTGGGCCGCGCTGTCATTGGCTGCCGGCTGGGACACCCCCATGACTTTATTCCCCGGGCCGCGCTGTGATTGGCTGGCCGGCCCGGGACCTGACTTGTTAAAAAATGTGCCCGCGCCTTCTGTTTAAGTTTAGTCCCTTGGTTACTTCTCTTCCCGGTCTCTGTGTTGCTCTTGCCTTGTGCTTCTCTGCCCCCACTCTCCATGTTGCTGTCTCACCGTATGCTTCTGAGCCCCTCCATCTGTGTTGCGTGCCATATTCTTCTCTGCCCCACCACGACCCACGTACGTCTCTGTGATGCATTGTCTTGTTTATTTGAACCACATGATGTTGTGATGTTGATGGAGTGCCTCCCAGGCACAGACACATTTTCTTCCTGTCTCGGCCCCCCCACCCCGCCCTGCCGTTCGTGCCTTGCATAACTGCTGCTCATGTAAAGCGCTGTCCCCCTCCCGCACTCTCCCATTCGTGCCGTCTACAAAAGCGCCACCCCCCTCCCTCGCTCTCCCGTTCGTGCCTTCTACAATTAAGCACCGCCCCCTCCCGCCTCTCCCATTTGTGACTTCTAAATGCAAATGCTGCTCATGTAAAGCGCTGTGTTGCCTGCTTGTTTTTTTCATATTAACGGCAAGCTGAACCTCCTGGACAGCTGCTCTTGACTCCAAATGTCATACAACCTTACTCAGAGGGACGGGATGGTATTCTGGCGCAGGTTCCCAGTGGTGCACGGGGGCGGGTGATTCCGAGGGTGGCCACTCCTATTTGCTTGTCTGTGGGTGCAGGTAGCAAGGGTCGCTGTGCCAGATGGGGTGTGGGGGTGTGTGTGAGGGGGAGGAGGTAAAATGGCTGCCCGATCAAATTGTTTCTGTTTCAGTGACCAGGGCCGCCCTGCGGAGCGGATTACATGTGAATGATCTGTCTTTGCTGCCGGGGTCTCCCTAGGGTCCGGGCTGTGATCGCTCATCAATGGTGTCATTGTTTGGCTCCAAAGTCACCAGTGTTCACTCTGCACAGTCCCGACTCCTGATCTCCAATCTATCAGCAAAGTGACTTTTCTGCCTTCAAGATGCATGGCTTGGTCCTGCGAGCATGAGTGTCACCTGAATAATAGGCAGGGGTAAAGTGGCATGTGTGCGAGTGAGCGGTTACGAAGTAAAGTCGCGTTTGAGGTTGAACTCGGAACATCATACATTCTGGAAGCCTACTTGAGTCTTGTATCTTCTATTGACTGAGTACAGTGCAGTCACAGCCTGACACGGCCACCGAATGCCCCCTCATTAAGTGTAGCACCTTTACCCATTGTTTGCATTTTATCCAAACGCGCGTTGTATTTTGGGGCTTGTAGTTTTGTTTTAGGTTTTAATGGTAGGCACATAAACCACAGCTTATAAACTGCTCAAAAGTAAAGACAAGCTTAAGGTGTCACCCCTTACGCGAGAGCACTTGGTGGCAGTGTTGAAACTAGATTTCTCTCTCTGGGTGTCCGGTTTAGTTACGGGAGTCTAGAATCCTAGCTTCCGTATTTGTTAGGACACAACACTCAGCAGTGCTTAGATGGGCTGAAAAAGGTGGTCTTTTTTAGGGGTGATGGTGGGGAGAAAAAGACGGTTCTTGAAGAAGGGTGGGCAAAGAAACGTATCTTGCAATCTTTTCAAAGTGGCTTGGCTTAAAATATGTGAATTAAAATTAAATGTGGAAAAGTTTTCATTTTTGAAAAGTGCGACTGAATTAAATATTACTGTTCTGTGAGAGAGGTGTCTCCATCACTCCAGATCTTTCCATGCCACTTTCTTGTGCAGTCTTTCACTCTTCTAGGCAATGCTTTAAATCAGCAAAAATAAGTGTAGGTGTTCATTAAAATGAGCTAGAGGTGTGGTGAGTGAGCGGGGCTACAGGGAAGACATGATGATACTTAATGACATCTTTAATAGTTGCAGCACATACCACAACACATGAAAAATGTGTTTATATAAATAAAACAGGTTAAGTACTTACACAAAATAAAAGCCAAACACGATGACATGTTAACATTTCCTTGTTTTGTAATAGTTGCACCTTCTACATACCATGCTGTTAATTGCTGTTTTTTGGCTCAATACTATATATTTTTGATCAACGCAATAGTCAGAAAATGAAAATACCCCCACTTCAAACCAAAGCTTTTATGGCACCAAGCAAATGAAGCAACTCGACCCTCCCCATCTTGTCTCATACATCAATCTATCCATTCATCTTTTCATCCTACCATTCACCTGCTAATGTCCACCTTTTAACCTTTACATTCTGTGGTCAATTCTCTCTTTTTAATCCGTCATTCAGTATTTCACCATTACTTTGGTCCACCCTTCCCTATTTATCCACCTCCAAACCCATCCATCCATCCATCCAGGTGCGCGTTTAATAACTACGCCACTCGAGATTCCCCGCAGACCAGAGAGATTAAGCTATTGGCATTGTAAATGACAATGCCATTTATTTATCTGTTTTGAAAACCAACACATTTTGTCATTTACAATGCCAATAGCTCTAACTTTTTTAAAGGCGAAACCGTTGCATTGTAAATGCTTGTTTTCTTTCTCTTTGGCTGTCAAAGAAGTGAATGTGCAGACGAATTACTCAACAACTTCCGATTCATATGATCATTTAGGATGGTTCCATAGCTCGCCACAAGATTCGGGAGTTTACTGGCATTTATTCTGTTAGAGAATGCACCGCCTTTTTAAATTGTTTTTTGCTTTTGCTGGTTTCAAACTTGACATTACAGTACAGTAAACAGGCCGGAGTGGTGTTTTGAACTCAGCATTACAAACTACTTTCTGGGGGGCTGTTTCTTTTGGGTTCGGTTTACTTCACTGTAGGAGGTAATTGTTTTTTATGCTTCTTCAATTGCTTCAACTTTCTTGCATATAATGCTTACAATTATTGACTATCATCTTTTTTTTATAAATGTTTGCAAGAAGTATTCGCATGTACATCACATTTAGAAGTTTTCCTGCATTTTCATACTACTTAGCTTCTCTTTGGTAAATCAATTTCTGATTATCAGTATAGCGCAACAAAAAAATTCAGTTAACCCTCCACAAACATTTTGTGCTTCAGGATCGGAACCATCAATGAAATGGGTAGAATGGAAGGAATACTTTGAAAATTATATCACTGCGATAGATCAATCTAAGAAAATGTCGGCAGAACAGAAAAAAAGGATTCTCTTATATTTATTTGGTCCTTTAGGTTTGAAAACATATAATCGCATGCCAAAAGCAAGTGTTGGGTGTGATGCTAATGTGTTTGTAGCTGCTCTACAAGATTTAGACAAATATTTTGCACCTAAAGGATGCATTGGTATTACATGGTTTAAGTTTTTTCAATGCAACCAACACAAAGGTGAGGCTGTTGATGATTACGTGGCAGAGTTGAAAAAATTAGCTATTGACTTTAAATTTGGTGTCATTCATGATGACTTAATCAGGGACCAATTGGTCATGCATGCCAATAATCCCACAATACAAGAACTGTGTAGATTAATGGAGATTCTCCCTTAAAAGAGGTCAGCACTATAGTAAGTAAAGCAGAGATGTCTGGGAGATGTGCCACCGAATCACAGCAGCCTGACAAAGATGTGTCGTGTGTTTGTAAGGTTCTTCCTCGTAAAGGGGATTTTGGAAGGAAATGCTAATGATAAACATGCAGCCACTGAAAGAAGGTGTTATTGCTACGGCAGCAAGGACCTTTTGGTGTACAGCAAAGCATCTCCGGCACTTAAGCAAAAAGTGCAGTAGTTAGAGCATTGTAGGACCTTATGTGAAAGTATGCTTATATCGGACGTAAGGTGGTGTACCTGATTTGGACATTTCTGGGATCCGTCTGATAGTCTGGGCTGGAACTAATCGACTGGAACTCTGATTGTGAGGGTTCCAGATGGAATTTCCTGTAATAGAGTTACAGTATCATACAACGATATAAGAATTTTGTAACTACAGTCAATGATCTGGAACTCGTATTAAGGGGTGGCCAATAGGGATCCAACCAATATCTCTCCGTGCTTTGATTTCGATAGGACCACGACTACTTATTAAAGCTTGCCCTGAAAAAGTTCTTTTGTAAAGAACGAAATGCGTTGGCTGATGTCTGACTGCATGACTTATTTTAAAGAATAAGTCATGGAGCCACAACATCAATCAACTCCTCAACACAGTCACCCTTGCACCATGATGCAATGGTGCCTGTGTTGGCGCATGGCAGCCATTGTGCGCCAGCGTAGGGGAAAATGGCAGGGGGGTTTATTTATGAGCCCCTTCTGACAGTTTCACCCTGCCAGTGCTTCATTTCCTTGACGTACTTGCAGCGTGATTCTTGTACCATGTTGCGCTGTATTTGAAAAAGGTAGGAAAGCAACAGAGAAAAGCTGAAAGATTAACAGAAACAACAGACGAGAGGGACAGGAGGGCAGTCAAGCTGCAGAGCAGTGACTTTCTACCACTGGACCACCGGTGATAAGGCGCAGGCAGGAGACTGCAGGTGGAGGAGGGACTCGAACACCTGACCTCCGTGTTAGAGGAAGCAGCAGCAGCAAATGGGGACAGCACCAGCAGCAACCAGACGGCGCAGCGCTGTGAAAAGAGGAAGTCCACTAAGGGTTAGTCCCCCATATACCCAAAAGCAAACTAACAGGGGGCAAGGAAAAGCAGCATCACCCTGTTGCCTCTTCCGATCTGACAGTGGCAACCAGATTCTGTGTTCCCCGGCGAGTAACAGCGGACCAAGCTGCATATCCAAGGGCCTGGGCCAGAACCGGCCCTGTGTCCCTGGCATCCACTCAGAAAATTCTCAGAAAATTGAGCGAGTTAGTGGAGTCCCCCACCAGTCTTGTGCAGTGCCCTCAGTGATGTAGGTCAGCCACAGCATAGGGATGGCTCAGGGCACAATGGGTGTTATCCACAGGTGCTAGGCCTGGCCCGATTCACCCTGGGCCTCCTCCGCTACACGTCCCACCTTCTCCCCACCTGGACATTGACACTGGGGCTCAATGTGCTGCACTCTCTCCAAATCTGTGACTCAGCCAGCTGGAGCCTCAGCCGGGTGGGATTTCACAAGCCTGGGTACAACAGTCGCCGCCAAGTCCGCTGGGGAACCTCCCGATGCAGGTGTGGCAACAGGGCCCCCTTAGGTGCAAAGTTGCAACGCTCCCGCCAAAAAAGTTTGGTACAGCTCAGGGCCCTCACCCTCCACAGCGTCCGGCCAGCACAACATCCTACAGCCTGTGATGCAGAGAAGAGCGGCACACCATTGATAATCTCCTCCCTGCACCCCGTGGTAGTGGTGGATCGTGGTATGCGATGCAGACCTCCCTATGTTGGTGCGCAGGAGTGCCTCTATCATTCACAGCTTCAAAGGGCGCAAGGCGGTCTTCTCACACAAGTCAACAAAGTGTCTCCATGCAACCTGCGAGATGTCACCACCAAGTAAGGGCGATCACCACACCTCAATGTCTTCTGCCACGGCCTAGCGACTCCACAGCACCTCCACATCCCACTCCGGGTCCCATACGCAGGCCCAGGTCTCTAGCCCTGGGGACTGTCCGTGCTTTCAAGGTTTTTGATGCCATGGTGTTCCAAGGGATGCGCAATGAAAAGTGATGCATCACTGGTTTGGCACAGTGATGCGCCTCTTTTCATAGATGTAGCCCTGAACTTCCACCTCCATTGGGACTCTGGCTGGTCATCCCGGCTGTTGGGGGGTTTGGTGAGGTGTTGTTCTGTACTGCACTTAGCCCTGACTGCTCCATTCTGCATTTCATTGGTTTTATTTCCTATTTTTCATTGGAGGTGGACTTATATGCTATTTTTGCCTCTAGAGGCAAAAATGAGTCACGCTGCGCTGACTAACTTAAGTTTTCTGCTGCTAATGGCCCTTTTGCCAGTTTTTGCCCGGTAACGTCAGAATTTGTAGCGCCTTCACACTGGTGTTACCGGCAGTTTTCACTGCAGCTACCTCAAACTATTGCCATGTAGCGACGTATTGTAAATACATCGTTAACAGAGTGATAGTTTTTGGTGATAGGTCGCGGTAAGAAAACTGCCACTAATGAGATTTAGTGTTAGTTAGTGGCAGTTCTTATACATGTGTTCCTCTGTTTGGCCTTCCTGAAAGTACTTTACAGGCTCAGCTCAGGCTTAAATTTAAACTATATACACCAGAATTCATGCAGCTTTTTTTAATTATCTGGCTTTAGCTAAAATCTGCCCTAGCTGGAACATTAAAGCATTTTATATGGTAAGTGTTTTATAAATATAGTCAGCACTATGCGAATCCTTGAAAGCAAATTGACCTCTCTTGCAGTTTCCTGATCAATGGAAGGCGCAATTCCGATTTTTACAGCTAAAACAGCTTATTCGGAAACAAAACTATTATCCTTCCACAAGGAATAAATCTCCTGGTAAAATTAAAACCATGTCTGGCTGACAATACGTTCATATGTTTTTTTTCATGCTAAGAAATATCCCACTGTCTCTGCTCCTCCATCAGAAACGTAAACTGGTTGAGATTCGCTTCTGATGACATCCACTTCCGACTTTAGATCTGATTGGAAAGAAAGCGGGGTTAATTTAATGGGCTGTATTTGATTTGTCCAACCAGAAACACTGGCTCAGATTCCATGCATTTGCCCAAATTTGGATTCCATTCGAGCGAGATTTTTTTAAATGAATACTTATTCGTTCAGGCATTAAAAGATGCAAAGATGCAGCTTTGGCTCGTTTGAACAGGGGTGTCTGCTAGGATATTTTGTAAAATATAAGCATTTAGCAATGGTTAATTTGCACTGAACATGTTTTATCTATTATCTTTTTCCGGCTTTTCCATTTTCTTTTGTTTTACTTTCTCTCAATACCAAATATTTATAATCATTAAAAGTTTGAATGTGTGTTGGAATGTTATGTATTTTCTCTGTTTTCCCAGCCTTCTTATGTGACTGACTTTATTTTTATTCTTGGAGGCACCATTGTGGTGTGTCTTGCTTTTATTGTTGAAATAAACATTGTTGTTGATGCCAATCAACATTATTTACAGGCTTCCACTTCCCTATTGGTCTTTGCTTCACTGTACTTTAACCGTCTTAAATACACGTCCTTGTTTACTTCAAGCTGAGACATCTGGTTAGAGTTAATGCCAATCATAAAAGAAATTGATATGGTACCAGATTATCGTCCCATAAATACACTTTGACAAACTATTGTGTACTAATTTGTAAAAGGATCACGTCTTTCGGGTTAATAATTAAAATCTACACTCAAGTCAGCAATATTTTTGTAAATGATGTTAGACCATTGTATCTATGTCAAGCAAAGTGTTTGTTATTTACAAAATGACTTACAGCCAGGAAATGAAGCCCCTAGTTTACTTTTAGCCTTTATTAAATGCATTGTTTCTCTTTCAGGGAAATGACTCAGAAAAGCATTTCTTTATCACTGGTGATTAGATCATGAGATCGCAATATGATCACTACATGTCAGCAACAATTGTAAAGATTGTTTTACAGGGCAGGCCTCTTCGGGGCAGGCCTGGTGCAGGCAGATGTCAGGGAACTAGATTTCATTTTGAAATCTCATTATCAGTTCATAACTCAGTTGTGTGTAGACAACAGTCAATCAATCATAGGTTCACAGGCACACAGATACCCACTAGTCCAGGTTTTCACCAACACACTCGTTTGCACTCTTACAATTGGTCTCTTACTTAAGGGATTCACAGGCGCGTGAACCCACTGAGGTAGGTTATTCTACTGTTGGCAACCTGAGATTTGTTATGTCAGAGTACATGCAATTTGCATCCTGTACACAAACTTGTTACCTTTTCTTCATAAAAAACATAACTGGGTTTGTCACTGCAGGAGTGTTTATCCACACCTACATATGCACTAAACAAGGTGTAAAGGCTTGGGCAAGGTTTTTCAAATATATATGGAAGAATGTATGAATAAATGGTTTTGTTTTGGTATAAATTCCTGAAACACAGCTAATCCTGTCAGTCCTTCCAAAGAGATTCTAGCAACAACTGTTCCAATTAAAATCTTCTACCCTTAGGGTGTGTCAAGGAGGGTAACCAACACGAAAAAGGTGTGGTGCAGCGGCAAGCGCGGCTGACTCTGGAGCACGGGCTCATGGTTCCATCCCCGGCTCAGGCGGCAGCTCAGTTTAGAACCCTGTGACTCTGGGCAATAGCTCACCTAATCTCACCAAAGGCCCCCAGCGCCTAGTGACCCCTAGGGGTAATTAGTTTGTCCTTTACAAAAACCAGATGCAGATACGGATACAAATTGTTCCGAACAAAGGTAATCTGTGAGATTTCTTGTTATGACGTACCTGTCAGCAGGCTTTAACACTGTGTAGAAGTAACCCACCATTAAATGCTTGTTTTTTTTCTATTTTTCGAAATTGATTGTGGGATTTTTATTGTGTTGTGTTTTGGCTTTTTAGTTCTTTTGCTATTTCTAAACACATTACACACTTTTCCCTAAGTTATGTTTGTTTGTTCTGTTCCATAGCTACCAGGGACTGAGACCAGGTTTATTTATTGCTCTGGTATGTTCGACCTAACAAGTTTTTTAACTGAATACCTGTGAAAGACTCACATCATCCCCAAGTAATAATCCATTTTCTTAAAGCCTCTTTCTACCAAATGCCAGTTTGGGAACAATGTACTAGAAGAGGGTGCTGAAAGGGATGTCCCCAGGGTTACGCAGTGTGACAAGTCTGGCCAGATAAATCACTCACACAAGGCAATGCAGCAAGACAACTTGCCATGCTGTGTGAAAAGGATGGGCAGGAATGCACCTTATCAAGATTTGGTGCATTCCTGCTCTCTGCCTGCGCTGGTGCAAAATATGCTGCCTAGGACCAATGCAGGCACCCATGCACCATGGTGCAATAGTGCCTGTGTTGCAGGCAGGGTGTTTTTGAGAAAGAAGGGAGATTTTCCTGCACAAAAACAATCCTCTGAGGCGTTTTCCTCTTTCTAAATGCGCTGCAGAATGCAGTACACTTAAGAGACAGGAGATAACGAGAAATAAAGATATTTCTTTCTCATTGCACACCCCATGGGAAGGCAGAGCATGTTGATGCATTCCCAGGTTTACCAGTATTGGTTAATCTGTGAATGCGCCAAAATCCACGGGTGGGTGCATGGGAACAGCCACGCTCCACCCATTCAAAGCCTTCCCAATGCAGAGCACGGCAGCAAACTGCACTGCCCTGCGTCACTCCAGATTTACCAAGCAATGCAGGGCCATGTCAGGTGGCCTTGCGTTGCTTGGCAAATCTAACGTAAGTATTGCATTGCTCTTGCACCACAATGCGTGACACAAGCACAACACAGTACCATGATAAATCCGCCTATTAGTCCTCGGGGATCCTGGTACCAAATACAGAAATCACTCACCCAATGGGTGGCTAAATATAAAATGTATTATGCTACTACATCACATACTGTGGTGCACATATTGACGTATTCCAGACAGATCTAGCAAAAAAAGGCATTGTTAGATTTTCCCTGAAATATTTTCAGGACAAAATGATTATTTTAAGACCTACATTCCCACTGTTGCTCTCCCTCTTCCATTCCCTCTATTTCTTTTTTCTTCTTTCTTTCATTTGTTAAATATTTGTTCTATACTGTCTCCCTGACTGTACTTGGCTCCCAAACATTGTCCTTGCTCCATTAATTCATTGATTTTTGCACTCACTCGTTCATCTAATCATCCATCCATTAACTGTCTCCTCCATCCTCCTATCTATTTACACTCTGTTCCATCCATCCAGTCATCCACTGACTGAATTATCTTTCATTCTTCCATTCACTCATGCACACAATAATGTAGGCGAGCAATCAATGAAGCAATTTCAATTATAAGTCAAACCCATTTTGGTGTTGACAGTGCTTGTTTTATTATTATTGTTTCTATGCCTCAGGACCTCTGTGTGATCAAGACCCAAACATGGCCACCTGTTGCTATTATTTTTACAGCTTCGTATTGCCTGACCCCAATATGGTTGCCCAAAGTCTCGGGAGAGCAACAACAAAAGCCCCAATCTCTCAAGATGTTTGGGTGGCCTTCTTAGGGTTAGGCCATCCAGTCTCAATTGCACAGCCCACCAGCAGCCCCGCACTGCCACTCGGAGATGGACAGCCACATCCAGGTAAACCACAAAGAGGTATTTATTATTAATAACAACAATTGGCCACCCCAATATTTTGAAGCACTTCTGTGATTGATTTTAGCAAGTATGGAATTTCAAACTTCAAATATATAAGGGATTGAGTGGAGCATCATAAACCTTTATGGCAACTGCAAAGCCTAGGTTCTATCAGCAACATCTGATGTGCCTTGGGCAGAGCAATGAATGTTTGTGTCATATTTTACAACTCAATAAACACTACCAAACTCTTTGAAGAAAAAATGTGTACAATGCGCAAGAGACAAAACTTGAGTTTATTACTGGTTTTGAGGTTGTGCATGTAAAGTTGTGAAGTCATGTCCGTATTGTAGTATGAATAGGGAATATTCCTATATTTGATAAAGAAACTGACCTACAAATTACCTTTCTCTGAAGTAACCGAAAACCTCTTACCAAAAACAGAAGAGCATCAAGAACACGGTACAGTAAACAAGCTAAATGTTGCTTTCCAGGTCCTGTGGCAAACACACACTGGCAAAAACAATCGGTCTTGCTATAATGTGCCAATGCATGGAAATACAGACAAAGAAATTCTGTTTGCACGAGTTACCACATTAAAGTCAGACCTATTGGGCTGACCAATATTTGTTTATTTAGGTTCCAAGTTGATGCACATAATGGCATACGATGCCATCTCAGCCTGTTACAATACTGAAATTTTTCCGAACTGTGCCCAAATTTCTTAAAACTAGATAACAGAATTTCAGGCACACGAGGCCTGGCATCATTAACAACAAGCACTGGCAACACCAATCGCTCGCTCTTGTATGTGAAAGTAAGACAGACTTATTGACATACACCTCAGTGCAGCAATTTGCAGTATAGCGAGAAAAAAAGCATTTTCCATGCAATAGGTCTTGCAATTGCCGAAGTTTGAGCCATTTGCATTGTAAATGGCAATGTTTTTTATTTATGCTTTTTTTTGCGGTTGAGTGATTATTTAAAGAAAAAAAAGCATGTGCTACTGATGAAGTGGAGCCATCGTAGGACAGGCAGGTATCTCATGTGTAACCTTGTTTGACACCACTCCTCAGGGATATTATCCCCGCCATTGGGTGTAAGATCTGTACCATATTCCAGACGGGTCCCCTCATGCTCCCAGAATTTTCATCCACCACCATGCCGAATCAGGAGTTTTAAAATATGTCCGATGGCAAATGAGCACTGGCCCTGTGTGGCTTTATTGTGCTACATTGCTACAGCACTCAAAATGGCTTGTACCAAGGGGCACTCTACTACAAAGTACCGTTCCGTCTGTAACCACACTACATATTTTTAGCACCGTGGTACAGTATTATTTTTGCTGGTATTTAAAAATACATCACAAAGTGTTTAAATGGTGCCTGTGTTTGCTGGTGCCCGGCTCCTGCACGTATTTGTAAACACTGGCGGAGATGGTGTCACTCTGTGTGTATTTTTTTAGCAGAGTCCTACTCTCCCTTTTATGACTTTTGTTAAAGTAAACATGGGACTTCACTTCCTTATGCTGAGAATGTCATTTAAAGTGTTATTCAAGTGAACTTTACTCCCAATAAAGAGGTTTATGGATCATGGTACTGCTTCATGAAAATACTTTAAAGCTAGATCAGCCTAATAAAAAACTTTGTAAGTGACACCCAGGTAACTTAAAGATTTGCATAGATTATCCTGTGTGTAAAAAATATTTTTTAGACATTGAACCTCAATAGTCTTTGCTGAGGGTGTGGCTTTTCACTGGAAAAGGGTCCCTAACAACTGTTTTCTGCACACTGACGTTCTGACTGGGAACCTTGAAAATCTAATTGTTTTCCAGTTTTTTGGGAATTTTACTGCCTAAAGCCAGAAGAGGGGGTTCTACCGCATGGCATCAACAATAAGCATGGCGTTTCAGGGTTTTCGGCATGGTCTTTCGACCCTCTATTCTACATTTGAAACCTGCAAGAAGTTCGACTTCATACACAACTTGCAGATTTTCTTGCAAACAACTTCATGACTTCATTTCTCAGACACTTTCCTGGAATTTCTGATAACTTGTGATGAAAAGGAAGACACTTGTTTCTGAGACCATTGCAGAGCATTGCCCGGGAACCCTCCTGCAGAACTCTTGAGTTTCCCAGGTCCAGTGCATTAGCTCATCCAGCCCAGGTTTTTCTTTGCATTCTTGTACTTGTAGCCTCCTGTTTAACCTAGAAAGAACAAGCGTTTGCAATGCAATAGGTCTCGCATTTGCGAGAGTTTAAGCTATTGGCATTGTAATGACAATGCCTTTTATTTATCGGTTTTGGTAATTAAATAAAAGGCATTATTATTTACAATGCCAATAGCTGAAACACTTGTATATGCGAGACCTATTTCATCTTAAAGAAGGGGCTGCTATTGTTCCGGGTAGCTTGTAAAGTGAAAGCGTGCATGGCGCGCGGAATTTTGCAGGAAAAGCACATATGTCTGATATGAGGGGTCCTGGGAAGTACAAACTATAAGGAAGGTTCTAGCAGTCACTGAGACTGAATTAAGGGGTGGGGCAGAAAAATGGGAAAAACAAGTATACCTTGGGATGTGGAGAAATCAAGGACAACATTATGATAGTAACATTATTATGAGTCTGTAACGGGCCAGTATCATTGACAAAATGATGAACATGACTCACTCTTAATGACAAAGCATTACAGGCTGTTTCAGGACTGGCCTTCAGATGCACACACAAAGATTAGCATGCCAGTTACATCTTCCTGTACAAGGTTAGCAATTTGGAAACCCACCTACTATTCTTATGGCTCTGCTGTATGTTGTGCAATACAAACAACCTACATAGTTCCATTGCTATACACCCGGTACAGAAATGGCAAAGGCAAAAAGAAACCTCACAATCCAATTATTCACCTTCCATTACAGATGCAGCAAAGACAGAAACAAACCAGCCTATCCCATCACGGGCGCTGCCACATGTGGTGGAGAGATAGAAAACTTCTAGCTGTTCACTACACACCTATATTGCAGATTAAGCCGGGAATGGTGGCTCAGTGGACTATAGCAGCCACTGCAGGGGCCTGTGTTCGACCTCATGGTCACAGGTTCAAATGCCGGCGGGTCCACTCAGCCTTTCATCCATCTGAAGTCGATAAAATGAGTACCATTGAGTTGGGTAATAATAAACATCTGTTATTCAGCGCCAGGACACCTACGGGTAATCGTGCACTTTACAAATACACCTGTTATGTTATGCTATTGAGAAACAAATATATCTGCCCCCAGCAGGAGGAGGGCGGGCAGGTGGGTATAAAGAACAAATACATCTGTTATGTTATGCTATTGAGAAACAAATATGTATGCCCCCAGCAGGAGGAGGGCGGGCAGGTGGGTATAAAGAACAGACAGCGGGGTGGGATTGGTTAAAGAAAAACTGGACAGTGGGAGAAGGACGGAAGGTTGATAAAAAGAACATACCTCAGGAGTGGGGGGGGGGAAAGGCCGTGTCGGTAAAAAGGACTGTCAGCGGGAGTATAAAAAGAACAGACAGTGGGCGTAGGGTGTGTAGGTATGTTAAATGAATGGGCATCAAAAGTAGGGCAGATGGTTGGGTAAAAAGAATGGACAGCGGGAGTAGGTTGGGGCGTAGTTACAAAGAATGGACTGTTACAAAGAATGGACAGCGCAGGTGGGGTGTGGTTCAAAAGAACATACAGCGGGATTAGGACGGGGTGGATAAAAAGAACAGACAGTAGGAGGAGAGCCAGGTGGGTGGGTAAAAAGAACTGACATCGGAAGTAGGGCAGGGGTTATATAAAAAGAAGAGAGCTGGAGCAGGGTGGGGAGGTCATAAAAAGAACGGTCAGCTGGAGTTTAATAAGAACGAACAGCGAGAGTAGGACGAGGGTGGTTTGTAAGAACAGATCGTAAGAGGTGTGGAGTGGTCAATAGGAACAGGCAGCAGGAGTACGGTGGGGTGGGTGAAAAGAACCGACTGCTGGAGTAGGGCAGGAGATCGGTAAAAAGAACAGACAGTGGGAGGAGGGAGTGGTAGTTAAATGAAAACAGAGGACGGAGGGGTGGCTAAAGAAGAATGAACAGTGGGAGGAGGTCGGGTAGATAAAAATAACAAACAGCGGGAGTAGATAAAACAAGGGGAAGAAAGCGAGAGGAGGCTCGGTAGACATCACAGCTGTTAGAAAACTAGAGGAGCAAATCTTATAATCGCATGTAAACAGACGTGACATTTAAACACAAAAAAAGATCACAGGTAGTAGGACCTGGTCCGTTATTCTGCGCAGCGTGACCACAGAGCTACTGTTCTTTTAGTGCTACTCCCGAACTCTCAATATTTCCCCTTTCAACCCCACTGCCAGCTGCTCTGCGGCTCTGCCCGAACCCAGTGCAAAAGAGAAACCCAACCGGCTGCGAAGAGAAACTAAAAACAACACCACACACGGGCGGCTAAACCTTCTGCAGACTTTCTGAATCAACACTTCTTTCCCTCCACATAGCCTTCTTTCCCCATTAAATAACTGTATTGGGCAGCTTAATTAAAAATGTGAATTGGAGCAGAATAGGCGCACTTTCAAATCAATATTGCCCGGGCCTGTGGTACAGTCTGGCAACCAAACTCTCCTCTCTGGAGACAGCAACAAGTCATCACCCAGAGTCCACTGTTTGACCCGGGGACAAAGAGCCGTCCTGGACACTTACTCACTGCTGGGGTTGTAGCAAGACCTAATAAGCGAGCAACGCATGCGCTGCGACGCTAGTGAGACCTAAAAAACTATATCCAGCACACTCTAAATTGGCCCGATGTCTACAAACATGAAGAGTCTGAGGAGGTCTCAAGCCTAATCCTTGTCGTGTTTCTGCTAAAATCAGTTTTCAAAAATTCAGGACACTGAGAGCAAACTAAAAACACACATACAGGTACCAAAACATATATTTTTTTAATTGCATTTCAAAATTAAAAATACTTCTACAAAAGCACATTTGCCGGTATCATACCCAGTCCACACTGTGTGACCAGGCCCATCTCCGTCGGGAATCATACCGTGAGTCAGACGAGCATGCCCAAAGAATTGACACCTTAGGGTTATTAATTATTGAACAATTTTATATAAAAAGCCCAGCCCCGAAAGGTATGGGAGCACTTTACACAGAACAACGTCTGACGTCTACAATGTCAACAAAGGCAAATAACATACACAGAAAGAGCGAGAGCAGCAGTACCAGGAGGGAGAGGGAGGGGGCATATGCCAGGACACGTGGCATATGTTTACCCTGTGTGAAGACCATTTCTGTGACGAGTTATAAGGGGGTACACCGGTCCCCTGAAATATGCCCATCCACCAGAAGGGCGCTTTGAGAACACACATAAAAGACAACAATGCACCAGTCAGTCAGTCTGTGAAACTCTGATGTCAGGGTGTTGCCTTCAAAGAAGAAGACACTTCAAAGACCTGAGTTATTTTACTCAGTCCAGTCTTGTAAGTAATGCAGCTGACATAAGCGCGCTGGCGCCCGGACAGGAGATGTGCACATCATATGGTGCCCGCACAGAATACACGTGCACATCTCCTGTCCGGGCGCGCGCACATCTCCTGTCCCCCTTCGCAAGAAAAAGCTACGACAATAGATCTCCCCAAGTGAGCAGCGCATGCGCTGCGTCGCTAGGCAAGACCTAAAACAGCTGTTTCCACAGCAGGGTATCTTCAGCTGTGTGAAATCTGGAAAAGGTGACTCTTGATGTTCAAACCTGTCCGAAGCTGGCCAAGGCATTACTACTCAATGCTGATGATAGTTCTGACATGACGCTGCTTGAGATGTACCACATATAACAATAATTATGTGAGACTAGATTGAAGAGTGCAAGACAAACTTGTCTTGGGGCCACAAGAGGTGAACAATGGCAGGATAGCATCAATGAATCCTATTTGTAAAGGAGAGGGGCTGAGATGCATGTTTAGGTTTAGAGTAAGGGAGCGAATGAACATTTACCAACTGGTTCAGAGTAAACCCAACAACAACCCAACAAAAACAGCATTCCTTCTGCAAATGCACCCGACAACAACCCAACAAAGACAGCATTTCTTCTGCATGTGAACCAAATAACAATCCAAAAAAGGCAGCATTTCTTCTGCATGTGCACCAAACAACAACCCAACAAAGACAGAATTCCCTCTGCATACGCACCCAACATCAACCCAACAAAGACAGCATTCCTTCGGCATACGCACCCGACAACAACCCAACAAAGACAGCATTACATCTGCCTGTGCACCAAACAACAACCCAACAAAGACAGCATTCCTTCTGCATACGCACCTGACAACAACCCAACAAAGACAGCATTCCTTCTGCATGTGCACCAAATAACAACCCAACAAAGACAGCATTCCTTCTGTATGTGCACCAGACAACAACCCAACAAAGGCCGCATTACTTCTGCATGTGCCCCAAAAACAACCTAACAAAGACAGCATTCCCTCTGCATGTGCACCCGACAACAACCCAACAAAGACAGCATTCCTTCTGCATGTGCACCAAATAACAACCCAACAAAGACAGCATTCCTTCTGCATGTGTCCCAACAACAACCCAACAAAGACAGCATTCCCTCTGCATACGCACCCAACAACAACCCAACAAAGACAGCATTCCTTCTGCATACGCACCCGACACCAACCCAACTAAGACAGCATTCCCTCTGCATGTGCACCAAACAACAACCCACTAAAGACAGCATTCCTTCTGCATACGCACCCGACAACAACCCAACAAAGACAGCATTCCTTCTGTATGTGCACCAAATAACAACCCAACAAAGACAGCATTCCTTCTGCATGTGCACCAGACAACAACTCAACAAAGACAGCATTCCTTCTGCATGTGTCCCAACAACAACCCAACAAAGACAGCATTCCCTCTGCATGTGCACCAAACAACAACCCAACAAAGACAGCATTCCTTCTGCATGTGCACCAAACAACAACCCAACAAAGACAGCATTCCTTCTGTATGTGCACCAAACACCAAGCCAACAATGACAACATTCCTTCTGCATACGCACCCGACAACAACCCAACAAAGACAGCATTCCTTCTGCATGTGCACCAAATAACAACCCAACAAAAACAGCATTCCTTCTGTATGTGCATCAAACAACAACACAACAAAGACAGCATTCCTTCTGTATATGCACCAAACAACAACCCAACAAAGACAGCATTCCTTCTGCATGTGCACCAAACAACAACCCACAAAAACAGCATTCCTTCTGTATGTGCACCAAACAACAACACAACAAAGACAGCATTCCTTCTGTATGTGCACCAGAGAACAACTCAACAAAGACAGCATTCCTTCTGCATGTGCCCCAACAACAACCCAACAAAGACAGCATTCCCTCTGCATGTGCACCAAACAACAACCCAACAAAGACAGCATTCCTTCTGCATGTGCACCAAACAACAATCCAACAAAAACAGCATTCCTTCTGTATGTGCACCAAACAACAACACAACAAAGACAGCATTCTTTCTGCATGTGCACCAAACAACAACACAACAAAAACAGCATTCCTTCTGTATGTGCACCAAACAACAACACAACAAATACAGCATTCCTTCTGTATGTGCACCAAACAACAACCCAACGAAGACAGCATTCCCTCTGCATGTGCACCAAACAACAATCCAACAAAGACAGCATTCTTTCTGTATGTGCACCAAACAACAACACAACAAAGACAGCATTCCTTCTGTATATGCGCCAAACAACAACACAACAAAGACAGCATTCCTTCTGCATGTGCACCAAACAACAACCCAACGAAGACAGCATTCCCTCTGCATGTGCACCAAACAACAATCCAACAAAAACAGCATTCCTTCTGTATGTGCACCAAACAACAACACAACAAAGACAGCATTCTTTCTGCATGTGCACCAAACAACAACACAACAAAAACAGCATTCCTTCTGTATGTGCACCAAACAACAACACAACAAATACAGCATTCCTTCTGTATGTGCACCAAACAACAACCCAACGAAGACAGCATTCCCTCTGCATGTGCACCAAACAACAATCCAACAAAGACAGCATTCTTTCTGTATGTGCACCAAACAACAACACAACAAAGACAGCATTCCTTCTGTATATGCGCCAAACAACAACACAACAAAGACAGCATTCCTTCTGTATGTGCACCAAACAACAACCCAACGAAGACAGCATTCCTTCTGCATGTGCACCAAACAACAACCCAACAAAGACAGCATTCCTTCTCTATGTGCACCAAACAACATCCCAACGAAGACAGCATTCCTTCTGCATGTGCACCAAACAACAACCCAACAAAGACAGCATTCCCTCTGCGTGTGCACCAAACAACAATCCAACAAAGAGAGCATTCCTTCTGCACATGCACCCGACAACAACCCAACAGAGACAGCATTCCTTCTACATGTGCCCCAAAAACAACCTAACAAAGACAGCATTCCCTCTGCATGTGCACCAAACAACAACCCAACAAAGACATCATTCCTTCTGTGTGTGTACCAAACAACAACCCAACAAAGCATTCCTTCTGTATGTGCACGAAACAACAACCCACAAAGACAGCATTCTTCTGTATGTGCACGAAACAACAACCCACAAAGACAGCATTCTTTCTGTATGTGCACCAAACAACAACCCAACAAAGACAGCATTCCTTCTGTATGTGCACCAAACACAACCACAAAGACAGCTTTACTTCTGTATGTGCACTAAACAACAACCCAGCAAAAACAGCATTCCTTCTGTATGTGCACCAACCAACAACCCAACATAGACAGCACTCCTTCTGTATATGCACGAAACAACAACCCAACAAAGACAGCATTCCTTCTGTATGTGCACCAAACAACAGCCCACAAAGACAGCATTCCTTCTGTATATGCACCAAACAACAACCCAACAAAGACAGCATTCCTTCTGTATGTGCACCAAACAACAACCCACAAAGAGAGCATTCCTTCTGTATTTGCACCAAACAACTGCAAATCAAAACCTTGGTCTCCGAAATTAACTATAATACTTCACACCCATCCCCCCACTGACATCCAATACAAATGTACTAGAATCAACCCTCTACACTGAACTCTCCTCATTGCCAAGAAAACCAATACAGCATGCAATAGCTCTCCCTCATAAGCAGAATGAACAACTTGCTAACTAGGACTTCAGAACAACTGTTTCTCGTCCATTTACTAACACCGGGACAAACCAAAGTCCTGTTTCCCGGCATCTGTGCCATTATAGTCACCCCATGTCTCTGAGTCTTAAGTGAGAATTTGATGAAGTTGGGCAGCAGAATTGGTCAATAAGAAGGATTCTTTGGAGCTGAGAGACAATGTTGGGGTTGGAAAGATAATGATCACTGACTAAAGGAAGTTTCTACACTGGGGACATAGTATTTTCAACACTAAATTAAGGTTTTATGACAAATACCATACTACGGATTCGAATTAGCAGGAGCCCTGATGATGTCCCAGATGGGGACGAAATGCGTCGGCTGTAAATTGTATTTGTGAGAAGTTGGCTGACATTGATTAATGGTCTGAATAAAGAAAACGAACTACACATCATTCGACTGGAGAATTTTCTTTAGGACTGATTGCTTATATATATGTTTGAAATATGAGCTAAATAATTTGTTTCAAATACTATAGTAGTATATAGGGATACCTTCAGTTCAAACTCTGGCCGCAAAAGTGACAGGTCTGGTCTTAAAATTGACAGGTCTGGCAGCAAACTATTGGTCTTAAAAGTAACAGGGCTGGTCTTAAAATTGACAGGTCGGGCAGCAAACTGCTGGTCTTAAAAGTGACAGGGCTGGCTTAAAATTGACAGGTCTGGCAGCAAACTGCTGGTTTTAAAATTGACAGGTCTGGCAGCAAACGGCTGGTCTTAAAAATGACAGGTCTGGCCGCAAACTGCTGGCAGCAATCATTCTGGTCTTAAAAAGGGTGACATGTAGGTCTGGCTGCAAAACAGGGATAATTGTGTATGTGTTTAAAAGTGTGTAGAAAAGTGCGGGCATGTAGGAGGGACATGTCTGGGCATGTTTAAAACTAGGGGTTGCAGACAGCTATTGGCTGAACAGCTGTGGAGCAGTCCTGAGTCCCCAGTCCAGGGCCTGGAAGGAAGGCTATGGCATGTAGGTGTCAAAGTGGTAAAGGGTCCTCACAAACCTGCCTATGGCAATTCTCAAAAAATAGGTTAATACAAACCCCTTGTAAATTAATAAAACACAGCCACCCAGGAGCTTTGAGATGCGAAAAAAGACAGGTGGCATGTAGAGCCAAAGCTTCCCATGAGAACCTGAAACAGGGTGACAGCTGCTAGGATGTAATTCACACACACCGCAAAGCCCAGGGTTCCCAAAAGTGACATGCCTGGCAGGAAAAGTGACAGGCTGGTCCCAAGAATGACAGGTCTGGCAGGAAAAACTCTGGCCTTAAAAATGACAGGTGATGGGGTTTGGAGCTTCTCAAACAAAAATAGGTGTACAAGACCAGTAGTGACTGGATTAGAAAAAGCAATATGTGTCAGGAAATTGGAGAATAGCAACAAAGTTAAGAGGGGGGATAAAGAGATTTGCTCTGACTGCAAAATGTTTTATCTAGTGCAGAAGTGACATTTAAAACCCAGGGGTCCAGGTCAAAAGGCAGCAACATTTTGCAGACATGTAGCATTGCATATAGATATAAATCGGTTTTGTGGAAAATACTAATGATTCTATGTGTCTGAATGCCCAGACTTCTTGTAACACCCTGTTTAGGGTTATCACATTCATCACTGATTTATTAGACCCTTAAACATTTCCCATTTTCAACTGGATTCAGTATTAATGACAAAAAATTGGCAACATCACAGATTGTGGAAAAAGACTGTCTTGATTGAGAAAATTATTGTATCATCAAGCATAAAAATTGCCTTCACATTGTCCTTTAAATGGTGCACTTGCTGTCCATTTGTTGAACACCTGTCTCTGAATTACGCTGATTGTTTTCGTTTAGTAGAAGAAAGTTAAAGAAATACTGTGCTATTACAATTTATGGAAAGCGTGTTTTGTGCACTAATTGCTCCTACTGACGGTGGAGATCTGGACTTTTTGGTTCCGTCCAGAGGTGTCAGGGATAACACCCGAAGACCCCGGAGTTCAACCTGCCTCGGTGCACAAACAAACAGAAACACGGGCTTCTCGATGGTGGCGTCAAAGACCAAAGGTTTATTACTGCAGGGACACAGAAGTCACAGAAACTACACATGGGCAGTATCTAGGAGCCTGTTCAATTTGTACAAAATGGGTTGCTCCTTATATACTGAATATTGGGCTTCAGGCAAATTCTTTACATGTTAGCACATTCCAAAACCTTTGTATCTTAAACAATAAATATTTGGCGTTGCACAGGAATCGTCAACAATATCTGATGTCAAAACATTACGAACGAGGGGTTCCCACTATTCCATCATAATCCCATGTCAATTTCTCATTCAAGACCCGGACCGCCTCATCGTAAATTTCGTTACCTCCCCCTAATAAAGGCCCAGAAGGAAAGGAGCAGAGCCAGGTGCAGAAGATAGAACAGTAGGATAAGAGATGTTTGTGGGTCGTAAATGGGCAAGGCTACCAGCTTCGGCCGCCTAATCATGATCAAGCCAACGGACACGAGAACCAGTATAGCAGGACTGGCCTCAGGCTGGGGAGGCAGCTCTTGCTGAGTCATGCTGCCACAGCGTTGCTTGCCTAAGGTGCATGTGTCACTAGCAAGGTGAATTGCCGGCTAAAGCCTACGTGTCCTTAATTGAAAGAGGTTATTGCGTGTTCATTGACTATGTGAGGGCAAAGAATACAAAATGGCTTCCGTGTTCTAAGATGGATGCCACGGGTAGATCAGAAATGTGTTTGTAACAGGAGTGCTCTTGCTCGTAGCATAGCGAAAACACCAGGATATACTAAATGGATCATTTGCGGTTCACTGATACCAAAATTATGTATTTGCGACAATGTTAAAAACACGGGTTCAAATCGTCACGGAACCTCAGACCTCCTTTTGCCCTTACATAGGCAATTACTCAGTCTATGTCAGAATCTAACTCTATGCTCATTAGGTCAGTGACATGTTGTTGCATCATCATCTTGTCTCGTACCTTCTCTCCAAATGTAGGTGGTTTTCTGAAACAGGTTGCAGCACAGAGACTACACAAAGCGGGACCACATTGGATAATAAGGCAGCATGAGAACAGAAATACTAGGATGACACCAATGACCATCAGAACCTTCCATCCCCACGCTGATACCAGAGTCCAAAACCATTCCATGAAGGACCAGTTTCCCTTGTCTACGTGTATAGAGTCGGATATCTTGTGTAGCTTAGAGATCGCTTCATAGACGGTTGGAGCATTATTGGGAATAAAAACACAGCAGCTCGATTGGATCATTCTGCATACCCCACCTCGATCTGCAAGTATTACGTCTAGAACCATACGGTTCTGCAACGTCATCAGACGATCCGCCTGAAGCTCAGCTGTTAAGTTACTAAGGGCACCAGCAGTTTCTGTAATAGTAGATTCAACTACCCGTGTTAGTTGACGTAGATTTCTACTATTGGCCATAGGCCCCCAAAACGGAAGGAAACCTTTGAAGAAGTCTCCAGCTTCCTGACCAGCGGTATCTTCCTTGCTGAAGACACCTCTTGCTACTCTGGTCTTGTGATAATCTGAAGAAGCAGTGTATGTCGGAGGTAACAATCGAGCAATATAACATGAACCTGAGAAGTCAGCAGGCAGCCATGTATACGCTCTGTCTTGACAGATGAAGTAAGTACCCCTAGCAGTAAGGAAGGCAGGGGAGGAGTTAGACGGAAATACGTAAGTTTCAATGCACTCACTCCTCCCTAGCTGAGCTCTCAGATTTCTTCCATTTCCTTGCAAACAGACCTGACCTCGGTGAGGCACGACCCAAACTGAAGTGGAGCTTTTACGCTTGCTTTCTCCCAAACTAAGGCGATACTCTGTAGAGTTCCAACTCAAATACACCCGTAATTCATCTCTAGGGTAAGATGGAGTATTATTGACGTCTTTAATCATGTCAATAATTCCCTGGACTAAAGCTTTGTTGGCTGAGTTGTATTTAGTGGACCGTGGTGGACGCGGAGGATAGGTCTCAAGGGCATAGGAAAAAATGGTCTGAAAGGCCTGAAATGATCCATTATAGCTAAAAGGCAAGACTAGATAGGGAATGCCTTTATCCATAGTGTGAGGTATCAAGCCACACACCCAGCAGTCTGTAGTATTAACTACCAGTTGGTGTTGATGCAAAAGCTGTACAAATGTATTGTTAATAAATTCTGAGCGTCGAGCTTGTTCGTGTTCAGGAAACGAGTGGAAAGAATGCATAGAAGGAACCGTAGAAGTAGTAGGATCAAGGGGAGGTACTGTAGTTACCGGCATAAAAATCAAATGCACACCAAAGATGATTCCACCCACCAACGTTATCAAAACAATTAAAAATGTAACTGCACATTGCATTAGAAAGCATTTGCTGTGAAGTATTCTGTACAGTCTATTTCTGCGAACATAAATTACATTCTTTCGTTGCAGCTCAGGAAGCTCCATCTTCTACAATCCGCTCGTGACCACTGATGATGTGTACGTAGATGAAAATGCCTCTATCAGCCCTGGGAGTTCCCAGAACTAACAGAAAGATCGACCTTGTGTCTGACCCCCGCAGATTCAACTAAGCACACAGCCACGACCCTACGGCTACCCAGACGGCAAGGCAAAATTTAAAACAACAAAATAATAGCAAACTTCCTGGCTAGAGGCAATGTATCAAAAATTCAAATGTGAAAATAGGCAGTTTCCTGCTTTATTTGTCCATATTGCGAGATCGCAGATGGTATCTCAATTTTGCAGGAGCTGTCTGATCTGGAAACAATGTATTTTCAGCCGACGTTGCAATGTTCACGTTTGCAGATGACAAATGTTCTTTTGGTGCAGATGGCAAATGTTCAGGGTTCAAAAGAGCAGTTTCAGGAGGGGAGTCAGAGTTTGATGTATCAGTGATCAGTTCTGCATCACTGAAAGGAATGAAACTGGGTATTTGTTCTGCTTCAGAGGCACTGATTCCTTTCTTTATCCAGTTGTCGTAAGGAAGTGGCAGAGGCACACGTTTGACGTGTGTCGTGTGGATCCAATTCTTCCGTCCGGCCACACGAATAGCAGTTCTCGTCGCCAATAAGACCTGGAAGGGGCCAACGAATCTGGGCTGAAGATTTTTCGTTCTTGCAAAATTTCTAATGACTACTTGATCCCCAGGTTTCAGCTGATGACCTGGACTCTCCGGTGGCTTTGGCAATGCATCGAAAACCTGTTGGTGAATAAGGCTCAATTTAGCAGTCAAGTCGAAAAGGTAATCAATTAACATTGGGTATTCCAGCTGCTTAAATTCTTTCGGTCTAGGTACCCCCCAAACATTTGCAGGACGACCAAAAATTATTTCATATGGACTAAGCCCTACTCTAGAATGTACAGTTGCTCTTGTTGATAACAAAGCCAAAGGCAGTGCATCTGGCCAGGGCAAACCCGTGGACGCTTGTATCTTAGCAAGTTTCAGTTTAAGGGTGCCATTGTAACCCTCAACTAAACCCGCGGACTGGGGATGATTTGCACTGTGAAACTTTTGTTTAATCCCTAGGCCGACACACACACTCTGCATAACTTTCCCTACGAACTCACTTCCGTTATCTGACCATACAATCCGTGGCATTCCGAATCTGGGGAAGTATTCTTTAAGAAGGATTTTGGCAGTGGACAAAGCAGTATTGTCCTTCAGTGGGTATGCTTCGATCCATCTGGAGAACGCACAAACTACCACTAGGACGTACTTTAGATTGTTGCAACGATCCATATGAATGAAGTCTAACTGAATCACTTCAAAGGGGCAGGAAGGAGGAGCGAAGTGACCTGCAGGTGTGGGGATTCCCTTGCCAGGATTATGCATCAAGCATACCATACAATTTCTCACCACTCTCTCTGCACACTTACTAATCCCATCATTCTTCCAAACTGGAGCCAACATCTTACAAATCCCTTTAGAACTGATGTGCGCTGCTCCATGTGCCATCGTTACTACTGCAAGCACATAGGCATCAGGCAACATCCAACGCTGTTGTTCCGACAAGTCAATCCAACACCCACTCGAGTCCAATTTACCCGTGCTCTCTTTCCATGCAAGCTTTTCCTCCTCAGTCGCCTCTTTCTGAATTTCTTTCACGCTTTCCACTGTGTCCTCACACATTCCAGACTCAGAAATCCATCTTGCAGACGTTGCAACATACATTCTACTCATCATATTTCTAGCTGTCTGTTTTGCAGTCTCATCAGCAAAAGCATTCCCACGACCAACATCATCCGTGATTGCTTTATGAGCACTGCATTTCACAATCGCAACTTCAGTCGGCAAGGTTAGAGATTCCAACAAGTCATTAACTAGCTGACCATGTTGAATCTTAGTCCCATGGGACGTAATGAAACCTCTCTCTTTCCACAAACGGCCAAAACTATGGGCCACGCCGAACGCGTACTGACTATCTGTGAACACATTCACTCTCTTTCCCTTAGCTAAAACACACGCTCTTGTTAGCGCGATCAATTCTGCAGCCTGGGCAGAATTCTGACTCACTCTTGCAGTCTCCACAATCGTACTCAAAGTCGTTACTGCATAGGCAGCAGTCACGTCACCATTCTCCAATTTGAAGCAAGACCCATCAACATACAACGTGCCATCTGGATCTGATAATGGAGTGTCTTTTAAATCAATTCGTCCTTTTGTTTCTTCCTCAATTCTGAAACAACAGTCGTGTGGTTCGGAATCACTCGACTCTTGGCTAGTCGGCAACAATGTTGCTGGATTCAATACAGTGCATCTTTTGATCTGAATATGACTCGCTAGCAATGTCAGTTCGTAACCTGATAATCTAGCACTAGTAAGGTGCTGCGTCTTGGTTTGGTTCATGAGTGTATCCACAGCATGAGGAACCATAACCACTAGCATGTTGTTCATTACTAAACCAGCAGATTGTCGAATGGAGGCTGCAGCTGCGGCTGTAGCTCTCAAGCAACTAGGCAACGCTCTAGCTACCGGATCTAACGTTGATGAAAAATACGCACAAGGGCGTTGTTTATCACCAAATTTCTGTGTCAAAACACTCAACGCACAACCTTCTCTCTCATGGACATAGAGCGTGAATGGCTTACTGTAATCGGGTGTACCCAATACAGGAGCTGAACACAGTGCATTTCGTAACTCAGAAAAACTCTCCTGACATTCGGCAGACCATGGCACTGGACTCGGAACATTTTTCCCAGTCAAAGCTACCAACGGTTTTGCCAAAAGAGAAAAATTTGGGATCCATTGCCTACAATATGAGGTGATACCTAAAAAGGCACGTACTTCTCTCTGCGTGCTAGGAACATTCATCTGTGTAATTGCTAAAGGCACGTACTTCTCTCTGCGTGCTAGGAACATTCATCTGTGTAATTGCTTTTATTCTCTCTGGGGTCAACTTCCTTCCCTCCTTTGACAAGAGATGACCTAGGTAGGTCACTTCTTGGCAACAGTATTGCATTTTTGAAGGTGACACCTTGTGATTCAAATTTGACAAATGATGCAATAAAGAAATTGTAGCTGTTTTGCAAGTTTCCTTGTCATCGGCAGCCACTAGAAGATCATCGACATATTGTACTAAAGCAGAACCAGGAGGAAGTACAAAGGAATCTAACTGGCTTTTTAATGCTTGACTGTAAATGGATGGGCTTTCACAATAACCTTGTGGAGCACGTTTAAACCTGAAGCTTCGTCCTCCTAGAGAGAAACCGAAGATATCTCTGCTTTCCTTGGCTATCGGAATGCTGAAAAAGGCATTTTTCAAGTCGATAACCGAAAACCATGCTGCTGTAGCAGGAATCAACGTTAACAATGCAGTAATGTCTGGAACCACAGGAAACTGTGGAATCACAATTTTATTAACCTCTCTAAGATCAATTACAAACCTATATACTGGAGGTTTTGTTGGGTCAGTTCGTTTCAAAATAGGCAGTACAGGACTATTACAGACATTACCTCTAGTTTCTTCTACAACGTCTTTCTCAATCAGATCTTGCACAATTAATAAAAGTGCGCGTTCACCTTCACTAGAGATTCTGTATTGTGGAATTCGTGGAAGTTTTACATTCGCTTTCAAAGTTACTACATATGGTGGAATTTCTAAAAGACCTACATCATTAGGACCAGTCGCCCAAAGAGTATCAGGGAGAGAACGCAGCTCTGGTGGGAGCGCATCCATCGACAAGTACATCGGAGAAATTATTCTTTTACCCAACGTAAGCTGTACTCCTGCCGGAGAACAGTACAATGTCGCGTACAGGCGTTTTAACAAGTCTAAACCAAGCAGATTTTCATTACAACCTGTCGTCAAAATCAGGGGAGCTTTCATTGGCGGGGTCCAACAGAAATAGACAAAGGACCAGAAACAGGGTTGTGAACAGGGGCGCCTGAAAAACCTACTGAAACGTTTGTTGAGCCAGACAAAGGTGCGCCAGGGAGTTTCGCATGTATGAAAGAACTTTTTGCTGCACCAGTATCCAACAGAAACGGTTCGACTATACCTGATGTTGCTACTGCGACATAAGGCCCACTCTGATCTACTGGAACTGATACTACTCCCTCTCTTTGTCCATGGCTGTCCTAGTACTCCCTTGGCTGAACTTCCTCACTAGCTTCATAGTAGTCTTCAACATGATACTGTTGAGACCTATTTTGTTGGGCAGATTGTCCATTTCGCTGATCGAAATGATTAGAAGGGCGATCACTTGTCTGTGGAGGCATAGCACCTCGTCCTCGACCTCTAGAGTTTTGTATAGAACTACCACGACCTCTCTGAGCTGTCGCAGCATTATTTTGCGCTAAGACTGGACACTCAGTCTTATAATGGCCTTCCATTTTGCAATAAGCACACTGATTCCATTGGTACTGTGGCCTCTGAGAATTATACTCCGTCCTTTGATATGACCCTTGCTGTGTATTAGTCTGATTCGTGCGAGGCGGATATGCTTGCTGTAAAAGAACTTTAGTTTTTAAATCTTTCGTCTTTTTATCTGATTTTTCTTTCTCCTCTTTATCCCTATTTTCATAGTACTGGGCAGTCGCAAGTATTTGCGCAGTCGTAGAGACAGCCCACGCACTTTCAGAATTCTTTAATTTACCACTAAGTTCTGGCAACAGATTGTGCACAAATTTATCAACAAATAATCTCTGGCCTCCTTCTGTGCTCATATCCTGACCACTATGATCCACGAAAGTCTCCTCGAATCTTGTGAAAAAGTCGGAGACGCTTTCGTCTTTCTTCTGTTTGCACGCGGACAATTTGTCCCAGTTAACGCGTAATGCTGGCATTAGGGTTTTCATTAAATCGATTATTCTACCAGGCAAATTAGCAATTAAGGGTTCAGGTTTAGAACCACCTGTCTGCTGACCATCCGCCGCAATTATAGCTGCCCAATCACCACCTAGGGCAACTGGATGATTCTCTTTACGAATTTTAGCCCAAATTGGTTGCGGTACTACATTACCAAATAGCAGATCTATGTCAGCTAGATTCAATACACAAGCGTCAACTGTCTGAGCCAACTCTTTGTAGTATCCTGCAGGATTTTTACGCGGATCTGGCAAGGCCTGTTTCACTGCTAATACTTCAGCTCGCTTCCATGGAATATGTATCCATACTCTCTGGAATTGGGCTGGAGCGGCTGCAATACCAAGGTTTACATTAGCTTGCACAGCTTCACGCCAAATTGGTGGAACCTCCCTCATTGGGTATTGACGATTTTGTTTCGTACTACGTTTCTCCAACTCCCTCGGTGAACGAAGGGATGGGTCATTCCTATAACTTAAAATCAGTTCCATCGCTTCTTTTATATTTTGACCAACTATCATACCTGCAGCAAACTCTTTCTGAACATTAATTAATTCTTCTAGATTTGATTCAGGGTCATCCTCTTCCAATTCCTCACGTAGAAGGAAGCACATTTCATCGAACACATATCGTTGTGTCGGTTCGTTCCATTGCATAAATGTATCTAATACATCTTGTACATTATATCTTCCAACTTTCGAAACCCATCTAAGAGCAGTGGAATCTAATATTCCTCGCTCTTCAGTGCTGGGAAGCTGACTACGTCTCTGCACAGAGTCAGAGGTAGGAGTCTTAATCAGAGTTTTATAGAAGGGAGATAGAATATTAGAGACAGAATCAGTGATTCTCCGACGAACAGAAAGTGGAGTCATAATATTAGCAGAAGCAGTAAATAGAGTAGCAGTTGGAACAGATAGATCAGGAACAGTAGGAGTAGCGGGCAAAATAGCCTGTGAACTAGCAGGTGTGAGCGATACAGGTATAGGTAAAGAAGCCGGCAACCCTGGAAGAGGGGGTGTCGAAGGAACATTAATATTGACCACAGGAGGTACAGGAACTTGATTCAGAGGAGCAGGAACACCAGGTTGTCCAGCAACCGGTAATTGAACATTCGGTATAGGTGGAGCCGTAGCACCCTGTGCATACGGTGGGGGTGATCGTAACAAGTAAGACAACAGGGGATTTTAGCTGTACTCGATGGCAAAACAGGATAGCACTTGTCTATCGCTAAATTACGCTCTCTATTGGCCACCTCCATCGCTTTCTCAGACTCGTTGAGTTGCAGCTGCTTAGCAGACTGTTCTAAAGTCAACTCTTGCTCTTTCTGTTCTTTCTTCAACTTTTTAATTTCTCTCTGTTTAGATTCTTTTCGCCAATAACGGAAAGAATCAAACATTGCCGGCCGGGCTTTCTTCTTGAACAATTTCGTTTCTAAATTATCAAGAACTTGGGGTTCAAAACTACCATGCAGTGGCCAACTAAGGACACCATCTTTCTCTGTATAGTGGATCCATACCTCGTTATAAGAGATAGGGCCCACACCAAATTTGCAATATAGATCATAAAGGGGAGTTCCAATCGGAGGAACCGAACACGAGTCCTCCAACTGGGAATCACTGTTGCAACTAAAACAAGACAACATACAATTTTTCCGACTTACCATTTTATAATCCGGAACACAGAACAGACAAAACACAAACAAAAAGGTGCGCACTCGAACCAAGAACTTAGGCCTACCAAAGCGAACAAATGTATCGATACCCAAACTAAACCAAATGATTATCTTAACCAGAACAACCAGTGATAATCTTACGAAACCAAACCAAACCAAAAACTAAAAGGATTATCCAAACAGGAGCAACCCTTACGAAGTAACGAACTAGCAACCACTTAATACTTAACTGAGGCACTGAAGACGTCACCAAGGAGAAACCCGTCACGTCTCGCCGTACTAAGGACTGCACCTCGGGTCCAAGACAGGGCGACGGTCAAAGCAACGGACCACTGTAGCCATCCGAACGGGAACCCTCGTGGAAGAGAACGTCGGGCCACTTTTGCGATATGCCGGGATCGATGAAGTGGGACGCCTCCCTCTGGAATCTTCACACGAAGCTTCTCGAACTCTTCAGGCTTTTGGACCGGTACCGAATGACGTCGCCCCACGTTGGGCGCCAATTGGAGTTCTGGACTTTTTGGTTCTGTCCAGAGGTGTCAGGGATAACACCCGAAGACCCCGGAGTTCAACCTGCCTCGGTGCACAAACAAACAGAAACACGGGCTTCTCGATGGTGGCGTCAAAGACCAAAGGTTTATTACTGCAGGGACACAGAAGTCACAGAAACTACACATGGGCAGTATCTAGGAGCCTGTTCAATTTGTACAAAATGGGTTGCTCCTTATATACTGAATATTGGGCTTCAGGCAAATTCTTTACATGTTAGCACATTCCAAAACCTTTGTATCTTAAACAATAAATATTTGGCGTTGCACAGGAATCGTCAACAATATCTGATGTCAAAACATTACAAACGAGGGGTTCCCACTATTCCATCATAATCCCATGTCAATTTCTCATTCAAGACCCGGACCGCCTCATCGTAAATTTCGTTACCTCCCCCTAATAAAGGCCCAGAAGGAAAGGAGCAGAGCCAGGTGCAGAAGATAGAACAGTAGGATAAGAGATGTTTGTGGGTCGTAAATGGGCAAGGCTACCAGCTTCGGCCGCCTAATCATGATCAAGCCAACGGACACGAGAACCAGTATAGCAGGACTGGCCTCAGGCTGGGGAGGCAGCTCTTGCTGAGTCATGCTGCCACAGCGTTGCTTGCCTAAGGTGCATGTGTCACTAGCAAGGTGAATTGCCGGCTAAAGCCTACGTGTCCTTAATTGAAAGAGGTTATTGCGTGTTCATTGACTATGTGAGGGCAAAGAATACAAAATGGCTTCCGTGTTCTAAGATGGATGCCACGGGTAGATCAGAAATGTGTTTGTAACAGGAGTGCTCTTGCTCGTAGCATAGCGAAAACACCAGGATATACTAAATGGATCATTTGCGGTTCACTGATACCAAAATTATGTATTTGCGACAATGTTAAAAACACGGGTTCAAATCGTCACGGAACCTCAACGGCTTCATTTGGAGGATGCAAATTTCAGCCTTAGACATCAGCTCACTTCGATCTCCTCTCACCACAGCTACATTCCCGTAGTGCAAAATTTGCCATGAGTAGCTTGCTGCCTAACAAACACTTACTGCTGCCAGGGTGTGAAGCAGGCCGAGATGTAGCTGGGAGGGTCAGGCTTTTGGGCCTTTGTTATGCTGAACCTGGGAGAGGCACATTCACGCCTGATTTTCAGCTGCGGTCATGACAATGGAGGCTCTCACAAACTACATCACCGTGTGTTTGGGGGAGGGCTGCCACAGAGGATGGGGCACTAAAGGGGTTCTTACCTTCAAAGAAAAAAGTCTCTGTGGTGGTACATGAAATTAATGTGTTCTACTCATATGTCATCCTTTCCCTGCAAGTTATCAGGTTAGCAGAGCTAGCAGACACTTTCATTCCCAGACTTATAAAACGGGCATTGAGCACTTTTATGTATGTGCTTCGAAATACAGCGTAAAATCAACTACTAACTGTAAGGCACGGATGTACGTTGTTACAACGCATGCTTTTACCACACATGCTTTTACAACGCAGGTTTTTCAATGCAAGTCGTTACAACGACTTGCGTTAGGGGGTGCTGGATAGTAAATAGTTTAATTTACTATTCCAACTCCAGTCCCCGTGGATAGTAGGGAAGGTGTTGGATAGTAAATTCAACTATTACCTATCCTAGAGCGCCCCCCAGCGCAATTCGTTGTAATGACTTGCGTTGAAAAACCTGCGTTGTAAAGGCACTGCGTGGTAAAAGTTGTGTCATAAAGGATGTTTCCCGTAAGGCACTTTTAGCAATGTAAACCAGTTTACATCCCTAATTGAAATAGACATCGCTGGTGAAAGGAAACTTCTTTGATATCAAATCAGTGTGTAAAATTAATGTTACTTTTGCACATGCATTATGAGAGGATAGATTTTTCATTAGATGCTTTAACCATGTCTTCTTGGCATAAACGAAAAACTGCAATCCGCTCCACAAATGATGGTGTTGGTTTGAAACTTGTCCCTTTGCTTTTCACTTTACGAATATGGGGCTGGAGGCAGCAGAATGCAAAAAGAAGTTCATGTCGATACTGAATATCTTAATCTCAGTATCTGTGTGCACCCAACCGCGAAGGGCATAAGGTGCAAACTGGAACTGAAGTAATTTGTAATGTATGTTATGTATGTATGTATATATGTTATGTATGTATGTATGTATATATGTTATGCATGTATGTATATATGTATGTTTATATATGTTATGTATGTATATATGCAGGAATTTATATATTCAAAGGCAATGCATTTAAGCGCAGATCACTTACATGGTGGGAGGATGGGCAGATGTGTAATGAGAACATACAGAACATTCATCCCATATATAATAATGCTTGTAATATGTCTAATGCTCTAGGTTTAGACATTTGTAATAATGAGTGTGAGGGTAAACTGAATTCTATGATTACCAAGTTTGATTTACAATTACTTAAATGCGATTGTGATAATAATGGAGGTCCGATTCTAACTTTTACAGGAAGAAATGCTTCAACTATCCTCAATCATATCTTGATTACTACCCATGCTAGTAATATGTATAGCACCCCAAGTGTCGCTCAGTCAGTATTAAGTGACCATAACTGTATCATATTTATGTTTTTTTCTGGAGGACGAAAAGCAAAGTCCCATTTAGTATCATCAATACTTTTATCCCTACTAGACCAAATGGGTTTTGTATTAAGTGGGCTGGCCTTGAACCCCCAGATTACCGCATGATATAATCTCTAGGAACTTCATTGATATCTCCTATTGTCTTGACAATGAAGTTATTCCTAATCAGTTACTAGCCAGCTCTACTCATGTCACCTGTAATATTAATTCTTTATGGACCTGCTCCTGTAATTCAGAATATGGAAAGCACAGAGGTTGGTTCGATCATCCATGTACTATTGCCTCCCAACAACTGAAATTGGCACTCCACCACCAACCTAGGGATACCGTGTTGATTAAGGCCCTCTGATTTAGCTGCAAAACATTCCTATTCGCCCGGGGAAAAAAGAGCTTCAAGAGGAAGCTTGGTTTAAATTGTTCCAGGCTGCAGAAACCTTGGGTAATAAACACTTTTGGGACACAGTGAACTCAACATTCTGAAAGAGTGACTCAATGTTTGAGATGCTATCCTATGTTACTTGTGAGGCCTAGGTGGCCCCGTTTCCAGATATCTTCAAACACTCTGATAGGACGATTGGGCAAAAACATAGCAAGATGCCTTGTTGCTGGACTCCTTTTCCAATGAACATTATGATTGATAAGGGTTTGTTAGCCCTGAAAGAAAGTGTAGGGGGAAAAGCCCCGGGACCCAATGGGGTCACAGTGAGTGTCTTTAAAGCAGCAATAGACCTGTGGGGCCCCACCCTCACCAGCGTGTTCAATGTAGCCAGAACTAATATGATTTCATCATCTTGGAATGTGTCCATTATTATACCTATTCCCAGGGCAGTCCGATCAGCCAACTACTCATGGGGTGGTTGGACCACAGGTGCAGCGGTGACTGGATCGCCACTACCGCAACATCACGAGTCTGGCGGTCTGCGGTCCGCCAGAATTGTAATAGGGTCCGTACTGATTTCAGATTTGGAGTCACCAGGCGTGCTTCGTAAAGGTAATAAGATGGTCATTTGACAAAATCAAGAGATATTATGGGATTCCGGACACAGAATGTTTCCCCTATTCACAACTGAAATATTGTGCTCTACATATTGTACTTCATAAGAGCTCCCACACCTTTTGAGTGAATTATCCAGATACTATTATCCTGAAAACACTAAAGGCCTTATTTTGAGTTTTGTGGATATGCTACTCCACCACAAACATGAAGGAGTACCATGTTCACCATACTATTGGTCAGCTTCTATATAATGAGTTGGGAAAAAGCCTTGAGGCCACAAACGGGAGAAAATAAAAATGAACCCTAGTGCCCCAGCGAGTCCGGGTCAATTTACTTTGCTACCCACAAACAAGCTCAAGCTTTGGCAGTTGGCTTTTTAAAATCTCTGATGGCACACAGATCTATGCCAGGTAGGTGAAGACCTCCAAATATTTTGGGAGGTCCTCCCTCAGGATGGTCATGACCTCCATCACTATGGTAGGACAGTGTTACAAAAATAGACCACACATAGTTGGAGCAATGTTAGAGAGGCTGCAAAGAGATGAACACTATCCTGGCTAGGAAGTTGGGGTGTCCAATGTTGAAACCTAATTGAGTGGAGGTTCCAGAGAGAATCATACAAGCAATTTGATGTGTTGTGAAGTGATGCACCAAAACAATAATATTAAGTCTACTGGCACCAGCAACATATCTGCTTCATTTAGTCCAGAGATAATTTTGAATCTCTTATTGACATCTAAACATATGATCCTGTCTTTGTTCTGTAGGCCCAAATCCTGATATTAAAACTAATGCTGCAGAAAGGTTTGAGGTTGCTGAGTCCTGAGAAGCTGGTAGAAAGACTCTTGCATATGGAACAAATGTTTAACTGATTATGAAACCCAATAATAACCTCCTTCAAGCTACATAGATCTCAAGCATCCAAAAAGACGGAGTGGTGGGCTTCTAGTCTAGAGATAACTACAACATAGATGTCCTAGATGCCAGGAGTCTGAGGGTGTTTTGATATGCAAGGATCTACAGGCACCTGAATATGGGGGCAGGAAAGCACTTTTGTTTGATGAACATACGGATCATGAAACCATAGGATTATGGATGGGTGAAAGATTGTTTTTTGGTGCTTTTGAAAATATGCGGCAAATTGTTAGAGCTCTGGGCATTGAGGACTAGACCTACATTTATCTCCTCGCATTACACATCTGCCCATCCTCCCACCATGTAAGTGATCTGCGCTTAAATGCATTGCCTTTGAATATATAACTACCTGCAAACATACATATATACATACATACATAACATATATACATTCATACATAACATATATACATACATACATAACATACATTACAAATTACTTCAGTTCCAGTTTGCACCTAATGCCCTTCGCGGTTGGGTGCACACAGATACTGAAATTAAGATATTCAGAATCGACATGAACTTCTTTTTTCATTCTGCTGCCTCCAGCCCCATATTCGTAAAGTGAACAGCAAAGGGACAAGTTTCAAACCAACACCATCATTTGTGGAGCGAATTACAGTTTTTCGTTTATGCCAGGAAGACATGGTTAAAGCATCTAATGAAAAATCTATGCTCTCATTTCTGCATGTGCAAAAGTAACATAAATTTTACGCACTGATTTGATATCAAAGAAGTTTCCTTTCAGCAGCGATGTCTATTTCAATTAGGGACGTAAACTGGTTTACATTGCTAAAAGTGCCTCACAGTTAGTAGTTGATTTTACGCTGTATTTCGAAGCACATACATAAAAGTGCTCAAATGCCCGTTTTATAAGTCTGGGAATGGAAGTGTCTGCTAGCTCTGCTAACCTGATAACTTGCAGGGAAAGGATGACATATGAGTAGAACACATTAATTTCATGTACCGCCACGGAGACTTTTTTCTTTGAAGGTAAGAACCCCTTCAGTGTCCCATCCTCTGTGGCAACCCTCCCCCAAACACACGGTGATGTAGTTTGTGAGAGCCTCCGTTGTCATGACCGCGGCTGAGAATCAGGTGTGAATGTGCCTCTCCCAGGTTCAGCTTAACAAAGGCCCAAAAGCCTGACCCTCCCAGCTACATCTCGGCCTGCTTCACACCCTGGCAGCAGTAAGTGTTTGTTAGGCAGCAAGCTACTCATGGCAAACTTTGCACTACGGGAATGTAGCTGTGGGGAGAGGAGATCGAAGTGAGCTGATGTCTAAGGCTGAAATTTGCATCCTCCAAATGAAGCCGTCAGTAGGAGCAATTAGTGCACAAAACACGCTTTCCATACATTGCAATAGCACAGTATTTCTTTAACTTTCTTCTACTAAACGAAAACAATCAGCGTAATTCAGAGACAGGTGTTCAACAAATGGACAGCAAGCGCACCATTTAAAGCACAATATGAAAGCAATTTTTTATGCTTGATGATAAAATAGATTTCTCAATCGAGACCGTCTTTTTCCACAATCTGTGATGTTGCCAATTTTTTGTCATTAATGCTGAATCCAGTTGAAAATGGAAAATGTTTAAGGGTCTAATAAATCAGTGATGAATGTGATAAACCTAAACAGTGTGTTACAAGAAGTCTGGGCATTCCGACACATAGAATCATTAGTATTTTCCACAAAACCGATTTATATCTATATGCAATGCTACATGTCTATAAAATGTTGCTGCCTTTAGACCTGGACCTCTGGGTTTTAAATGTCACTTCTGCGCTAGATAAAACATTTTGCAGTCAGAGCAAATCTCTTCATCTCCTCTCTTAACTGTGCTGCTATTCTCCAATTTCCTGACACATATTGTTTTTTCTAATCCAGTCACTACTGGTCTTGCACACCTATTTTTGTTTGAGAAGCTCCAAACTCCATCACCTGTCATTTTTAAGGCCAGAGTTTTTCCTGCCAGACCTGTCATTTTTGGGACCAGCCTGTCACTTTTCCTGCCAGGCATGTCACTTTTGGGATTCCTGGGCTTTGCGGTGTGTGTGAATTACATCCTCCCAGCTGTCACCCTGTTTCAGGGTCTCATGGGAAGCTTTGGCCCTACATGCCACCTGTCTTTTTTCGCATCTCAAAGCTCCTGGGTGGCTGTGGTTTTTTTTTTTATAAGGGGTTTGTATTAACCTATTTTTTGAGAATTGCCATAGGCAGGTTTGTGAGGACCCTTTACCACGTTGACACCTACATGCCATAGCCTTCCTCCCAGGCCCTGGGCTGGGGACTCAGGACTGCTCCGCAGCTGTTCAGCCAACAGCTGTCTGCAACCCCCAGTTTTAAACATGCCCAGACATGTCCCTCCTATATGCCCGCACTATTCTATGCACTTTTAAACACATACACAATTACCCCTGTTTTGCAGCCAGACCTGTCACTTTTGGGACAAGCCCTACATGTCACCCTTTTTAAGACCACAGTGATTTCTGCCAGCAGTGTGCGGCCAGACCTGTCATTTTTAAGACCAGCAGTTTGCTGCCAGACCTGTCAATTTTAAGACCAGCCCTGTCACTTTTAAGAACAGCAGTTTGCTGCCAGACCTGTCAATTGTAAGACCAGACCTGTCACTTTTAAGACCAGCAGTTTAAGACCAGACCTGTCACTTTTGGGACTAGCCCTACATGTCACCCTTTTTAAGACCAGAGTGATTGCTGCCAGCACTTTGCGGCCAGACCTGTCATTTTTAAGACCAGCCATTTGCTGCCAGACCTGTCAATTTCAAGACCAGCAGTTTGCTGCCAGACCTGTCAATTTTAAGACCAGCAGTTTGCTGCCAGACCTGTCAATTTTAAGACCAGCCCTGTCACTTTCAAAACCAGCAGTTTGCTGCCAGACCTGTCAATTTTAAGACCAGACCTGTCACTTTTAAGACCAGCAGTTTAAGACCAGACCTGTCTCTTTTGCGGCCAGAGTTTGAAGTGAAGGTATCCCTATATACTACTTACTATAACGCTCCTTCTGTATTTTGTGTATATTTAGTGCTTAGAGGTTGGTGACGATAAGCCACTAAGAAGTTGAGCGTGACTTCAGTAATATTAACAAGTCGTAGATTACGATTAGATAGCTTAATGGTGCACACAGCAGTTGACCCTCATCGTCCTGTATAGTTTATCGGTTTTTGATCTTTGCCGGCGTATCTATATAAAATCTTATGTGTTCAACATGTAGTGAAATAGTACAGATAACCTTTACTGGAAGAATATACGTTATTGTTCTTAACTTTTTCTGCCATGGTTGCCGTCTTATATATGTGAATTAATTTTGGATGAAATGTATTTCACTTTTTAATGACGTTTTATGGGGCTAGACCCCGAAATAAACTTATTTCAAAACAACCTGCTCTGCCTTTTGCAGATGGGTAATTTTTCTAGCCAGTCAAAAGTGCATATACTTTACCAGGCATGCCTGCACTTCCCTAATAATCCGGGCCTGAGATCAGGAAGGGAGCCTTCCACTTCAGGAACTATACTGAAGAAGCATTTGCCTCTCCACAGGGACTGTGGGAGCACTGGGGAGGTAAAGCCCTCAGTACCTTGTGTGGAGAAGTGCAGGCATGGGCAGTGCGCATGGAGCTGGCTTACCGAATATGGCAGCATCTTTGACCTGAAAGTTTTCAAGGTCATTTGGCTCACCTGGCCTTTGACAATAAGAAATCCCTACAGGTACTTGTACATGAGGTTCTCCTATTTGATCTATGGTTATAAGCATTCATTGCATAGAGTGTGCTACAAATCTATCCATCTGTCTTGCCCTAGATGCCAGTGGACAGGTGGAGTGGGACACAGTGAGGCAGACACCGGAAGTGCTGGACATGCCGACAGGCAGCTCTTTGACCTTGACCTGCGAGGTGCAGTTGAGGAGCAGGGTGTCCATCAAGAAGGTTGTGTACACCTGGAGAAAGGCTGGCGGCAATTTCACGCACGAGTTTCATTTCCCGACAGGGGTTCCCGCAGACAGGTACATGGAGGAACCCCAAGTGAGCGCGGACTCGCGGGTGTCTCTGAGCGTCGACGACTCCCTACAGAAGGCAGAGCTGAGGCTGCAGGGCGCCCGGGAGGAAGACAGCGGGGTTTACTACTGTGATGTCATCATCCTGCAGCCGCTGCCCCGGACGCCCCTGCAGGGCAATGGGACTGAGCTACGGATCTCAGTTACGTCGCCAGGTACAGTGAACTGGCCTTATGCCTGTCTTGGGAGTATAAGCATTGGCAGATCAATAAGTCTTGCATTTTTAACCAATTGGCTTTGCAAGTTATTTTTGCTTGCGCTGTCCAGAATCAGCAAAAAAGGGAAAAAAAGCTTCTTGCCTGTCTTCCCATCTCTTCCATTTCTACTTTACTTCCACCCCCTCCTCCGGCGTTCTCCACCCACGCCTTCCTATTCTGCTCTTTTACTTTCTCAAACCAGTCTGCTCTCCACTCATCCCTTCCAAGCTTTCTATTCTGCTCTCCGCCCTTATCTTCTGCCACACTCTCCTGTAAATCAGTTCCCCTCACACCTTGCATTCTTTTCCCCCATACTTTAGTATTGTGCATTCCTACAAGCAGTTCCCTTTTCTTTCTCTCCTCCCTCACGTCCTCACATCCTTCTACCCTCCCATCTTTAATATGTTGTTCTTATCTTATCCCCCTTCCATACTACTCTTCTCCCAGCCCCTGCCACTCTTCTCCCTTCCCATTGTGGTATACTCTGGGCTCTTCAGGTGCTCTTCTGCTCCCCTCTCACAGTTTTTGCCAAACGTCCAATGATCCTTAACAAGAAGTTAGAGCCAGATATTTCCAAAGATGGCCAGGCCGGATGTTATCTCGAACCCAGCGCTCCAGATACCTTCTCTGTCCAAGCAAACAGGACTCGCGAGTGTCCCTGGTTCACCTTTGGAGGTAGAGTTGAAGCAAAAGGACAACACTCAGTGGGAGGTGACAGGCAGGGGTTCGACAATGCATAAGAATATTAGAACAATGCCATAAACCTCAAGATAGCATAACCAGAGATGTGATTACCTAAAGAGAAATAGCCTATGCCTGCCTTGATAAAACAAGTATTGGCGAAGTTAAATGGACTTGGCTTTTTGACCTATGATTTTTCCTGATGCTGTGCAGCATCGGCAAAGATAAATGCTTGTTGCTGATGCTGTGCAGAATTGGCAAAAAAAAGAAATAAAGAAAGGCCTCATGAATCCAGACGCATCATTCCGTATGCATGCACATGCATGAAGGTGCACATTCAAGAGGCATGCACATAGATATGGAAGGACGCAGGCACCCTTTTATTTTTTATTTAACGTTTCAAGATGGCAAATGTCACTCGGAGAAGTATTTAAACTATAATCTCTCCTTCTGCGAAAGCACTTTTTCTTTCAAAAAAAGAGGTAGCAGCCTGGCACAATAACCCCCCAAAACTGAACAAAAACACCTTTTTGAATGGGTTGGGGCAGCAATAGAGAGGTTGGTTTGCTGAGCGGATCTGGGAGAAGCCAATGGGGTGGGATCAAAGGAAAGTGGGTGCAGGAGCAATGGAGGAGTTTAAGGTAGGGGTAAAAGAAGCAAAAACAGCCCCTTAGGGGAGGAAAAGGGATGAATTTAGGGTGTGGGGAGGAGGGGCGACATGGGGTACGCAGCGGCCGGGTATTTGAAGTGGAGACACAACACACGAGGTGCAGAGTAAGGAAACATATGAACTCTCAGGAAGAGCATAAAGAAAAAGAAATAAAGTTGTTTTCTGAATTTGCGCAATACCGGGACGCTATGCTATGGGATTTGAAGGGCGCATGGTGACCCAAAGGCATACCAGCCCTAGTAAGGAGAGGATGCAGAGCAAGACAGAGATCAGCAGTCGCCTGAGAAGTCAGGGCTTGAAGAGCCAGGTTTGAAGGACTGTACGAAGGCGCAGTTCAGTGTGCAAATCCTGTACTGTATGATGTCTGTGGGAGGTGGATTCTTGCAGTATGTTGCAGGTCTTGAGGAGGTGTTCAGATCTTGATGAGTTTATCTGGACTAGTTGATATGTGTCCTGAGGTAGCAGGCAAACCACCGTGGGCCCTGTTATTGATGATTTTGTACATTATTGCTTTCTCTTTAACCAGTCTGTAGCCTTGCTAAGGGAATCATATCTCGCGAATAGATCAATGTTTCTCCAATTTCCTTTCTGAATTGCATGGTTTTTGTAGCTGTTAAGATCATAAAGGCACCTTCCTTTTACTAACCTGAGCTAAATATTACATTGTTTACGTTTATACTTTACGTCCGTTTGTGATATTGCTTCCCACTGTGTCCCAAAGAACTTTCGGATATTTTATTTATGTTTTATTTTATTTTATTTAATGCATTTTTATATAGCGCAAACTTTACCTGAAGGTGTCAGTCAGAGCGCTGTACAATAGGACCAGCTGCATTACATGAGAGAAATGTTACAAACTAGAATGTTGCAAAAATAAACAGGAGAGGTAGGGTACAACCATAAAAGGCAATAACACAATCTCAAACACTGCAAGCAAGGGAGAGGAATGTACAAGAAAATATTACAAATTTGCAATGATGAACAGACTTCCTAGAGGGATCTGAGAATAAAGGTATTAGTTCTCAAAGTGTCTTTGGAAGAGAAGAGATTTGAGGTCAGCTTTAAGGATCCTGAAAATGGATAGTAAGTCTATGACCCTGGCCCAAGTAATCAAAAGACTATGGAAGAGGTTTCAGTCTTTCTTCAGTTATTGTGATTGTTCCTGTTGTTGTGGAAGCATAAAAGCCTTCCTGTTGGGCTTTTAACAGGTCTCCCCAAGGAGTAGTTTTAGGAACATATCTAGGACGGTTCCTTCCCAAAGAGTTGAGACGCAAGGTGTATCCTGCAGCCTTAAGGGGTTAGCCAAGCCTTCGGAGGCTTGCCGTTGAATGGCATATCTGCAACACTTTCTCTGGGATGTACAGCCTGAAATAAGACATCATTTATGTTAAATAAATATCAATTCATTTCAGTGAATCTGCAGCGTTACAATTTCCACCTCACTCGCTTCAAATGCACTTCCAACCCATTTAGCTCTGCTCTGCGCCTCCTTTTTGCAATTCTTCCATCCTTTTTTGTAACGTTCTCCTCTCACCATGTTCCAATCCACTCTCATCCCACCCCTTCTATTCCACATTCTTCTCAATCATTCCTACTGTGATTCCTATTTCACTCTTCTCTCTCTTATTACTGTGCTTTCAGACCCTCCTTTTATCTCTTTTTCTGCTCCAATTAATTTCTTATCAGCTTTCCTCCCATTCCTGCCTAATGCTCTTTCCTCACATCCCTCCTTATTACCACCTCCAGCCCTACTTTAATAACCCCCAGTTCCTTACGGCTCCATTCTTCTCTCATTCCATTCCATCCTTCTACTGTCCTCTGTCTCTTGCTCTTTCGCTCCCCTCAAACCTGATCCTATTTCACTGTCCTCTCAACCATAAATGCTCTACCGGTATTCATCTTGTTTTCGCATTTTAGTTCGTATTCTGTTCCTCTTCTTCTTTCGCCGCCTATTCTTTAGTTCTCGCGCAGTTTACTGTTCTTCCGGGATCACCCCCTATTCTGCTTTGCTCCCATCTCTTGTGAAAGTGCTATCCTCCTACCTAACTCCATTACAATAGACTCTCACTTGACTCTGTTCTGCTTTCTATCCGCTCTATTACAAATACACCCTCCTCCCATGTCTGACTATGCCACCCTTCTTACATCCTTCCCAAAGTACCTCTTCTCCTAGAAGTGGAATATCTTGGGGAGGGTCACATAGCTACAGAAGAACCTGCATGACGATAAAGCGCCTTCCAGTGAGTGCAGTCCAAGGACCCCCGCTAAGTATTTGGCTGTGGCTTTAACATCGAACTCTGCCCTCATTCTTCCAAGTTCTTTCTTTGAATGAAAGAAGTGCATGGATTCATGATCACTATTCATGTATAAGTTCAAATAGACTGTTGAAATATCACCCCTTAAAACATTATAGAGTAACATAGTATTAGCACATGTGCACCACCAGCAATCATCGATAAATGATGGCACTCAAGGTTCACACCAAGCAAGCCCTTAGTTATTGTGTCATGACTGTCATCCAATGCAGAATCGCTGTTTTTGGAGCAGGGTGGTGTGAGAAAAAGGCACTGCTGAGTTCCGTGTTCCAATTCTAGCACTGTGGAACAGAATGAGGAGCACTTTCTACAAAGAATATTGCCAAGTAACCACTAACTGCTCCAGGATCCTGAAAATGGAACTAGCAGATGACATTGGACAAAATGAAAAACTCAAGCTGACAAATGCCTTCCTTTGTGAAATTTGGATGTCAAATCTCTTCGGTTGATTTTACCCTGTGGACACTGAGCTCATCAGAAATATGCTGTATCTGGTGCCCCCTGTTTCTGTGCATTGATGTGCCCCTAATCAACTAGTGCAAAAAGAACAATTTATGGACAGAATGCAGAACAATGTCATACCCCCAGTAGAGAGATCTGGGCCTAAATCCATCGTTTTTTTGCTCAGCATGCCATTCCAGTTAGGGCCCAGCCATATGCAAATAAGTCTTGACCCTGCGCCCAATGGGAACAGTCCAGCCCGAACTGCCAGGCCAGGTCCTCCCTGGACTGGAAACAAGTATCCTAGGACCGGTTTCGGGCTTTCAGCCCTCATCAGCCAGGATAGCTTGACTCCAGTGGCATGGAGAGCACGGGACTCACGTCTGAGCATACCCGTCCCACTCGGGGTGAGAAATGTAAAAAGAACAATTGATGGACAGAATGCAGAACAATGTCATACCCCCAGTACAGAAATCTGGGCCTAAATCCATTGTTTTTTTGTTCACTATGCCATTCCAGTTTGGACCCAGCCATATGCAAATCTGTCTAGACCCTGCACCCAATGATAAAAGTCCAGCCCGAACTGCCAGGCCAGGTCCTCCCTGGACTGGAAACAAGCATCCCTAGGACCGGTTTCGGGCTTTCAGCCCTCCTCAGCCAGGATAGCTTGACTCCAGTGGCATGGAGAACATGGGACTCACGTCTGAGCATACCCGTCCCACTCGGGGTGACAAATGCAAAAAGAACAATTTATGGACAGAATGCAGAGCAATGTCATGCATTCATCCCAGTACAAAGATCAGGGCCTAAATCCATAGTTTTTTTGCTCACCATACCTTTCCAGTTTGGACCCAGCCATATGCAAATCAGTCTTAACCCTGCGCCCAATGGGAACACTTTAGCCTGAACTGCCAGGCCAGGTCCTCCCTGGACTGGAAACAAGCATCCTAGGACCGGTTTTGGGCTTTTAGCCCTCATCAGCCAGGATAGCTTGACTCCAGTGCCATGGAGAGCACAGGACTCATATCTGTGCCACTGGATTCAAGCTAGCGTGGCTGAAGAAGGGTGAAATACCCTGAAACTGGTCCCAGGATGATTATTTCTGGTCCAGGAAGGACCTGGCTTGGCAGTTTGGTCTGGCATGTTTCCATGAGGCACAGGGTCAAGACTGATTTGTATATGACTGGGTCGAAACTTGGATGGCATGGTGAGCAAAAGAACGATGGATTTAACCCGGATCTTTAGACTGGGGGAGAATGTTTGCATTGTCAGCATTCTGTCCATCATTTGTATGCTGTAACTCTAATCAACTAGGGCTTCCCTTCTCTTCTTCCTCTTCATTTTTAAAGAGGACAGTGCTCTACCCATAATGTTCTCAGACTGCCGACCACTTTCACCACAGGCACAGCCCACTTCCTTTAGTGGCATGCTGACTACCTACATGGAGAAAACCAGAGTGAGGCTGAAAATGAGCTCTAAGCAGGACAGTTGCATACCCACAATCTTATGGACGCATGCACAATTTTTGCTGACTTTTTGTTTTGTAGGGAATTGCAAATTTGCGCCAGAACGAAACAACTACATGCAAAGAAACATTTTAAAGATAAAACTATTTATTTTCTCATTTCACTTTAAAACTTGGGGAAAGAAGTTCACATCCAGACGCTTTGCTGGAAGTGACGTCTTACACATCATAACAAGCAACACACTCCCTTTCCCAAAAAGAAAAAAGAAGTCTTGAGTTGTTTATAGATGGTGGGGGTCCCTCGAAGAATTTTGACATCGTGTTTTGTGGAGGCAACATTGAGTTTGGGCCAGGGCACAAAAACTGCATGGAACCAAGTTCAAAAAGCTTTATTCGACAGTAAGTCATAAAAGCACACACAATACCAACAATTGTTACAATACACAATAAATAATACATGTACTCTATACAGAGTTAAAAAAATATTAAATTCCATTTAGTTACTGCCTATCATAAAGGATTTCGATAAAAATGTATTTATAATATTTTTAAAATGAATTCATGATTAAAAAACAATTCTTGAATAGAAACACGACCTTCTGGCTAGCTAGAAGCAATTGGCAGTAAAGTGCGCGTGCAAATAATCCAAGTCCAACTCAAAAACTTGGCTAATGCAATAGCTATGTGTGGAGAACAATCATATCCTAAAATCCTTAGAGCGTCAGCACAACTACGCGTGCCCAGGGAGATGGAGATAGGTCTCAACCATTTACGACGTGGGGCTGCATATAAAGGACATATAAAAAGTAAATGAGATACAGTCTCCGCCAAGGTTGGACAATTCGGACATTTTTCATCTGAACAGGGAGCCCATTTATAAGTAAAAGCTTTAATTGGTAGGGTTCCTATCCTAAATTGAAAATACAATTTTCGGTCAAACTGCATGGAACTATTTTCAGGGTAAACCGATATATCATCCAATCGCCCTAATACTGTGGAACAGAACTTCACATCCAGAAACTATGCTACAATCAGAAGTTATAATCTGTCTTGGAATTGAGTAACTGTTAGAAATTGATGAATGACATTAGAATAACCAAAAATATAACTTATTGCTTGAGTTTTCTTTGTTCATAGAGGGATGGGAAATATGTCATTGTCTTCACCAGCAGTACCAACAAACAAGCTACTCAACATTACTTTATACTACAGTATGCTGGATTCTATGGCAGCTTCCTGTTTCTCTACACTGAGAGAGCAGGCACACGCCTTTGCGGGGGAGCTACTGGACAGTGTCAATGGGACAATCTTCTGTTAGGTGTGTCAGTGGTGCCCACTGCCAACCACTAGGACAAATTAAGTACTGCAGTTAACCCCCATAACCACTCTTAGTCTCTCATATCATATTCCCTTTCCACACTACCCCGCTTCCTGTCTCGCGTTCCATCCAAGCCTTTTGCTCTGTTTGAAATCTTAGCAAATCAGCAGCAACTTCCTGTCCCTTTAGCCCGAGTCCCCTTTACCGATTTCCCTTATAATCCTCTCTGCTCCATCACTTCCTCCTTCATTCTTGGGTTATTATAGAAATAAGACTGTCAGCTGTCTGTCCTCTTTTTATTTCTCATAAGAACTACATTTTTTCGATTTTTTGTTTTTAAACACATTTAAATACCCTTTTTTTTTACTATTTAAAGTTTTTATGCTTGCTGGTCTTAGGATATTATTTTGTCATGTAACCCTTTATTGGTCAATTCAACAATTTGACTATTCATCACATTTCAGAGATGTCTGTTTGGATTAATCTTTATAGGATGTTCTGCCCAGTGTTCTTCAGTTTGATTTGGACAATTTAACTTGCTTCTTATGTATGGAGAAGCTATGTAGAACATATGAAACACTTATTAGGTGCTAAAAAAATGCAAGTTATGAAATAAACATGTCTATGGATGTAATCTGGTGTGATTGAACCAAAATCCCCAATACTCAGGGTCAAGACCTAAGATTTACTAAGTATGTGCCTCTAAGCAATTCGTAATTGTAGCAGTGGAAGAGAAGTGATCAAAATCTGTATTATTACGTATCCCTCTAACTCGTTGTCTGATGCTTACTACAGGGGAAACAACCTCTTTACATCTTCCCTACACTGTGGCCGCTGCTTCTAGTCTGATTCTGCTGCTGGCGCTCATCTTGATACTGGTGAAGAAGACCAAAGGTGAGATGATGATGGTGTGCATGTAAGAAGTAGGAAAGGTAGGATGTTGCATACATGTCACACAACAAAGAGATTCAGCCAATCCAATTGCCTATAGAACTGTTATAGGTAAAGACTGTTGAGGGGCATGAAAAGCCCAGGAAAGAGGTCTTATGTTTACCTAAGATTATTATGTTTGGTAGATTTGTTTGGTATAGATTCAATAACAACAAGACCAGTGTTGATGCTAAGTCGGTCGTATTGGTGTTTCCTAGAGTATTGGCCAATTCAAGTTACTACCTACCTTGTACCAATCTTTATCATATACTGGTTAATTGCTGAACTTTATATACACTTACAAATAGATGATACCGAGAAGAGTTTACAGCTCCCAGCATGTACAAAGGGCAAGAGTCTAGGATACTCTAATGCAAATGACTTAATAACATTTGAGGACATCCGTGTTGCTGTTATCAAAGCTATACTAAATGAACCTACTGAACGTAATAGCCTTGACAAAGTCCCATGGATGAGACATGTGTTGACTGTTTTTCCGATTCAACTATGTTGTAGATTATAACATGGTATTATCGGTCATTCAACTAATATGGTACTATACTTATTGTTAAAACTTGTCTTGGACTACATATTACAAACTTTGTATACGTGCTCCCATCACACTGTTCACAATAAACAAAACCTATTGGAAGAGGGAATAGGTTTCTCTTCAGTCACCAAGGGATCAAAGGATGTTCGGATGACTGGAGGATCTGGCCAATATGATCAGTGAATTGGGACTGGAGGGGGAGGGGTGGTACCAAAGCATCAGATACTGCCCCCCAAAAAAAAAATACCCCCATTTGTATGTTTGCAGAATTGGCTGTCCTGCAAATTTGTGGGTAGAGCCATCATACATTTTGGGAGAATTCATTTTTGCAAATTCTGAAAAACAATTAACAAATAAAATTAACTTTGTAATTATATGCATGGCAAGGCTGTGCACAGTGACCACATTTGGCCCGGGACATGGGGCACCGTGTTCAGGTGCTTCTGTGCAGTGTGTTGAGCAGCTGTTGTATGCAGGTGGTCCTCTGAAAGTCCTCCATTGGCTTTTATATGTGACAGTTAAATGGATAAAAAGGGCAACTTTCTCCCGAAATCTCTATGCCAACTCCCAAAAAAGGGATGCTTGCGCAGAAAGAAAGTGCTAGCAAAAATAAAGAGGAACAGATAGTTAATCAGAGGTCTTGAGAAAAGACAGAAATCCACGAGGCAAAGAAACAAAGCAAAGGCTAAAAATCCTCTCCAGCCAAAACAAAGCAAGCAAAATAATAATAAGAAACAAATTATAAAATAATCAACAAATGACAGAATGGTAAAAAAAAACAATAACAAGACAAACAAAAACATGCAAGGTAGAACCAAGGAAATTAAATGCAAGGGGGCATTGGATCAGGATGAAGGCAGGATCTTAAAACATTATGACGTACCCCTTTGCAGTTTTACTTTCCTTATATATTGGAGGTTTGGTGGACTCAGTCCCAAGTGACCTGAAACTAGAAGACAGCAATATAATGTGACAAAGGGCATAAAATGATATGAATGCCTTGGGTACCGCATACGAGTTGACCACCTGGGACGACTGTGGCTTGAAATCTCCCTTTGACCCTGTCCCTTCCCATCATGGAGCTATTGAACCCACATAGCACAGTTCTGGGAGAGCACACCAAGGAGGAACCAATGACGGCAAAAGAAAGGAGGATGGGAGATGATGCATGCTGAGTGAGTACATGCACCACCATCCAAAAAGACGGTGACTAACATTGTCCACCTACCTTCAGCAACCACTCAAAAGGAAAGGAACCAGGCGCTAAATCCATGGCACATGGGTAAGCCAACCTGGCCACTGGGCAGATATTGCTATGGCTATGAAGTGCATCATAACAATCAGAAGGAGAGGAACTGATGCTGGGCCTGGTTTCAGGCCCTTATCAATAGCCGGATGCAGTAATCGTACCCTTCCACTGTACCTCAAATGCCATGAAATGGAAAAACACTTTCCTATATTCACTTAGCCGCTTGCATTGTATTACAATGTAAAGACGATAAGTGTCTGCAAAGAGGTCCTCCGGGGGAAATCAGGACTGGTGGACATTATTTAAAGAGAATCTGGAGAGCATAACGGAGTAGACACTAAATTAAAGAAATATTTCAGTGGAAGAGGATGTCGCCCCAAAAAGACTTGGAGAGAAAGTTCTGAAGAACAAATAGGTGCAAAAATACTGGAACACAACTTTAGACAAAGAAGACGTTGAACTCAAGGACAAAAATATCACTGGAGTATTTGTGGTGCAAAGTGCTCGGCTCCTTAAATAATAGTGGAATAGAAATCGATATTACAGAAAATGGAAACAAATACACATAAATTACTACTATTGTTTTTTGCTTAGTAGTACCTTAAACTCGGATTTTGTAAATAGCAAATTGTAAACTTACTTCAAAGTGTAAATTACTCAAAGGTGTAAGATATCTTTGAGAATCAGGCCCAATGTTAGTAATTTTAGTAGAAATTGTGGGTGGGATACAAGGGAGTGGCTGGAAAAGGGGAATACTTACTTCAGAAAGGGAGAGGATTAGGAACGGTCAGGTTGGGGTTTATGGAGGGTTGTTGCCCCCATAAAATAATAAATCCATTGCTGGTACCAAACTACACTTTTAAAGTTTTAAAGTAACTTTTACTAAGTCCAGCACCACACATAACCAAACCACTGATTCTACTAAACCATCCAACAGAAAATAATGGAGGTAGGAACTTTGACTAAAACGTCATAGATATTAATGCTACATTAAATGAAAATATTTTAAATATTAAAAAAATACATTTATTATATTGTTAAAATAAATATATAAAAATAGCACACATTTTCATTTAAACTTAAAATATTTGAACAGCCATTTAAGTATGTAAAAACGAATGTAATTGTTTTACTATATAACATTAGTTATAATGAATTCTATACATCCCTTCTAATAATGATTAGAATATAACAAAATAAGTTTTGTTCTTTATGCGAAATTATTATTTAATTTAAACTTCTGAAAAATAGTTAATATAATATTTGTAAATTAACTAAATAATTATTACAAAATGAGGTTAATATTGATGTAGTATTTTTGTCTAGTGTTTTACATTTAAAATAAATGCATGCACTTATTAAACAATAATATTTAACATGAACTATTTTAAATAATTGTTTGAGATGAATAAACTTTTTTAATTTCCCCTATACTTTACTATAGGGAGACTGCATAGTCGGGGTGGAGATCTCTTTAGAGTATAGTAAAAAAACAACTTAAACCGACTGAAAATATTATTTCCTATAAAGTTTTATTTAAAGTCCCTACCTCAATCATTTTTTCAAGATTGTATTGCAGTACCAGTAGTTTATTTTATTTATTTATTTATTTTGAAAGTTTTATAGAGCGCGAACAAGATCCTGGCGGATATCAGAGCGCTATACAAACAGTAAAAGGTTACATATACAAGCACAAATAGTATATCCACACAGAGGTACAGAGAATCTATTAAGTGTCTTGTGGTTAATAGCTAGCTGCTTTTCACCACCTTGATTCCGTAGACCATACTCATGTGTATTTAGCCATGAGGATGCATTTAACTTCATTTTTAAAAGCAGCAGTGGAAGGGTTAAGTCTGATTTCTGGGGGTAAGGCATTCCAAATTCTGGGTGCCATCCCCGAGAAGGATAGTTGGCCATGTGTGGTGCTGGACATGTGTTTTTTTTTTTTTTTAAGTTTGAAAAGCTTTATTGAATTGAATAAAACAATGTAAAACGTCAGTACAACGGCATAAATAAAGAGCAACAGGAAACAAAATAGTTATGGAGAATAATGTGCCATCATAACAAGAAGAGCCCCAGGGGGACAAAACTATACATATGAAAGAATGCTTTTATAACTTTACATTTTGTGGGGGGAAGAGAGAAAAAGAGAAGGAAAGAAGAAGGAAAAAAGGGGGGAAGGGAAAGGGAACAGCAGTGAAAAAGAATGAGAAACAGAGTAAAGATGTATAAAATAATATAAGTATATAAAAATTGTAATAACAGTAATACTAATAATAACAATAACATGTGATCATGAGGCACTTTTAGATAAATAGTCTGTTAAAGGGGACCAAAGTAAATCACGTTTAATCAACATCGGAATAGAGGAAGCACATGCACGATCTAATCTGTGATGATGGCAGAGTAAATTCCACCAAGCATTATAAACCACATTTTTGGTATCTTTCCAGTTAGTTGTTATGATTTGAAAAGCAAGCACCACACAAACCCTTTACTTTTTTTTATAATAGATTATTTTATACTCCCTGTGATTTATTCAAATTTAAATTGTTAGATGCTAAGAAGTGTTGGTCTTGTTCATGCACTTCTGGTGATTTGATTCACATGTTCTTTCTTTGTCCTAAGGCCCACCTTCTGTGGTCCCACATTTGGCGTACACTTAACAAGATTTTGTCCACTAATGTTCCTTTTCTTCTTTCTTCTGTATTTTTGGGTGGTTTGGCTCCTGTTTGGGATGTCCCGCTTCATACTCGTAAATTTATTGATCTCTGTATTGCTGTTGCTTTTCAAATCATAACAACTAACTGGACATGTGTTTTAATGTAACAACGATTTATAAAGTACTACTAATGGTTAGGAAATTGACTTCATGGTGCTGAAAGCCAGACTGCAGCAGGTTATAACAATAGACAGGACGGTAATGGTGCTGTCAAAAGCCACATTTTCAGCTCTTCCACTTTGGCAGTAGCAGCTTACACTTGTAAATTTGGCTACAGCCCCTCCTTCAGAGGTTGGAGACATGTAAGTTACACTTTTTTGAGTAACTTTGTCGTGTAGTTCCCACAAATCCATAGGACCTGCGTGTTTGTTAGACAACATAAACTTTGGGTGAGGTGCCTAGATTGATTCTGGGCACCCCGCAGGATATGTTGTTCTAGAGACCAGCTACCTCTCAGTGCCACTAAAAGCCTGCTAACCTTACTAGGAAACGAATGGTTTCTGACAACCACTGAACATGACAACCCAGACCCCTCAGGGATCTTGGAAACAGATCAGAATCTTTTGCTCAGTCACTCATGCTTACTTGTTCTCTGCAAAATATACGGAATACACAGTGGGACGTTTTAAATATATTTATTGAACCAAAGTTACTCTGGTACAGAATACATGTGCTGCGATAATCAGTAGACAGAAGCAGATGAAAGTGATTACAAGCACCAAAAGTGTAAATAGTAGATACAGTTCTACCGTGATGCTAAAACAGTGTATATATACAGGCATATAAACAAGGCAGTAATCAGGCATACTCTTACTATGCACACCCAACTCTGTGTGTACCTAGAGCGTGTGTAGGTGTGAATCCAAGAATCCCCTCAAGAGATCATTCAAACCTCATTACAGGGCGGGAGAGAATGATGCTCTTTATTTATAATAGAAAGCAGTCTTGCGATGTGCGTATAGATTAGCGATGTCATGGATATGTAGATAGCCCTGTCACACCGTGGAGGAAGATAGAACGACATTTGTACATTGCGTGTAGAAGGTGCTTGTTCATGATGTTCGAGGCATCGTGATGATGTTATGTGAAGCATGGGCGTCTGCAGGGGGGGGCAAGGTGGGGCGCTTGCCCCCCCCCCTGGAGCGACCGTCCTTGACCCCCCTGCGGACGCCCATGAAAAAAACCGTGACTTCAAGACGGGGTTCTTACTCTCTTTCCTCTCCTTTCTTTTATTTGCTTCACTGTGAAATGGATCCAAAATAGAAAGACGCTTTTGCTGGAAATGTCATATTGTTCTGATATTTGAATTCCAAAGTGCAGCATTATGAATAAAAGGCTAAAAATATATAAATAACTAAATAAAGTAAGACAGAGTGGTAGCAAACTGGCCAAACTGATTTTATTCACACTGAAACACTTTAGCGCCACTTTTACAGAGTTTGCCAGTGAAGCGCTATTTTTGTTTTCTTGTCTTTGTTTTCCCTGGACTTGGAACTAGTGCACTTGGTACTACAATGTGTGGATTGGAAAACAAAATTTGGCCTGCGGCTCTGCGTCCAGGGATGTGGTCTTTTTACCATCCTGCTTACGTTTTGTAAGGATATCAGCAATGGCCATTGAAATGGGTCCATTCAGGGCCCTGTAGTCGTGTCCTTAACTTTTCAGGAAAAAGCACTCACTGATTTCTGAATAGTGAGTGCAAAAGCATTAAGGTAACCATGTTGTTCCTGCTTACATTTCCCATGGTTTGCAAAATTTTGCATTCCCTATAAGTGTTTGCTTTTTCCAGGATGTTGTTACTTTTTTTTTGTAGGCCGCATATTGCTCTTGTCTAGTGCGGAATTTAAATTGAGTCGCATCCAGATGTTTATAGCGGGCAACAATTGGGTTGTAGTTAAAGACAGTGGGAGTTTTACTCTGGGGCAATACGGTGTTCAGTGGGGGAGTGGATGTGGCACTATGGTCAGAGCTGCTGAATTTGGAACTGGGAACCAGGTTTAGCCTTAATAACCAGTCCACCAAACCACTCTCCTGCAAGAGCACAATCACATGCTAGACCTTAGAAGGCTTCGCAACACCTTAGAAGTCCTGGTGTCTTCGCATCAGCAGGTGGACCCTAGCATGACAAGTGTAGGTTAACCTTTAAGGCTTGTCCACCACTATCCATACTGAAGTTCACCTCCAGTCTTGCGGGCAGGCCTATGAAGCAGCACACCCTAGAGCAACAGTGACCCTGTCACTGAGGTCACAGGACCCGTTAGAAGGGCCAGCTCTAGGGCAGTGCAAGCAGTGTGACCGCACCGGTTGCTGAATTTAGGTGGAGGCATCATATTTGCAAGTATATTATGGTTTTAAAAACGCTTGCTGCCTCCTTCCTGGCCTCCAGCAATTTTCGGCAACAATAAAAATGTCATGATGAATCTGGCGATTAATGTTCTTCCTAAAGAGAGATCAGAATTTTGTCTAGTGGAAGTTTTGACTTATGGAAAGGCAGCTCAGAGGGTTAATGTACCGGCTGCAAAGAACATGCTCCATGCAGATCACAAAGTGCACATAATGTAAATAGGTCAGTGGGCTACTGCTTTTGTCACAGAGATCCTTTTGTTACTTGCAGTTTATAAATAAACATCCTAACTTAGAACAGTGAGCTATTAACTGTCATCTAAGAGCTGCATACAAAGTGCAAGGTATAAATTAGAGCGTATGGTCCCCGCCCCCCTACCCCACCCCAGTCTTTGATTATCCTAATGTCCCAAAAAGTGTTCTTTTGGACACAAATCAATTCTGATTATTAAGGAGAACCCCCAACCATGGTATTACGTTTTAAATTCCGGGTATTGTGTTTCTCCAGACCAATCACTATAAAACTATACGGGCTACCAGTATGCTTATCATGTGACTCCTACACCTTGTAGTCCTTAGTCTTATGTAACATTTTCTATACAGTGATTTACACACATATTGATTCTCTCTGTGTAATGTGTGTGATGTAAAGTGCTATGACACCCTACAATGGTAGGAGTGGCGCTGTGAATCAAATTAAATGCATCTGAGAGAGAGTGGTCATGGAAACTTGGGGGGCACAGTTAAAGGGTGGTAGTGAGGGAATCCTTGGCAGAGGTGGTCATTGGGGGGGGCACTAACAAACATTAATGCACAGGCCACCACCAGTGCTGGCCCTGCCCTTGAGGCCAGTCTGCCTCACCCATAGGTACCTCCATTGGCCTTGTTTCAGCAGTAGTAGCTGCAACTCACCAGGGATTGGCAATGCAGGATTTGCACGCACACCAAACTAAGTTCGCAAACTTACAGTCACCCGGCTCAATTCACAAGCACTTTTAACATGTGCTGCCTGCTGTGGGGCCACTGGAATTAATTATGCAGCAAAGGATGATAACATTATGCCGTAGTGTTGACTAAATTATGCATTAAAAAAAAGGCTGCAGCTTAATGCAGTATATTTTCAGATATTTTATTAGTTTGACGTGTGTGCACATGCTAACAGTCTCTGGAAAGATTTTGCCTTATTAGTACCAGTGTAACATACAAACGCAGCAGTGAGAAAGGTGATCAGTCAACCTTTACAATAGGCCATCCACTCCGCAGCAACACAAGTCACATTTTATATTAACTTTTGATATGTTTGAGCTACAAACAATTTGTTAGTTTAAATGGTCAGATCATGCAGCAGATCTTGCATTATGAGGCAAATATGGCAGAGCCATAATTTTAGAGAAAACATTTGCAAACTAGGATATTTTGCCATTCATGTTTGAACTGCTGTTGTGGAAAAAAGGAGTAGTGCGGATGACAGAAACTCCATGGCTCGGAGACAAATGGCTTGTGTTTCCACATTTTATCGTATTTGGTACATTCTGTGATTAGAAGCCTATCCCACTTTGTGAATATATTTTAATGTCAATAACTCATTATAACCTTAAACAATAATGTGAATCCATTGGTTGATTAAACTGGGCAGTGAAATGCCAAACAAATACTAAAAATTGGGATGTTTGCGCATCCTGGCCACACCTCTGGCTCCACCCACAGATCTAATCCTTGGGTTATTCCCGCCCTTTGATTCTCCGCCCACTGTTCCCCTACTTTTTTACCCCCACTTCGACCACTGTGTAAGACTCAGCATCCCTGGACCTGTGATGTGCCGCCGCCGCGGGCGCCGCATGTGCCACACATTTACGGTGGCGGGCTTCCGCATAAGGGAGCTGGCCATTATTGTATCCCTAAACGAGGGCACGTTGTCAGTTTGACATTGACTACACATAGAGGGACTCTAAGTTTCTTTTAAAAAATATAGCTAACATTTGGACCTATACATTTTATTTTGTATAAATTAATTGAATGTGTGTCAAATTTAGCAATGGCCGGGGAATTCTAGTAAAGGGAGCACCCATTGGCGACTCACTAGTGTGTGTGATTGATGCATTATTTATTACTAACTTTGACGTTGTGCTTTAACTTTGGATAAAAGTTATCATGAATTCTAGCACCAAGAAGCCAATATTGGTAAATATTTGTGCTACAAATAATCCCTAACAAACACTGTGTATACAGTATCTTTATTCTGGTGCTTTAATCATAGGCTGTTTGAAAGTATTCTGATAAAAATCAAATTGTGCTGAAGACAGCCTTGATTGATGTTGGATCGAGGACCCGGAAGTCTGCACACCTAGCGGACAGAGATAAAGCACCTTGTCAGAAAGTTTAGCGTTTACTCTACAGGTGGTGTTTGTTGGCTGGATTCTGGATTCCTGGCATTTAATTGAGTCTATCCCAGTTCTGCACCGCCGTGTTTCTTGTGCCCCACCTGGCACACATCATGTCAGAGCATGGTGATGACGTTAACATTGTGCCCCCCCCCCCCTGGAAAAATGTCTGCGGACGCCCATGGTGTGAAGCTAGATGTTTTAACAAAGTAGTTTCAGAGAAACAAATCCAACATTGTCGTGCATGCAAATATGTGCAAAAGGTCACTGCAGAAAAGTTATTGTGAAAATAGGACATTGTAAGTACCTAACCACTTCGCTTCATGGGCCTAACCCGGGCACATAACAACTTTACACTCATATTTTGTGAATAGCCAAAAAATAGTAACCTTATCCAAAAGTGTAAGGTATCTTTGTGAATCAACCCCTTAGTATTCTGTCACTAGTTGTGCATTTCACCACTTCTACTATGCTCCATATCTGTGGTGTTCTTGGGTCTCCTTACTCTTGAACCCTGACTATGCACTAGATACACATGTGAACAGTCTCAGCCCCTTGATCCCTAATCATTAGAATTTGAAACATCCACCATATGCTCATGTACTCTACAATGCATCTTCTTCTTTATTTGGAGAAGATCGATTGGTACTGTTGATAGGGAAGTATTGAGAAAGGAATGGAAACCAGATTAAAAACAACTGATCAAATAGTCAGGTAAGATCACAAACAGCTGGTCAAACCAGATCAGCTAACCAGCACCTATGGGGTTTTCCTTAAAGTTCATAATGTATCTATTGTATTTGTCACAGCGCTCACCACTTACAAGTTATAACCCCTTCCTTTTGCATCACAGACAGTTCATTTGTTAAAAGCCATTTTAATTCCATTTCACAGAAAATTCAGAATGCAAAACTCATTTCTCTTCGATTTTTCAGGCAGCTCATAATGCTAAACATCTTCAACTGTATTTGTCAACGTGTAAAATCATGCAAAAGCCATACCAATTATATTTGACACAGGATTTCTGTTAACAATGCCTCTCATAGCTATGAACAATGAAACTGCTTCTTTGGTGGACCAACACAATTACTCAATCAAAATGATGGAAGGATGCTCAACAAAGGGGCGGAGCCTAAGTCCTTTTTTTATAGTGTTTAAAAATCTTTTTGTGAGTACATGAGCTCTGGCAGACAGTTGTGCTGTCAAGCCAGACTTGAAACTACATAAATTGCCCATTTATGCACATAGATTGCCCCAATGCACTTCTTTTGACATGACATCATCCATGACCTCACTGTCAAGATCGACATTGACAGCATTGGTGACATCACAATGCACCTGCTCCCATGCACATAGCGCTCTCTGCACATGATATTTGACTTGCATGGTCTCACTGTAAACTTTATTTTATTTTTTCATGATTCTCAAAAAATACTTTTTCAAATAAATGTTCATACTGATTTGGCATCTGCAAACCTGGAACCGGGTATACAAACTTGGACTGAATCTGCAAACCTTGTGACAAAAAGGTATTTTTATGAAGACATTAAATCCACAGTGATCATCTGTTTTAAATGTATATGATGGAGTATTGTTGTCTCACTGTGTGATTTCTCAAACTTTCACATATGTCACTACAATCTACGGACAGTGGGGGGAGCTCAGGTAGACAGGGCATGGCACTGAGCAGTCAGTCCATAGGCAATCTGGCATGCAATTCTGTCCAGGCAGGACTCAGAGAATCATGTGGTAAGCTTATGTTTATCAAACCTAAAATCAAAGTCATTTTGGGATTCTTGTTCACTAGCCGATCATTGTAATTGAAAATCCCAAAGCCCAAAGTTGATCGTGAGGTTGAAACTTTGGTAAGTGAATATGTACAATGCTCATAATGTGATAAGCATTTGTCTATATCCACACCAATTTGCAAACCCGTGTTGTGTCCTAATAAAGTGTAGCAAAGAGTTGCTGTGGATTTTTTAGGTCCGTTCCATGTACTATCCAATTGCATGAAATACTTTGTGGTGTTAATAGATCATCTATCTAGATGGGTGGAGGTGAGGGGAGTTTCAGAACCCAACACGGAATCTGTTCTTTGATTTCTACAAGATGTGTTCAGTAGAGAAGGTGTTCTTGAAGAACTATTGACGGACAACGGCGTGCAATTTACATCATCTAATATGCAAGGATTCTTAACAAAAGTAGGAGTAAAACATTGTTCGCACCCGCAAGCACAAGCTAATGGAAAAGTCGAAAGATTCCATAGGGTTTTGGTTGAGTGTATCCAAAGTTGGATAAAGGCAAGCGTTGACTGTGAGATGGCTGTCAGAGATGTTGTGTAGGCATATAGAACCACACCACATTCTGTGTCTTGATCTGTACCATTTGAATTAATGGGAGGGAGAAAAGTGGTATCCACATGAAATCCATTTTGGAAAGTGGAAGCGTTGGATGATGAATGTAATGTGGTAAACGGAGCCATTATAGCACAAACAAGTGAGTGATGAGGTGAGTTGTCATAAATGCGAAAGGTTAAGACATCCAGTACTTTTGCAAAAGGCCTTACACTGCTCAGGAACACGTCATCATATTTTATTAACCTTTGTTCTGTATGAGCTAGAATCAGTCTTTTAGTTAAACTCTTCAAATTATGCAGCATATAATGGATTGTGTGGCAAATCAATAATTATTCGAAAAATGCAGTGCTTGCAGAATCCCTTAATTCTAGGGGCCTTGAATAGAGGGATAGTCAGTATTTAAGTGCATTCCCATGATTTGTATGCAGACATTCAATATACTTTCTCATTTCCACAATTGCGTACTTTATCAATGAGTAGGGTTAGCGAAAACGTGTAATTCGCTACATATTCGTTACTGTAGTTTATCCTGTCAAATGATTATTTTGACTGCAAATGATATCATCTTCCCACTTAAATCCTATTGAATCTGTACAGGTTGCTGGACTTTCCAACAGTTTGAACACTGATTACTACTACGGCATTTGGGTGTAAATTTGGTGGGCACATTTTAATTGTGGAAACATTTACACCTGTGTCTCTGTGAATACCCCCAAAGTTAGTACATTGTGGGTGGTTATTTAATGTGCAATAGATTTCACTGATAACTCCACTGAATAGCTGGCTTTTCTTTTTTTTTATTTTCTTTTTCTTTTTTAAAAATATTTTTTATTAAAAGTTTACATTTTTCCAAACAATCCAGTGAGTGTTACAGCACACTCATACAAGTTATAACGTTTCTACCATGACACAAACGTTTTCAAACAATACAATGCACCATGAATAACAATCATAGAACCCAAATATTTACATTTTTTAAACAGTAGTGGGAGGTATATCTCCAGAAGCGGCATCAATCAGATCTCCATTGATCATTGCATTTTTCCATTTAGCTATAGGTTGCCATATCTTCCCGCCCAAAGTTCTAGCTCTACGTCCCTTTCTGTCATATATTGCTTTTTCCAAATTATAGGTAGAGAGTAATCTGGCAACCCAGATTTGAAAGGTTGGTCGTACCCTATCAAGCCATTACCTTGCTATGCATATTCGCGGTTACCATAAACAGAAACTCAGTGGGAATGCCCTCTACCCCTGCCAGCACCCCCAACATTATTAATTCATCTGAGAGCTTAACCTTTAATCCCAATGAACCCTCAATAAAATTCTCGATAGCAACCTTTAAAGAATACAATTGTGGGCATTGAGAGAACATATGGACGATTTCTGCATTACTTAAGTCACAACGTGGACAGGTTGTTCCCGAGTTACCACCCCATTGTGCAATTCTAGCAGGAGTGTGGTAAAGCGAATACAGGGTCTTATAATGCTGCGACTGTAGAGTTGCTGAGCATAAAACCGTACGGCCCAGATCTAAAGACAGCTGCAATCCGCCCGGCTGCGATCCCACTTTCTTTGCCCACTTCGTGACAAATTTTTCCCTATCATCACTTTTATATGCATAGAGTTCTGAGTAAAGCTGCCGAATTGTACAGTGAGTGCAACGCTCTATATAATCCATTATGCGACATTGGCCGAAACCTAGTGTGCCCCCCTGTTTATTTAAAAAGTAGCTTCTTACCTGCAGGTACTTGAAGAAGCTACTGCCTGTTAACTTAAATTTTATTTGGAGATCATGAAACTGTAAAATACCCCCTGTTGATCCATGAGATTCCCAACCTTCCTGATCCCTTTGTTATCCCAGTCCCTCATGACCGTATCACTAAAAATATCCCCTGGTAATGACTGATTCGTGTACATCCGTGTATAGCTATTATATCTGCCTAAGCCCACTTTTTTTTAAACCGCCTTCCAGATGATATATGCAGCTCGTAATGTCTTGAACCTTGTATGTTTGAAGTAGCTAAAATCAATTGTGTTCAAAAAACCGTTCTCTGCCCCATCACCCAGCAGTGCAGTATATACATTCGTGAATCCAGGTGTGTCATCCCCTTGATCGTTTTCCGCTCCCTATAAGCCCCTGAAACTACTGCAAGGCTGCAGCCCAGTAGTTGAGCCTAAAGTCTGGGGCCCCCCATCCCCCCTTTTCCCTAGGTAATGTGAGGTATCGATAGGCTCTCCTGGTCTTTCCCTGCGCCCAGATAAATCTGTTGAGTATTGCTTCTAGTTTGTTGAACCATGAATGGTCAAAGAGCAGTGGAATGGCTCTGAACATATACAAGAACTTCGGGAATGTGATCATCTTGATCACGTTTAAACGGCCCATCAAAGTCAAATGTAAATTGTGCATCCTTCCAGTGTTTTCCTTTACTTTTATTAATAGGGGTCCCATATTAAGCTCTACCAATCTGTCTAAATCAGCGGTAACCTTTATCCCTAAATATATGGCTTCCTCGACCACTCTAGTATCTTGATGTGTCATGAATCTGTTTTGTACTATCTGCGTCTTTCCCTTGTTCATCAGATATCCTGAGACTGCCCCAAAGTTTGTTGCCTCCTTCTCAATCTCCGGTATAGCCCTCTCTGGGTTTGTTGTGATAATGGCTACATGATCCGCGTACGCGAAAATTTTATAATCCTTACCATGCAGTTTTACTGGAAAGATAATGTTGTTCCTCTCTAGCCTACGCAGAATAGGGTCAATGTACAAGGCGAACAGGAGGGGCGATGCAGGAAAACCCTGCCTTGTCCCGCGCCTTATCTGCATACTCTCAGTATAGCCTTTATTGATCCTTATTTTCGCAGTTGGGTCCAGATATAGGGCCTGGATTGCTTTTATATAGCCCTTGCCGATGCCAAACCACTCCAGAACTTTCCACAGATAGTTCCAGGAGACCCTGTTGAAAGCCTTCTCCGCATCCAGGAATACAGCCGCGACAGGGTCCCCTGCAACCCCCGTAGCATCTAAAATAGTGATCATCTGTCTTATGTGTTGAGTGGTCCCTTTCCCTGGAATAAACCCGTGCTGTGAAGTGCTGACTAACAGCTGAATAACCCTACTTAACCTTTGTGCCAGAGTTTTAGAAAAGATCTTGGCATCCGCATTCATAAGCGTAATTGGCCTATAAGACCCTGGTTCTAGTGGGGATTTATTCTTCATAAGTATCACTATGATATCTGCACCTGCCCAGGAGTGTGGAACTGAATTCCCTAACTGTGCCTGAATAAGAGTCTCGTGCATGTCCTTCCCCAATGTGTCCCAAAAAGTTTTGTAAAATTCTGCCGGGATTTGGTCCGGGCCTGTAGCTTTCCCAGAAGGGAGATTAACCACCGCATCCTGTACTTCCTGTAAGGTCAGTGTAAGATCTAACTCCTCTTTCCCCTCTTCGTGTAGCACTGCATGTGGTATATCTGCCAGGTATTCCGTAATTTCTAAATCTGTGTTACTAAGGCTCTGATCGTATAGGGCAACGTAGAATTTCCTAAAAACCTCCCGAACATCTTCTATCTTATTTACAATGCCTCCCTCCCCATTATTAATTTCCTTTATTTCACCTGCCGCCATATTTTGTCTAGTACGGATTGCTATATTCATAACATTTTTCCTTTTAAGCCAGGTAATTACCTGCCGCCTTTCTTGCCATACTTTCGCTAGCCTCTGCTTTGTTTAATTCTAGTTTTAGTAGTATATCCTCTATTGGATCTTGGTTAGAAATGGCAAGGATTAAGCGTTCTTCTAAGTCTGCCAGGTCACTGAGCTTTTGCTCCATCTCAACTTTCTCCTTCTTGGCCCTCTGAAGCGTGTAGCACAGAGTTTCCCCCCTAATTCCGGCCTTAAAGGCATTCCCAGACCATGCCGGTGGAGGCTGAGCCCTTATTAATCTCCCAGAACTGCTGAATCCAAACCTGCATCCTATTAATATAGCTTCCTTCTCTTAAAAGCCCTCTCTCAAAAGTCAAGGTATAGGGCTTTCTTAACCCCCTGATGCCCGGCGGGAGAGTTAACACGAGCGTATTATGATCCGACAGTATCTTGGGAAGCCTCTCCAGCTGGCTACCCCTTAGCAGAGAGCTTGAGATCAAAAAGTAATCTAACCTGGCCACCATCCTATGTGGTGCCGAGTAGTATGTGCTCCCTGTCCCGAGCGGATTGTTCTGAGCCCACACATCAACCAGTACATTGTGTCGCGCTAGATTACTTATAGCTTTACACGTTCTCTTCTTCCGTCCCCCATATGTGCCACCTCCCGTCATACCCAAACCCGCCAAGCCATTGATATTAAAGTCCCCGCAGCAAATGATCGGTTCCGACCACAGAGGCAGCTCCTGGTCTAAAAATTAAAAAACATTCATCATCGGTGGAGCCATAAACAGAAACAACTGTGCAAGATCCCGCCGCTGATTCTCCTTCGATCATTACCCATCTCCCCCATTGATCCTCTTTTTTCCTTTTAATTTTAAAGACACCGTTCCTGGCTAATATGGCCACCCCTCTTGTCTTAGTTCCTTGCCTTGTATATGCAAGTACATCGAAGCCCATTTGATCCAACATAAATGTATTGTTCCCCTCTATATGTGTCTCTTGGAGGCAGACTACGTCTAATTTCAAGATTCTTAACATAGCAGCCACTTTCTGTATTTTCCCCCCATCATTTAAGCCACAGATATTTATGGAGGCAATCCTTAATGCCATCTATACTTGCTAAAAATTTCCTTACTGGTAACCCAGTTATTCCTCCCCTCTACTAGTGTATTCAGTACATTTACCCAAAAGAAATTGTTTCTGTGTAGTTTATCCTCTTGTGCTGTATTTACCAAACAACCGTCACCACCCCCCTGCTCCCCCCTCTCCTCCCCCCTCCCCCTGAGTTCCCACCCCCCTTCTACAGGCAAATAGGTCAGGCATGACCTATGTGTAGCCACTGTAGATTGTAGTGTCGCCTCCCTCTCCTTCCTGCGCCTACTAATCTATCCTGAGTATTTTGAACTGGTTATGAGCTATATATCTGCCCTATGGGGTTTTGGTGGGGCTTTTCCCTCTATTGTTTTTCCCCCTGTGCTGCTCAGTGAGTTCCAGAAGGAATTCCCCTGCCTTGATTTCCGAGAAGAACATCCTGGTCTGGCCCCCATTAATGACCTTTAGTTTTGCCGAAAACATTAAGTATGCCTCTGCGCCTTGTTTTTGGAGGGGGGTGATTAATTGTCTCAACTTCCATCTCCTTTCAACTGTTACGTGACAGAAGTCGGGTCTTGCAAAAAATGTGGCCCCCTCATATGTTTTTTGGGAATCTGGCCTCTCCTTTTCCTTTTCGTGTCTCTAGCGCTGAGACATCCCCAGGTTGTTTTAGTGCCGCTGTGTAGATTTCTCCAGTAGTTCTTTAAGACTCGCAGCACTGCCAAGGCCGCTTGCTTTATCCGGGATTCTCCGCCAATACTGCACCTTGCATGCAATTGATTTAGCCCATGGGACAGCAGCATATCTATACTCAGAGTACCGATGGCATTTCTTTAGGCTGGAGAGGGAGTGATGTGAGACTTTCCTCTACAACCCTGTAGCGGGCATCTTGACTTTTCTTCCGAATAGCTGGCTTTTCTTATCCTAGTCTGTATTTACTTGTGTGTTGTTTATGCAAACCTTGTGCACAGTACGCGCATAGCCCCCTCTGACCTACAGATTATATGGGTATGCAGCCCTGTGAAAACATACAGAATGTAAGCATAACTGCATTACAGCTTTTTAGGCATAAATCCCATTTTAAACCTCAGAAAATATTTGCAGATGCTTTCTTGTGTGGTACATCGATGAGGCGGGGAGGGGGCAGCAAAGGGTCTCCAGCAATGCACAGTTTCTGTGAATCCTGCTTGCTTGTGTGTGCTTGTCGTGTTTTGTTTCCTTCCACGAAGTTCCACCCACCGCATCCAATAGCATAGAACAATGGGTCAGCCAACTACTGCCATTCATTAGTTCTCTTCACTAAGGGCCATATGTATCAACACATTTTCCCATAGACAGAGAATGGGTAAAACTCTTTAAAACATATGGCCCTTAAGTGACATTTTATTGTTGCACATTTGCATATCCACCTACAAAGTACCGGACTGTTGTGCCAATCTCTGCTTTTGTTTACTTTATTTATGTGCTGTGTCAATGTTAGATTATTTTCTGGGGGGCAAACATATGCATAACCACCTTCAATGGCGATACATTTTAATTGTCCTTAAACGTATAATGGCTATTGCACGTGTGAAAGAAAATGAATGAAATAAAGAAACTATGCAGGTTTGCTAGTGCCTGTGCCTCAATCCCTGGCGGCACATGTGATGCACACTGATAAGGTCCAAAAGGCGAGACCTATTGGCCATGCAAATGCTTGTTGTTGAAATGTGTAACCTAGCACTTGCTTCCTGGCGCTCTTAGCACATCTTGTTGACAGCTCTATTAAGAGGTGTGATTACTGCCTCTGCTGCCTTTGAGCTCTCTGCACATTGCCCTTCTGCAAGGCATGAAATAATTGCAGGGTTTTACATAATGATTGAATGCCTGTGCTATTTCCTGCTTGGTGTATCCTCGTCGTCCAAAACAAACACCTGTGTCCTTAAACAGCATGAAACCGAGAATAATGGCTTTTCACCAACTCCTTTCTGAAGGTTTTGTCGTTTCTACAAAAGTGGAGTCTCAGCTACCAAAAGCCATGTTGGCCCAGGATTCTCATCTTTTGGCTCTTATACGCCCCGTTGATTTTGTGCATCTTGATCAGTCGGTGTCCAATTTTCTCTTAAATAATGACTACTTCATGCCGATAAAAGCTCAGATGTAAATATTGCACAATCTGTGGTGATCTCTGTCAGGGCACAAGTCCTAAAAAAAGAAGTGGGGGGACGCTGACGCCACAACAGGAAGTGACGTCACGAAACGTGGCTTGCACCATCAGACTCAATGCCACCCCTCGCTCACCCCTTAGATGCGATTGCATCAGAGAAGCCAGCGCGTGAGCAGCGTTCTGAATGAGGTCCGATCTCGCCCCAGAGAGGCCAAAGAGTGAATGTGTGGCTCCATTTGCTCCAGTAATCGAGCTCCTGGTACAATAAGTGGGGGGACGCCGTCTACCCGCGTGGTACCCCGACTCGAGCCCTGATCTCTGTGATCAAGCAGGTGACGTGTGCATAGGGGGATGCACGGCCAGTGAGATGTGCACTTTTTTGGATGCATACTTTGTCAGAGTAGCGGCTACTGGCAATGACACTTGGCGAGGCAGGAGGGTAATAATAAAAAACATAAAATAACTTACCTGCCGTACGTCGCCTCTGTACTTCTCTGCTCCCGCCACCTCAATGCCTCTCTGCTCCTGTCTCCACCCAATCCCAATGCTGCTCTCACTTGACAGCAGCAGCGTGATTGGCCTAAGCAGGCTGAAATGCTGCTCAGTAAGGGCCTGGGAGCCTGCGCTGGTTCTCCACCTGTCTGTGCAACACAGGAGGAGCCGCCCCTGTACTTTGGGCCTCATTCGGGTTGTGCTGCCCGAGCGTCGTTTTTAGTGGCAATTCGGTAGAGCACACTGCAGGGCCATATCTACAAGGTCACGTGAAGCCACCCTGTGTTGCTTTTCTTGGCCTTGTAGATATGGACTGAGCAACGCAGTGCAAGTCGCTGTGTTGCCTCACCCTGCTATAGGGAGGCGTGCCATCGATGCTATGGTGGGCGTTCCCACGTAACACCCATGTCATTTGACACATTTCCAGATTCACGAGATTTCATAAACCTGGGTGTATCGTGGGAGGTAATGAGAGGCTGGATACTTCGTCTTGGTAAGGCAGGTTTTATTTTTACATATAGCTTTTTGCGGCGAAATGTCAGTCTTTCATGGGCAAACTCCGAGGTATCCGTGGTGAGGCTGTCTTTGTGGTGTCCCTTCTCTTATCGCAGTCGCCCTCCTGGCAGCTCCTGGGGACCCTCTCTCGACGTGGCCGTATGAAACAAAACAGAAATAGAAGGACCGTTACTTTCACGCCCTCATACTATGTACATCCCGAGGGGAACCGGGGAAGTGAGGGACACCGCTGACTGGTGCTGTATACTGCAGGCAATTTCAATTTCATAAGCTTTTATTCGATTTGCGCATACAAATCATACAAGCATAATAAAAATACATACGTTGTATTATGATACACTATACACACACAGGTATTACAAGGGGAAGTAGGAAACATATGGAAAGGGTGTACAGACAGGAAATCAGAGATTTATCACAACAGGTATAGTTTCCTGGCAGCTGTACATACCGGTAAAGATAAGGATAAAACTGGGCCATTTGGACTAACATACAATAAAGGTAAATCTGGAGGAAACAGGGGATCATACATTTCAAGCAATACACATCAATATCTAAAATAGATAAAATATATAAAAACGTTTTTATATGTACAGACAGGAATGTAAAGAGTAGAACAGCACTATACAATTCCTGGCAGCTGTACAACACAGGTACAGACAGGTAAGTGTGAGAAAGTTTACAATATCATACTTTTCCTGGCAGCTGTACACGTTAAAATATAAGTAGCCAAAAAGAAGCAGATATCCTCATTCTCCAATGTGGATAGTAATGTCAGTGCATCCTTTGTAGATCGGGTATTATACTTTTTAAAAATGGGTTTAAGATATTTTACCCTAAAAAAGTGAAAAAATTTACAGAAGAGTAAAAAATGACAACAGCTCTGACGTGAAATATTATCACATGGACAGGGTATCTCAGATCTGGCTTTCTGATGCGGGAACGCGACCAGATGGTGAACTATACCCAGTCTGACACGAGTTAATACAAATTGATGGGAGGGACGGGTCACGTTCACAAGGTAAGGTTGAAGCCCCGGGGTTAATTTCAAGTCCTTATAGAACTTTACGGTATCTAGCTTACCATATACTTTATCTCGCTCAGCTTTTTTAAAGTTTAGGAACATTGACTTAATTTCTTTTTTTGAGATAGAGACTGCCTGCTCCGGATCAAGTAACACATCAATATTAAATAAAAAGTGATACCAGAAGTGAATGTATCTTAACCACTGTATACGTGAAGAATGGTCCAGACCTATACAATCAAGGATAATATCTTGAGTGAATCGAGTCTCTGGCTTAGCCCAAATAGAACGCCACAATAAGAGTGGCCGAACGGCTGCTAAGTCAGATATAAACTCGACCCCGACCTCTTCATCAATCAATTGAACCGAGGCGGAGGGGGGGACACATAGTAATCTCCTTAAAAACTTATTTTCATCCCTTTGGAGAGATATACCTTCACTGTGGCCCCATACACCAGCCCCATACAGCGCGGAAGAGACACATCGAACATTATATATGTTAATCATGTCTGGGATGCTTCTTGAACCAAGTTTAGAGGCAAATCGAAAAATGCTGCTGGTGGACCGCAGCATTTTTGATCTAATAGTATCAAATTCTGAAGACCAAGTCCCACTGCAATTATATGTGATTCCCAAATAACAACATTTTTTAACATGTGTCATTCTATCTTTGTCCAGAAAGAAGGTATGCTTTGTCTTTTTTGCCGCCTGGCCACATGACATGACATAGGTCTTAGATTTGTTCACACAAAGCCTCCTATTTTGAATGAACAACATAAAACCATCGATTAGACGCTGGAGACCATTCTGTGTGCGAGATAAAAGAACAGCGTCATCCGCATAAAGTAAAAGTGGGACAGGTTTTCCTCCAATCAAAGGGGCATCTGCTTGGATGTCAACCAAAATACGATCAACACCATTGATAAATAGGGAAAATAAAAGAGGGGCCAGAACGCATCCCTGCCGGATGCCCCGTGAAACTTTGAAAAAGGGGGTGCATTCGCCTAGGGTGCCGTAGCGCACTTTACATGACAGTTTTTCGTAAAGTCTAGCTAAAAAGTGCACAATTTCCCTCGGTGCCCCAGATTCTAGCAAAACCTACCAAAGAATAACATGGTTAACTAGATCGAATGCGCTGCTCAAGTCAGCAAAACATAAAAAAAGGTTACCATTTTTGGCCACAGTGTATTTATTAATTAAAAGATCCAGATTTACACATTGTTCCAAAGTGCCCATACCTTTCTGGAAACCATATTGGACTCTGGTTAAAATGTTCGATTCGGTTGCCCAGGTTTCTAACCTTTTAAGCAAAACCCTACTCATTACCTTTACCGAGGCGTCCAACAAAGAAATTGGTCGATAATTGGAGGCCTCAGCTTTACTACCTTTCTTGTGCAAAGGAATAATGACAGATTGGCCCCAGGAGGGAGGGAAATCAGCTTCTGCCGCACAATTAAAGATCCTCACCAAGATGGGGACCCACAGATCTGGTTCGGCTTTATATAGATCTAACGGGACCCCATCTGGGCCAGGAGCTTTCCCTCCTTTGCTATTAGAGAGTCCCTCATGACCTTCTTCTAGTGTTACTCCTAAAGGGAGAGATGACCAGGAGGTAATCTCGGGAGACGGTGACTCGGAAAATAACCCTTCAGGGTTGAAGATGTTAGAAAAATGGGTAATCCAGTCATTACATGCAACGTAGGATGTTAGTTCTGGGATACCATCTTTATTGAGAAAAGGACTGTTAATGGTTTCCCAATAAAGTTTGCAGTTTTTGGTCTCCGCAGCTTCTTTTAACTTATCCCAGGCCTCACTTTGTAGAACCTTTTTTCTGTCGGTAATTGCTAATTTATAGTTAGACCTAAGGTGTTTAATTCCCTCGCTATCCCGTGGTTTGATGCCTAGTGCCTTCTTTAGTTCCCGGAGGGCAAGTATACAGGGTTTATCAAACCACCCCTGCTTTCGGCCTCTATTGGGTCCCGGGACCCTAGTAAAAATACCATCGATAATACTATTGATGGTAATAAAAAGTGATAATAGGGAACCAGAGTTAATTTCATTGTCTAGACAAGAACTGATTTGAATTTTGCAGTTGGTTAAGACCTCCTTCTGTTTTTCCTTGGAATTAATACCAGACCATCTGATCCTAAGACCATTCGGTCTGATGGGTACTAGCTCAGTAGAGCATTGTTCAACTGACTTTGTTGAATTACCATGCCCTAGGAGGGATATACAGATGCTATTATGGTCACTGAGACTTTCTTCTTTAACTTGTAATTTACAGAAATCTCCACTACTGGACAACAAGATGTGGTCTATAAATGACCCCGCATCCCTGCCAGTAAAGGTGGGACAAATAACTGCCTGAATGTTTTTATTACAGTTTAACAGGGTCAAGTCTAGCGTGGTTAACATGTTATTCAATATAGAACCATATTTGCAGTGTGGGAAGTGGAGGAAATCCTCCCTCTCTTCCACTCCCCCCCGATGGCTATACATAGCTGATCCAAGACCACAGGGATTCCCATTGGACAAATGACAGGGCTGTAAGTTAAAGTCCCCTGCCCAGACAACCTCTGCATTTCTTTTCGAGATTCCCATAACCCTAACAATTTCTTTTTCAAGAGGTGGTAAAATATCTCCTCTAGTGGCATCAAAGATATTGTTATAGAAGTTAACTATAACCAAATCAATACCTTTTCTACATTCCACCCTTACAACCTGACTGTAGGTCCCAACTGATGTACTACTTCTGACTATACAGTTAGTCAACTTATTGGACAGAAGCAGCAAAAGGCCCCCCCTAGCCCTGCCCGAGCTGGATTTAGTAGCTATCAGGCAGTGCGATGAGTAGCCTTCAATATTAATATGGTCCACACACCAGGTTTCCTGGAGGAGGATTAAGTCATATCCATCCCCAATAAACTTAGTCCAAAATGGTGTATCTATTTTGCTGGCAATACCTGCGATATTCCAAGAAATGAAGGAAATACCAGCGGGCTTACTTGTATCAGCGATGGCCAACTCTGGCTGGGTAACACAGAATAAAGCTGAACTAGCTACCTGGATACTTGCGACTGGGCCTGGACTAGGGCCGTCAACGGATGTACTGGTATCGGGACCGTTACAATTGGATACTTTACCAGAATTAGTAATGATTGGAGTAGTTCTAGCTACATTATAAGATGGAGGGGGATCTATATAGCTACCAGCAGTGGCTATGCAGACCGGCATAGGTGATGCGGGAACTCTGACCTTGGCAGATGACTGACATTCATAGGCTAAACCAGACTGCTCAGTGACCAACTGACCAGAATGAAATGAAGCTCTATGTCAGTCGACCATCTCCAGGCAGTCGTACCTATTGCTGGTATGGATGCCTTGCCATCCATTCCCCATAGGGTGGCCTTTATTGGGAAACCAGGGACGCAGAGGCCAATCCCTATTCCTATTCTTTTGTGTCAACCAGGGGCCACCATTATTCCAGGGTTGTTCGTGAGGGATAACCCAATTGGCAGCAAATGTTGGAGCATGGAAATTTAGTACCGGGGGATAGAAAAAAGAGAGCCTCCGGGTATCAATTCCTCCTTTTTTCTCCAGCTCTGGCCAAGAACAAATGTGGTTCACAGAGGATGCGTCAACACAGGTAACAATGACACAATCCCCCTGAATACTCTTTGCACTCGACCCCACCCATGAGACCCTACGGACAGAGGATATTCTACAAGCATTAGCAGGCTGTAGTGGCCTGTTAATGCTAAGCCATTGAAGGATTTTATTCATAAGTGACCAGGAGGGTTCATCAGTACCCACTTGGAGTTCCGGAACTCCCGTTAAGATTACTGTGAAGGGTGAAACCTCCGGTGGGAGATGAACCGGACGTTTGTACCTAGGCCCCCTCTTGGCATCTGCATGATGTGATTTTTGGGGAATCACGGGTTTATCTGGGTGCGGCTGCATTGACCCCTGTGTTGTGATGGCATTAACAACTGATGGTATGGCTGCTGATGGTATAACTACAGACGTGGGTTGAGTAGGATTTTGTTGACTTGGTGTGTAAGCCTGAGATGTGGGCTGCGATATGGACGTAGCATTAGATTTAGGAGGTATACTCTTGTTCGGGACAGAGACTATAGTAGGGGTTGGAAACTCGTTGGTTTTTGCCTGTGCTACTGATGTAACCAGCAGTCTAGTTGAATTAACCGTATTAGAGCCCAAACTAGGAACGGTTGTGGCCCCTCCTGCTATAACAGTACCCACCCCAGGCTGATTAGATGGTTTGGAAAGGAGGATAGCAAGTTGCTTTTCTATTGCCATAATGCTCTTCTCTAGGGGTTGAAGATGGCGTATTAATAAATCCCTAAAGTTAGCAAGAAGCTGTAATGGATCATTATTTGTCGGGATGGAATCCCCTTCTGTGACATTTACGTTAACCGAATTGGAGTCTTGTGCAACAGATGGAACCGATGCTCCAAGATTAGTACTAAAAAGGGTAGTTTTAGATGGTAGATCACTGGACCCATTGTTAGTTCTAGTAACAATGGGATTTAATTTACAATTCCCCTTATTATGCTCATCAGGCTGCTTCGGGACAGCGCCTTCTCTCACCCCCCTTAACTTGTTGGCCTGTGCTAAATCCTGAGCCGGATTATCGGATAGGATGTGCTCAAGGTCAGGAGTTGTCTCAAGGTTATCCGATATATCGATTTCCGATGACAGGTTAGTAGCTGATAGGTCCACAGCACTAGGGATGGTATGTACTTGTGCTGTAGTGCCTATTTGTACTAAAATAGGAATGGGAGTAAGGGATGGTAATGGTGTTAGGGCAGACGCTATGGGGCCCAGAGAGGATCTCCGGGCAATCGCAAGGTCCTGAGAGACCCGTCGTTCTAAAACGGCGATATTCTGGTTAATGGCCTCTGTTGTTTTTGAAATAAATAGATCGATAGGGCCGGTAAAAGAAGCAGTTTTACTCCTTGAACCCCTAGTCATGATTGTAACAAATAAAGTCGCCCGGTTATACAATCAAAATATCCCAATCAATAGTTCGAGGACAGTACCTTTGGGGCGCAGCCCCGGGGAAGAGATGTAAAGAGGGGTGGCCCAGCCCAGCCTGGTTCAGTCTGAAACGGGCCCACCCTTGGCCCGGGCTTCGCCCGGCGTCCCGCGAGACGGGGGTGACTCTGTATTTGAGCGCCTCCTGGCGCGCGTTTGGCGCGATTAGCGCCGCTAGGGATGCTGGGATATGTAGTTTCCTCGCTCCCTCCACCGCGCTCCGCTCGGCTGCCAGACCCCGAGGTGGAACAGGGGTCGGCTGCGGGAGGCGGGAGGGCAAAGACACCAGACTTAGCGGCAACAGGTATGCACAGAAGCGGCAAAGGGTCCAAACAGCAACAGTTGTGAGCGGCGAAAGTTCCCCCCCTCGACCGGGGTGACTCTGTATTTGAGCGCCTCCTGGCGCGCGTTTGGCGCGATTAGCGCCGCTAGGGATGCTGGGATATGTAGTTTCCTCGCTCCCTCCACCGCGCTCCGCTCGGCTGCCAGACCCCGAGGTGGAACAGGGGTCGGCTGCGGGAGGCGGGAGGGCAAAGACACCAGACTTAGCGGCAACAGGTATGCACAGAAGCGGCAAAGGGTCCAAACAGCAACAGTTGTGAGCGGCGAAAGTTCCCCCCCTCGACCGGGGTGACTCTGTATTTGAGCGCCTCCTGGCGCGCGTTTGGCGCGATTAGCGCCGCTAGGGATGCTGGGATATGTAGTTTCCTCGCTCCCTCCACCGCGCTCCACTCGGCTGCCAGACCCCGAGGTGGAACAGGGGTCGGCTGCGGGAGGCGGGAGGGCAAAGACACCAGACTTAGCGGCAACAGGTATGCACAGAAGCGGCAAAGGGTCCAAACAGCAACAGTTGTGAGCGGCGAAAGTTCCCCCCCTCGACCGGGGTGACTCTGTATTTGAGCGCCTCCTGGCGCGCGTTTGGCGCGATTAGCGCCGCTAGGGATGCTGGGATATGTAGTTTCCTCGCTCCCTCCACCGCGCTCCGCTCGGCTGCCAGACCCCGAGGTGGAACAGGGGTCGGCTGCGGGAGGCGGGAGGGCAAAGACACCAGACTTAGCGGCAACAGGTATGCACAGAAGCGGCAAAGGGTCCAAACAGCAACAGTTGTGAGCGGCGAAAGTATACTGCAGGCAATAGTGGAGAGTTCGTGGAGGGTAGAGTGTGAAGGGAAAGGAGGTAGACAAGGGGAGAGGGGTACTATATACACTTTTGAACAATTGGTTTCACTGACTATAGTGTCTCCGTTTCTATGGCGGAACAGAGCTCCTCCTCCCCGCCCACCTCGAAAGCTTCTGCCGTACCGGGGATAGCCACACTCCTTCCTCGGGAGTGTGGCACGGCGAAGCGTGAATCCGTTGGCTCGTCTTCTTCTCCTCCTGGTTCACGCCGTCCTTCGTTTTCGTCCTCTTCTCCTACACTCCTCGCTCCGTCTTCTCTGGGGTAGTTCCACGCCGACTGGTCTTCTTCCGGGTTTTTACTCGCTGCCGCGAGAGTCGCGTCGTGCTGGGGTGGTTCTTCATTAGTGGTACACGCCCACTTAAAGGCACCGCTTTGATTTCTCTCCCTTTGCGGTAGCGGCTGCCACGGTTCCTGGTAGTCCAGAGGGGAAGGAGGGAAGGAATCAGTGAGCCACCATTCGTCTTGGGCTTCCACTCCCTCGTGACGATGTACCTCGTTACACTGGGAATGCGTAAAAAGCCTATGCCTCCCTAGAGGTGGCACAAGGGAGGGCGCAACAAGGAGAAATATCATTATTTCTCCTCATTTTTTCTACTTTCTATTTTGGCTGCATTCTGCAGCACAGATAGAAAGAGGAAATCGCCTCCATAGATTGTTTTTGTGAAGGAAGGTGTCCACCATGCACAAAAACAATCACTTCTAAAACGCAGACACCCTTGCACCATATAGTTTCAAAAACCCTCGTCTCTGCCAGCACCTGAAGGTGAAGCATGGGCCACCTTACACGACGCTGCAGAAGGAATCCGAGCATTTCGTTGTTTTCTATTTAGAACTTCGCTGCAAAGGACTCTATTAACTAATTAATATGTGAATTGTGGACAATGTAAGTATGACCCATGCCGCCAGCCATAGGGAGATAAACACGTCACACAAGCAGAGATGTATCCAAGTGCCAAATTAGGATTTTTTATTTTTCACCCGTGCCAAAAAATGAAATAAGTAGCGGGCTACTCGTCTGGTATTCGCTTCAGTGCCTCGAGAGAGTAGCAAGCGCTATATAAATTACAATACAATAAGAAACGGGGAAGCCAGTAAACTCCCACTTTGAAATGAACACTTTAAAGTGCCCTTCTTTGTCAATGTCCTGCACTCTTTGGCTGCCCCTGTATGGATACACACACTCCACACTTAGAGCAGGGGGGTTCTTGCTGGTTTTACCCTCCCATGACCTTACACACTGTCACACACACATACACACACACATCGAGACAAGATACAAAAATAACAACATGTAGCTTTTTGATACTCAAGTAATTACGTTTATTTATACTTACAGTTACCAATCATACAATAATGTGAACATTAGCCTTATTCTTATGCTTATCCCCACTCACTTTAGGGTCCTAACAAAATAGTTTTCCACAATACATTTCAGTTGATGTTATCTAATACTTACATCCCTGCTTTCTGATCATAACCCATTCCCTGTTTACTATGAGTCTTCTACTTAATGACCACAAGTGTGCAACATGTGCTTACTGGAAGCATGATAAAGGACTATGTGTTCACCAGCACCTGGAACCACGTGTAAAATGTATTACATTTTCAACATTTAATGTAAATATTTGTATTTATTTATTGATGTCTACTGTGAGAAATTGTAGTATTAGTTGGAGGGCGCATCTCAAATAATAATCACAATTGTTTGCCAGTGTCAACCACAAAAGTCACTAAATAAACCTTTGCTTAGCCCCTGATAGCTTGACATAAAGCAGTCAGCCTTAACTTACAGGCAATCTGTAAATGTTTATGCAATACTCAAAAAGTAATAAAGTCAAAACATGACAGAAGAAAAAAATCAAAACCAATTTAGAAAAATAGTCAATTTCAAAAAAAATGTATGACACTGAAACAAAATAATTCAATAACCGTAACAAGAGTGATGAATCTTTAAATTTGAATAAAAAAATAGTGCCATAAGGCAAAGTGCTAACTGCAGTTATTGGTCAAACTAGATCGGGTCAAAGTTAAACGATAAGGCTGAATGTGATGGAGCATATCCAACTGGAAAGTTTACCTTGGTTTATGGAAAAAAATGGTTGTCGACGAGTTGTCTGCAGGGTATACTACAAGCTAGATCTGAAGTGGGACTCAATGACGGCAGGTTGCTGAAAAGCAGAGTCCCAGTGTGGTCATCGACAGTGAGAAAGGTCTGGAGTCTGTGCCTAGGAAGACCTTGACGCTGTTGGATTGCTGCCCAGTGCTGTCCCAATAAGGCCATCTACGTTTGGACTTACAAACTTTTCTGGAAGTCAGATCTCCTTCAGTGGGTAAACCAGCAAGCTGAGGCTGGCTAGGAGTTCGACAGCTGCCGCTTCAATGGTGATCACGATCGCTGTCAGTTCTCTAAGTAAAAGTTGACAAAAAAGATTATAAGTCACATCTTTTGCAGTGTGGGAAGGAGGAGTACGCTTTTCCACCAGTTAAGGGTCAAGGAGCCCTACTTGGGGGTTAGTACTCACTCCTCCACAGGCCAGCAGTAGGGTCCAGTGCAGGTCTAGTTGGTATTGGTCGGTATGACACTGGCTGGAAGAGAGGACTCTGGAGGCTTGTTGTGTTCCTGTAGCTCAAACAGGCAGTGAGCCAACTAATCCTTGGGGTCACTTCTGGAGCCTAGGTTCAAAGAAGCAGTCCGGCCTTCCTTCAGGATCTTCAGACAGCAAAGCAGTCCTTCTTTTGATTCTCCTCAGGTCCAGGAGTATTCCAAGGCGAGTACGTTTGGTGCCACATCTATGCCGAGTGCCATTCTGTGGGTGGGGGATACTCCTGGCCACTCCCTAACCAATGGGGTGAAAGTTTTGAAGGGTGACCATACCCACTTTTGTGGTAGTTTCTGTGTGTTTTACTATATGCAATCCCACAACACCTCTATTTCAGTAAAACCAACGTAGCAGAACTCTTCTTCCACAGGTCAGAACTCTTTCATCTGTAAATGAGTTCTAGGGCAACTTCCCCTACCACTGTGTAGAAAAGCCCTCCAGTGTTTTTTGCGCCCCATCTTAGTCTCTCTATATGCAGACGACGTTACTTTATATGTAAACGGCCCGACCCATAACCTCAACCCATTGCTGTGCAAATTCATACGATTCAGTGGAATGTCTGGTATCACCATAAATTGGGCTAAATCGCAAATATTTCCACTTACTCCAGCTGCGAAGCCCTTTGCTATCGATTACCCTATAGTCTGGTGTGCTGAGCAGGTGAAATATCTGTGGGTACTGGTCACCATTGATCACGCGGAGCTTATGCGTAGTAATTATGGATGTGCATTAGAACCGGTCACTGATTGTATTACTAGGTTCAGTCCTGTCAAGTATCACGCATCAGGTGTGACACACACGCATTTCAGTGCGGTGTTCCGCATCACCGCACTGAAATGTTTTGTCACGCATTATGCCACCTCAGTTTGCCCCACCAGCGGCACCTCTGCACTGGGCTCTGCTGCTCCTTTAGAGACGTGCTGCGTTGCTGGGCTGACAGTGCTGACAACTAAATAGTTAAATCCGACCGGCATCTGCTCTAAACTCTGGAGTGCAGAGCGCTACAATGTATAAAATCTCTGCCCGGAAGGCAGCCTGTGTCACCTGGCAACAGAATTTTTAGCGGCGCCGCGGCGCGGTTTATTCATTGACACACAATGAATTACTGGGCGGGGTGTTTAGGGTGGCTGCCCTCTCAGCAGTCGATGCTGCTGTCAGTCACACTGGGCACACCATGGGGGCCGGCCCGTGGTGATATCCGATGACGTACAGTGTCGGACGGTGCCCTCACGGAGGAAGAAGAAGAGTAAGTCAAGTGAGCAGCACTGAGAAACGGCGGGGAATTTGAAACTTAATTAGACGACTCGAGTCCACGAGCGAGTCAGCCTGGATTGACAAGAAGAATGCTGCTGCAGTGTGCACCGATTCATGCAGCAGCAGTGCAGCCACGGACCCGGGAAGAGTCTCTGAACTCTAGAAGTAAGTGTTATTATAGCTACCATAAGTATGAGTCATGATAATAAAATAATACAAATTTCACTTTTTGAGACCGAACTTTCCTGCTCTCTTTATTTTCAGAAGGCCGGTACCCCATTCCTCTTTTCATGTAATGCTTATTATAAGCTTAACATAAAAACGGCTGATTGAAAACGGATGCCCCCCTGGATTCAACCATATATTTCCTCCCCCTGCCACTGCGCGGGACAAATAGTGGTTAAAGGTTGGCTCTGAGCACGAGGCGCAGCAAGGCACAATCTGTTTGCATCACCTACAATCACATGGCCGCACCTGCTGCACCAGACCCCAACATTGTTTACCAGCCGTTCCTGCCCCTGTCTCTCTGGATTGCGTGCAGGCTCAGCCTCAAAGCAGATCATCTCATGCCTGCAGAGGCACCAGACCTGTGTTCGAGGCACAGGGTCAGGTCACGGACCAGTGCACAAATACAGCATTACAGATTTTACTGTTATCAAGCTGTGTCGGTAGTGAGAGCCTCGAAGCTCTTTTAATTTTAGAGACACAGACCTGCCCTCACTCATGGAAGCACTCATTCCAGAGCAGAGAAATCACATTTTCCGGGTAACATTTTTCTTTTACAATTTGTATACACTCGACTAAAAGGTATTCAAGGGCTTTACATGAGCACCTGTTATACTGGCACTTATTCACATTTATTTTCCAACATTAAATTGAAAAGTAACCTTGGTGGCAAACCCAGTGCAAGGCTGCAAAACTACCCGATCAGAGAATAAAAATAAGTGCACAACCAAGCACAGACCTTAAATTCCATAATCTATTGCTAACGTTGGTAGCGTAACCAACCCCTTTAGGAACTTATCCGTTTTCTACAAAGCACACCGTTTTATAGATGCATTACTCGTGGGATCTGGCACCCGTCCTACCAGTTCTGAGTGACCTTATACTCAAAGCTGCGTACCAGCATCTAATGTTCTAATGAGTCATTCTGTATTCTTTTTTTTTTACATCTAATATTTCAGCCGAGGTGGCTTGTTTAAAAACTAATTTATGGCAATTTTAGACAACTCAAAAACACTTGATGTATCTGTAGCTGTGGGTTTACATTTCAAAAGCAATATTAATTCTGAAAGGTGTTCGCCATTTTTTACCAGCACGGGTCTAAACACTGGTGCATTATTGATAATGCCTTAAACCTAATAATGCCTGAGTGATGTACGTTTTTGTCAGTAACCACTGCAAGGTTTCTCTAGCATACCATAGTTGCCGCAGATTAGGGGTCTGATCAATTCTCCCCAAAAGTGATCAGGCAGCAGTCATCACAAGGTGTCGATGATCTTTCTAGAAATCACTATAGTACGACCACTTTAGAAATGTAAATCAATTAATGACCCTCCATTTCAAGAGTTTACAGCAGTTTTCATGGCTTCTACTAGGTCTCTCACTGCCCAGAAGGTGGTAATTTCCAATATGTATCAAAATGAACATTATTCCTCAGTTTCACTTGTAGGCAAGTGTCACTTGAAGTGTCACACATTTGGCACTACAATGTCCCTCATAAGCACACCTAATTCTTGGAAATGTAGCACTTGAGCAATCTGAAAATTGGCAGCTATGTACTAGGGTTAGTGTCCTTCCATTTCTGGTGGTCTGCAGCAGTTTCAAGAAGTTCTTGGAGTTTCTTGTTGCGCAAATGGCTGTAATTTCTGATATTTATATCTTTCCCTCGTCTTCACTGCATGATTTGTGCTCGCGAGAAAGTGTTACTCAAAGTCGTTAAAATGTCACTCATAATTATGAAAATGTCACACATGGCAATCTGAAACCTTGGCAGCTATGTAGGTTGATAGCTTTGCCCCTCACATTGGCGGGCGCATCTCGCTTATCAAAATGATTATACTTCCCAAGTTCCAATATCTTTTTTTAAACATTCCCCTATACCCTGGGTGACCCTTTTTTAAAATGCTTAGAACAGAGCTCATACGACTGGTTTGGGGGGCAAGCAACCACGATTACAGTGGGAGATCCTCACCCGGCCATATTCACAAGGGAGTTTTGACATGCCGAATTACGAGTTGTAATATTTATGCGCACAGGCACATTTTGCACATTATTGTTCCACCCACCGCTCCCCCCACCCCCCACCCCCGCCCCCAGATACACACCTCAGGTTGCAACAGAGCATTTGTCGGCGCATCCAATCCCACTGGACGGAGTAATCTTAGCTGTACCTGAACATAGGGCTGTAGATCCGACTTGAGTAGACTGCACTATTAGAACCTGGCAGCACCTCCTCGAAATACTTACGGTATCAATGCTATATTCTCCGGCGCTTTCCCTTACATATCACCCACAGATGCCACTGTTATCCGAAGGCATTTTCTCTGAGGCCAAATCCAAATTCCAGATTCATAGCTGGGGCGACCTCATAATGGTTCCTTTAAGAACATGACACAACTTTTTCAAAAAGCACAAGCCTCCTCTATGGAGATATTTCTGCATGTCCGATTGAGAAAAGGTATTAGAGAACACACTCTGTCATACCCCAGAGAACCTCCTATAATGGTACCACTGCATCATGTGCTGCGCACCCCTGATACCTCCCATCTAGTGTCGACCCTATACCATAGCTTATACACAGACATTGAATATAAGCCCTGTCCAGCTCGTGCTAAATGGTGCATGGAACTAGGATACGATATCACGGACCGGCAATTGGATTACTGCTGTAAACAGACAGGGCTTATCTCTTCAAACAGCCGACTCCGCATCACACACTATAAATATCTACATTGTACATATTATACTCCTGCCAGACTGCACCGCTTTGGCCTACGGGACCATGCAAGATGTGATAGATGTAACACAGATGATGCAGATTTCCTTCATTTGGCGTGGTCCTTTGGGGTAATATATGCGTACTGGCAGCAGATATTTGACGCCCTGGCGCACATGACCCTGCTGGACTTACAGATGTCCCCTGTGCTAGCTCTGCTGGTATACACCGAATCGGTCCCAACTGCCCAACGCAAGTTCGTTGATTTTAGAATTTTATTAGCCAGACGTAAGGTGGCCTGCAGATGGGGCAGTGGTAGGGCTCCCAAATTTAAGGACTGGCTAGGAGATCTGATCCTATGGCAAGAATACTTGAATACATATGCTGAATTGATTCCCGAACCTTCCAGGCTGCGAGATATATGGGCCCGCTCACTATGTACTTGTTAGAGCACCCACTACTAGTACAGGCTGACACAGCTCCAGCGCCCACATAAAGTACCTGCACCAGCACATACAATATAAACGCTCATATTCTGGGGATTGTTAATGTGATCACCAATTGTGTAACTCAATTGTGGCCTATGGATTCTATGCTCATTTTCTCTACAGGGTGTGGTACTAATTCACCCGATCGACGTCATCATGACTGGGAACAGGCTCTTTGCTGGTCATTTTAATGGCCTACGGAAAAAACTAACTCAGAGACTGATGCTAATGAGAATACATTTTGCCTATGTAATGTACCAGTCTTCTCTCATCATGGGATGTATTGTCGTGCCTCTATATATGTACTTGTGCTGGAAACATAGGGGCCCATTACGATGGCGGACGGAAACGGGTACCGTCCACCATGGTCGCAGCAAAAATACTCCCGATCGCACTGCGAAGAAACCGCGGGTGCGATTAGGATATTTTTGGCAACACACACCGACCGCGACGGACGGATCACCACAAAGTCCGCAGCCAGCGGACGGAACCACATAAACTGCGTCCGCCGCGGACGCAAATACCACGGAAAAAGTCCCAACCGCCGCAACACCTGCGGAGTGTCCGTACGCACGATTAGGATCACCCCGCCATCCCAACAGAACTCACCACCTTCCACGACCGCTGCGGAAACAAAGCATCGACAAACGGAGCTTGGCTGCCGAAGGACCAAACGAACACCACCCTTGCCGTCAACCCACCATTAAAATGGCGGATGGAAGTAAATAGTAAACAAAAGAAACAAGACATACACCCACCTGGAACACCCACCTCCAACAACTAGACGCTCCAATGACACACCCCCAGCACAAACAAGTGCACCCAAGTAACCACACCCACAGAACAACTGACCGCCACAAACCATTGTACACAACCACCACACAGAGTATAAAAGGAATCCCTCCCATCACTCCAATCCTATGCATCTCAGCCGAGCATCAACATAGAGACAGAGCACCAGAAACAACAGAGAAACACAAACACACATACAACCTGCACAACAACACACCCACCACACCAACCCCACAACACCATCCTCACACCTGTACACCCCACACCACCCACACCTTGCACATCACACACCATGGCACTCAAGAAAAATCCCAAATTCACAGAGAGTGAGTTGAAGGTCATGGTGGATGAAATAATCCGTGTGGAACCACATTTGTTTGGTACCCTAGTCCAGCAGACCACAATTGCAACCAAAACCACAATGTGGGACAGGATAGTTAGCAGAGTGAATGCATCAGGGACCGTGCCATGCAACAAACACGAGATCCAGAGGTGGTGGCACGACCTCAAGACAAGGGTGAAGGGCATCAGGGTGAAGAACCACCTGCGGGCAACCCACACTGGCGGTGGCACTCCCCCGGAACCCATACCATACGCCGAATAGGAGGAGAAGGTGCTCGGCATATTGCACCCAGAGAGCCTGGAAGGAATCGAAGAGGGACTCAAGGCTGGTAAGTACAAACCAATGACCACTATCACACAGTAATTGTCTGCCATGCTCAACTGCCAAAACACATCTCCCAGGCCACAATCCATGCATGTGGACCACACAGTCACACAAATGTGAAGGCCAGGGCTCAAAAGCACGCATCATGACCAACCACAAAGGTTGCCTCCTACGTCCTCAGGCTTGCATGTGGTCAAGCAGTGAACACTACAACTCCCACCAGTCCCACATGTCTCCAGGGAGGGGGGGTTTGGGGTGGGTGGGTCCAGCACTACAACTCCCACCAGTCCCACATGTCTCCAGGGACAGGGGGTTTGGGGTGGGTGTGTCCAGCACTACCACTCCCACCAGTCCCACATGTCTCCAGGGAGGGGGGTTTGGGGTGGGTGGGTCCAGCACTACAACTCCCACCAGTCCCACATGTCTCCAGGGAGGGGGTGTTTGGGGTGGGTGGGTCCTGCACTACAACTCCCACCAGTCCCACATGTCTCATCCCAGAGCAAGATGGAGTCCATCCATCATTTTGTGACCAGTGCATCTTCCCCTTCAAACTCACAGGTAGGTAGGCATCTCCACAGGGGCACCATCCAATAGCAGGACAGGACTATACACATCCAAGTATTGTCCACCCACCTCCACACCACCAAAATGTCCACTACTGTGTACAATACCGATATGATGACACCAACAACCATGTACTGATTTGCTAGAAATATGTAATGTAACAACTACAAACCTGTCATATCCATAGTATTGATTCCTACATTCTTGTCCCTCAGGTGATCGCAACTTGACTGGTGAAACCAGCACCTGCCAGCAGCGCTGGGATGCCTCCGGGTAACCACGCGCTATATAAATGAGTATTCATTCATTCATTCATTCACCAGTCGCCCCCCTCACAGCCGAGTCCCTCAAGAGAGGAATCCCAGGACAGCTCGGGTGCAGAGGACGATGCTGGGCCCAGCACACTGCCAGGGACATCTGGCTCCCAGCCCATCCATGCCTCCACCACCTTGGCCACTGTAACTCCAGCAACAACTCACATTGTGAGCTGTGCAGCTACCGCCGCCACCACCACCACCACCACCGCTCCTGCCAGTGCCACCCTCCATGATCCATCGGACGATGATGGGCCCTCTACTTCTCAGACCATCAGGGAGAGTGGACGTGGTGTGACAACGGTAAGGCCACAGCGCACAACCAGGAGTGGAGGTGCAAGGGGAGTCCGGAGACAAGAGCCAGCCCATCCTGCCACTGAGACCCTTGCAGCCATCGCCAGGGTGGAAGCCTGCTATGACCGGTCGCAGGCTACGGCGGATAGGGCACACCAGGACTCTGAACTGACACGCCAGCTGTCGAGGTCCATGGATGCCCGTATGGGCCAAATGGTGGACCTCATGGGCCAGCAAACTGCTCTGGGGAGGAAGTGGCTATCCCGCGCCACACCACCTCCCCCTCCCCCAAGTGCCCAGCGGGACAGGTCACCAACACCACCACTGCCAACATCATCTGAGGCCACTGACAGGGAGGTAGTCCCTGAAGAACCTGCCCCCAGAGCTGGGCCAGCTCCGGCTCCAAGACGGAGGGGCCGTCCGAGGAACGACCCAGCACAGAGCAGTGACAATGCCCCATCCACCAGCTCGAAGAGGGGCCGCAAATGAGTCCACCCAACCTTCACCCTGGCCTTCACAATGCTAACTATCTTGTCCCACATTGGCATGCATTGGCACAGGTTAGTTGGACTAGGGGGACACCATCCAATGTGGTGTCCCCACATTTTTTACATCTGCCATGACCTTCGACTCACTCTCCCCCCTACCTTTTTTGAATTATGCACAAACACTAATCAGCACCATGTAAATAACACTCAAGGCTGTGTGATATCCATGTTTAAACCAGGTATGTCTCAGTTGTTGTGATTAGCTTGTGCCGGGATCAATGTTGGTTTCATTCCTGGCTCGGTGTGAGTGACCTAGGCACAATCAGAGAACAAGAAGCACAGGTCAGGAAACTGATCCACAACCATCACAAATCAACGTACAGCAACAACACACAAACCACATTCATCACAAAGTTAGCGTATCACAGGACACACATCAGGGATCAATGCTGGTAAACCATGTCCCACACACATTTGCAAACATGCCATGACAGGCAGCAATCACACACCACATCCAACCATCTCCAGCAGACATACGTCACACATTGTACAGCAGCACAAGAGGCACTCACTCACCTTCATGGAAAGTAGTGATCGATGAGCTGACGCCTCTGGTCCACACCTTCTTCCTCGCCACTATCCTCATCACTGGACATGGGTGGGATGGGATGTGGAGCAACCTGTTGTTCTTCAGGGTCCAAGATCAGTTCAGTATTCCTGCGCAAGGCCAGGTTGTGGAGCATGCAGCGGCCAATCACTATTTTGCATACTTTGCCTGGTGAGTATGGCAGGGCCCCTCCGGTCTTATCCAGGCTTCTAAACCTAGACTTCAGCAGCACAAATGTACGTTCAATCACACGTTGTGTCCTCCCATGTGCCTCATTATAGCACATTTCACCTGGGGTAGTAGGATTCCGTAAGGGGCTCAGCAGCCACGGTCGGTTTGGGTACGCAGAGTCGCCTAGGTGGGGTAGTGACAGAAAAAACATCATCATTAGGATTGTTGTGAACAGCATGGTACACATACAACACAGTAGTCAGCACAGCACACTCACCTACAAGCCACGCACGTTCTGGACGTAGATTAGCCATCAGTTGGGGGACAATGCTGCTCCGCAGGATGTGGGAGTCATGTGCGGACCCGGGAAATCTGGCACACACATGGGAGATGATGTTGTCAGCCAGGCACACCACATGCACATTGAGTGAATGGAAGTGCTTCCGATTGCGATATACGGGTTCACGATCCTGGGGTGGAATCAGACCAATATGTGTTCCATCAATGGAACACACCACGTGTGGAATGTTGCCCAGGGCATAGAAGTCCCCTTTGACTGCAGCCAGCTCTTCCGGACGTGGGAAATGTATGTAACCATCCCTGTAACGCATCATGGCGTTCAGCACATCACGCAGCACCATGCTGACCATGGATTGGAACCTTCCCCCCGGCATGACCAATTGTGTACTGGAATGTGCCTGTTGCGAAGAAGTGAAGTGCTGCCATCACCTTTGCAGTGGGTGTAATTGCTCCGGGATATGTCCTGTGTGGCTGCAGATGTGGTTCCAATTTTGCTACAAGTTCAAGCAATGTCCGGCGGTCAAGGCGGAATTTGTGGATCACCTCCTCTGCAACCATGTCCTCCAGCACAGTGTATGGACGATGCACATTTGGAGCCCTCCTGTGTGGGAGTAGATGGTAGCAGATGTCAATATTCCAACACCGCACAACTGTGCCACACTATCACATCTTGAACAACACAATCCAAATGATACGATTTGCAGACACTGATTGAATGTGTGACGTCACATGGATATAAGCCACTAGAGCCAACTACACACACAATGTACACCCACAAACAACATCCTGTGTGCAAACATGGTACTGCAATTGTGCGTTACATCTGCTGCATGCTCAAGGTCCATCACGGTCACACCCTTGAAACCGCATGTGCGCGCTACCGCGACGGTGCATCATTTGAAAATCATCACTCACTGGCGTCGCAATGGCGGTGCACGCATTCCTTGGGGGGGGGCGCGGAAGGCAAACACATACATTTGAATGCGCAAGTGGAAGTGGCAGTTGGTACCTCCCCTTACAGACACATTGATGCACCCACCGTAGACCGCCTGGTGCGGGGGGTCACCCACCGCCTGGTGCGGGCGGTCACCTACCGCGGGTTGCGGGCGGTGGGTGACCGCCCTGTGTATCGATGGTGGCCTGGCATGGATGGCCATGTCCGGTCACCCACCGCCTGGTGCGGGAGGTCACCTACCGCAGGGTGCGGGCGATGGGTGACCGCCTTGTGTATCGATGGCGGCCTGGCATGGATGGCCATGTCCAGTCACCCACCGCCTGGTGCGGGCGGTCACCTACCGTGGGGTGCGGGCAGTGGGTGACCGCCCTGTGTATCGATGGTGGCCTGGCATGGATGGCCATGTCCGGTCACCTACCGCCCGCACCAGGCGGTGGGTGACCGCCCGCACCAGGCGGTCTACGGTGGGTGCATCAATGTGTCTGTAAGGGGGGTACCAACTGCCACTTCCACTTGCACATTCAAATGTATGTGTTTGACTGCCCCGCCCCCGAGGAATGCGTGCACCGCCATAGCAACGCCAGTGAGTGATGTATTTTAAATGATGCACCGTCGTGGTAGCGCGCACATGCGGTTGACGGTGTGTGCCCGTGATGGTCCGTGCACATGCAGCCAAATGGAACAGGTTACGCGGGACGCGTAAGCGATTTCAAAAGTAGCGGAAGCCGTACACCGCCACAGCAGGGCCAGTCATTGGACAATTTTGAATGAGGCAGTCCGGGAAAACCAATTGCTGCAGACGTGTGCCACTGATATCAGCTCTGTGCCCTATATATGTGTGGATTTGAGCAGCACACATCCACTGCTTCCAGCCACTGCTGCCTGCACCCATCACCCCTACTTGCTGCTGCTGAGCACTCCGACAACTTCTGCCTGCACCCATGTGACCGTGGGGCGATAGCGGGCCGGAAAATCAAGCAAGGAGGTCGGATGTAGTGGGCAATGGCGTTTCTTTTATTATGCAAGAATAGAGTCAGTACAATGCTGGGGTATTGCAAGAGAGAAGCGAAGTTCCTGGAGAGGACGTCTCGTGCTTCTTCTGGTTCTTCGGTGGGTATAGGTCCTCCGGGCAGGTCGGGTGCTGGGGTGGTCCTCGGAGGTAAAGAAAACAACAAAAAGGAGCGGTTAGTCCAGCTGGACTTGTTATGGTACAAACCGTAACCAACACCGGGCATACAGTGGAGGGACTTGAAGGAAGAGACCGGGAGGGAGGGGAGGCGGGACGGAATCGGAAGGAAGGGGTAGAAAGAGAGAAAAGAGTGTTCTGTGAGGGTATCCTATGTACTAAGTGCTGTACAAGTGGTGACGTGCTATACCGGATATTACAGTGCTGGCCAGGCCAGTTGACACTAAAGAGAAGTTGGTATTTACAAAGCACCTAGTGTGCTACAGAGGTGGATTCGGTAGTACTCACACGCTCCGCCGCAACTCTCCAGTGAGTTGCGGCCGCTCTTCAGCCACCTCCTCTGGACTCCACCAGTACTCGCTCCACTCTTCTTCTCCTTCGTTCGTCTGTTCTGCGTCTGCTCCGGTCCGAGCCTCCTGCCACGAGATCGCTGCTCCGACGGCATCTCTGTCCCTGCTTCAGCTTTTTCCTAGTTCCGGCGACGACGAAGAGGAGGGACTTCCGGGGTCATGGGGGTGTGGTTCCGGTACATGGCTGCTCCCAATAGGTTCCTGAAAAACAGAGAGGGGAGGGGTGCTGGTTGTCATGGTTTCATCCATGGACGCCTCATACTCGTTTGCCGAGAAGGGTGAGTGTCCGAGTACAAGAGGTCCGGATGGGGTCTGGGAGGGAACCGCATCACAACCCATCACCTCTACTTGCTGCTGCTGAGCACTCCAACAACTGTTGCCTGCACCCATCACCTCTACTTGCTGCTGCTGAGCACTCCGACAACTGCTGCCTGCACCCATCACCTCTACTTGCTGCTGCTGAGCACTCCGACAACTGCTGCTGTTGTGCCATACTCCGGGATCTTGCCATGTCGAGAGTCAAAGAGATCCGGTCTCGTCCCTTCACCGCAGCGGAGCTGGATGTCAGCGTGGACGGTGTGCTCCGCAACTTTGAACGGCTCTACGGCTCCTCCGGACAGGTGGTAAGTGCAGTGGGGGACATGTTGGTGTGCATGAGGTGGTCACTGACTCCTGGCTTCTGCAATCTTGGCTGTGTGCTGTGGGCCCTACACATATGTCGGAATGTGCATGGCTGCTGACAGATACGTGTTGCCCCTATCTGTGTGACTCGCCAACTGTCCACTGACTTGCCCCCTCTTGTCTCCCATCATGGTAGGTCAAGCTGCACCTTCGCAAGGCCGTGTGGAGGTCCATAGCACGTGATATACGGGCAGTGGGGGTGTGTAATAGGCGACACACACACACTGCCACAAGCGCTGGGACGACATCGCCAGGCTCAGCGAAAATGTTGCGGAGATGACCCTGGGGCAGATTCCAAGATCTGTGCGGCTTGCACAACGTAACATGACCCCTCTCATGCACCGTATCATAGCTGTGACTCATCCTGACCTGTCCGCCCGGTTGAGAGGGGAGCAGCATCAGAAAACTAGCGGTAAGCACAGTGATTGCGTTTGTGACTTGTGTGAGCATGCATGTTTTTCCGCTCACACACAGTAGTGACATCCATGGTGTGTATGTGGTGTTGCAATTGCATGTTGGTGCCATTAGCCGAGTGACCGTTAGCATCCATGTCAGACAGGTGGACAGACCAGTTGCAATGTAGTGCAGGGTCACAGGACATGCCGTTGAGGTCTGTGGACCCATGGCATTACATGTGTGGTGGTCTGCATGCATTTTGCAAGGTTTTTGGGGGTCTGTGCCCCTCTCATATACTGCCTCAGATGTACCTGCTCTTTGCCATGGACTGTTGATGCTCTGTGGCCCTCTGATGTGCTGCCTCAGATGTACCTGCTCTTGCCATGGACTGTTGATGCTCTGTGCCCCTCTCATATACTGCCTCAGATGTACCTGCTCTGTTCTTTGCCATGGACTGTTGATGCTCTGTGACCCTCTGATGTGCTGCCTCAGATGTACCTGCTCTTTGTCATGGACTGTTGATGCTCTGTGCCCCTCTGATGTGCTGCCACAGATGTACCTGCTCTTTGCCATGGACTGTTGATGCTCTGTGGCCCTCTGATGTGCTGCCTCAGATGTACCTGCTCTTGCCATGGACTGTTGATGCTCTGTGCCCCTCTCATATACTGCCTCAGATGTACCTGCTCTGTTCTTTGCCATGGACTGTTGATGCTCTGTGACCCTCTGATGTGCTGCCTCAGATGTACCTGCTCTTTGCCATGGACTGTTGATGCTCTGTGCCCCTCTGATGTGCTGCCACAGATGTACCTGCTCTTTGCCATGGACTGTTGATGCTATGTGCCCCTCTCATGTACTGCCTCAGATGTACCTGCTCTGTCCTATCCAGTGCCCCTGCTCCTGGGTACTGTAGGAGTATATCCCTATTTTGTTTAATAAAGCTAGGTACTCCTGTGTAGTGGTTTCTCTGTGTCATTACTTGTTGTCTCATTGCATTGTTGATATATTGGTGCTATCGTAAATGCTGTTTCCACAACATGCACCTCCCCCTCCCCACGTCACGGCCCAGGCAGGTACTCCCCTTCGGACAGCGATTGGTGTTTTGGCCTACCTGCGTCGTCGTCTGCAAGCTTCCATGACTTGCTGGTGGTGGAGCACGAAGAGGATTGGAAAAGCGTGTAGAGCTGGGTCCATGACGGCGAGCTGCCTGTGGTGGGTATCTGTACAATGATTTGTCTCTCCGCTGAGGTGATTCCGCCGTGTTCAGGCTGGTGGTTTTTCCGCTGTGATTTGCTGTGTCTTTTCCGCAATCGTAATCTCGAGGATGGTCGAGACTTCATTCCGTACGGCGGTCTCTCGGGATTGGTTACGTCCGGAGCGGGGTCGGTGTATTTTCACGGCGGTGCTTGTTCTTCCGCAGCGTACGGAAATTTGGCAGGGCTTCCCATCCTAATATGGCGGATGGACTGTCAGTGGCTGGCGGATGGGAAAAAGGCATTTTCCGCGCAATGAAGACCGGCGGACGTCCCTCCGTCCGCCATCGTAATCGACCCCATAATTTGGAAATGTTCGTTATTGCTGAATAAAACATCAATACAATTTTTTTTTTTTTAAAGGAAAGCATGTCACAGTACTAGATCATTTGCATAGTGGTCTCTAAAGGCCTACATATTCTGCACCTAAAAAAAGCTTTGGCAACGCTAATAGATCTGGCATTGGCTTTCAGCCAGTGTGTTTGTCAATGCTTGTTTCTTTTGGTTATAGTTTTTGCAAAACTGTCTTGTTGGGGAAGCTGTCGGGCCTTCGTCAATCAAATAAAAACAGTAACTAAAAGCAAAAGTGGGTTTTGGTCTAAAAAGCAGACATTGGAATAGTAGTCCCTGTCACTGAAGGGAACCACTTTGTGTGTGAACTGGAGATCTGCAACTTGTGAAATGGCCGGATACCATTACTTGCAATATACTAATCCAGTAGGTGTCCCATAGCTCCATGCTGTATACTGCAGTGGGCGGAATTAAAATAAAATGGAACAATTCCAGCCCAATGGACGAAGAGGACTGGCTTACAGCCTCTTCATGTAAGTATATCACACATATAATGTTATAAAATCTAAAGGGTTTGTTTAACGGCAGAACTAAAAGCTACCCAAGCCAGACCTACACCAATTACAAACACACATGCTGCTTGTTCTGATTAAAGTTTTAGCAAAAAACATGACTTCTACGCAAGAGTACCTGCGCTGATTCTCACTCAGCCTCTTCTCTGCCCTACATCCCTGCAGCTCATCTTATGCACACTTTGATTAACTTCCACAAGCATTAATGTGTATACAAGCAGGGCAGTAGCCCCTATGTATTTCAGCCCAATGCCAACCTTACATAGTGTGTAAGCCTTCAACAACATGTGTGGTCATAGATGGACTCCGCAACATGTAAGTCGTTCTCTGGCATTTCCCCCATATTACGCCAGTCAATAACATAAATGTATGGGGCTGTCTAGTCATGACACTGACATTGAGGCCGTTCCTTTGGCATAGGAGTAGTCTCATGTAACTTGGATAGCACTAGGGAGATGGGGATTTCCATTAAAGTGTTTAAAACAACCTTTGGCGCAACACGGCTCCCAGCCCAGCCATCAGTGAGTATGTGTGTGTAACCCTACTACTACCTGAACCCAAAGCCCAGGAGCCGTCGCGCTTGCCAACTAATGGATGTGATCCACTGTGGCGCTGGGTGCGCCAAGGAAATAAATAAATGGGTCGTGGACTGCTTGCAACCTCTCCCACATCAGGCCTTTCAATGGACTGCTCGCACCACGATCATATCAGGCAGCCAATGTGTGGTGTGCATCATTGTTGCTGATGGGTCTGGGTGGTGGCTTGTGGCCTGGGACTTACCCTCTTGAAATATACAGGGTTGGATTTAGGATCAAAAATAGGCCCGGGCACGCTTAAAAAAAGTGACCCACCTTTGCGGATTGCCTTTCCGCAAAACACTGTTTCAGGGAAGTTCTATGAAATGAAGGGAACAGGTCTCTGAGGGAGGCATGTTTTGATAAGTTCACTTAGATAAAAAAAAAGGCACAGATTAGTTCACACTGGTGAATCACACCTGAATACATGTGAGGCGACTTCAGCTGATGCCCCCTACCCCAACTCAATCTGCATACACTATTGGACTAGCCCAGCGAGAGAAAGGGAGTGACACCTCGGCCCTGTTGGTAAAAGGGAGGTAATAGAGGCCGATCTGCCTCTCATATTTAACAACAAGGGGTGGTGATGGACAGAGTTTCTAAATTAAGCAGAATACTCTCACCCAGTCAAGAGATCAGGGCTAGATCCAACACCGTTTTTTAGCTCACTGCACCATCCCAGTTCAGAACCTGGCTATATGCAAATTAGTCTGTTCCTGTCCCAGTGCATGATGGGAACAGGGCAAACCAAACTACCAAGCCAATTCTTACACTGGGAAGGAAACAAGCTTCCGGGGACCGGTTTCTGGCATTTCAGCGGTCGTCGGCCCGGCTTGCTTGAATCCTGATGGTGCAATGAGCAAGGGACTCACATCTGAGTATACCCTTCCACGCTTAGGGTGGACAAAATATTTAACAACAAGGGGTGGTGATGGACAGAGTTTCTGAATTAAGCAGAATACTCTCACCCAGTCAAGAGATCAGGGCTAGATCCAACACCGTTTTTTAGCTCACTGCACCATCCCAGTTCAGAACCTGGCTATATGCAAATTAGTCTGTTCCTGTCCCAGTGCATGATGGGAACAGGGCAAACCAAACTACCAAGCCAATTCTTACACTGGGAAGGAAACAAGCTTCCGGGGACCGGTTTCTGGCATTTCAGCCGTCGTCGGCCCGGCTTGCTTGAATCCTGATGGTGCAATGAGCAAGGGACTCACATCTGAGTATACCCTTCCACGCCCTGATGTCTCTTCTTTGGCACTAGATATTTTCCAAAACTTCCATCAGTGCTTAAAGTAATTTGAGATCACACTGTTCAATAGCTCCTTTAGCAAACTATAATGTGAGGAGAGGTGAGGAGAAAATATTGTTGGCAGAATATTCTCCGGCATCCATATTGTATCTTAAATTTTGCCCACAACAATTTTGCCCAATTTGGAGTAATATAAAAGAAATTCAAACACCCTATGGGTCAATACTTTTGAACATGACATTTAGGGCCCAGCATTTGTATCAGTTTATATTTCTGTATATGATATTCTGACATACAACCAAGGACACTGCTTAATTGCTGCCAGTGGTGCGGGTAGGGCCACCGCCACTTATTTTTCCTAATCAGTCTTTGATGCAGAGGAAGAGAGAGAAAACAGAAACGGGAGAAAAAAGGAGTAGAGGTAAAAGAAAAAAGAAACAAACAAAGAAAGAAAGAACAAAAGAAAGAAAGGAAGAGAAACAAACAAAGAAAGCAAGCATGAAAAGAACCCTCAAGAGTGAGTAGGGAGTGACTGGTAGTGGATGAAAGAAGCACAAGATGAAATCAAGATTAGACAGCCTTGGTAGTCAGCACACCTGACATTTAGTAGCACTGGTATTGGACTTAAAAGGAAAACGTTGGACACTGGTCCATATTCTTTTACAAATTAGGCACTGACGAAGGGAGCGAAGGGTTTGAAGGTCACATTTGCAAATTATGATGACTGTTTAAAGAGACATGATGTTGGACCTTATCTTTCAGGTTGTTGTGGAGCCGGCGGTGAGGCAGAGGCACGGACAGATAATCAGGTGAGACTCAGAGGCGGGGACATTGCAGGCCTCCTTGGCCTGGGGCGGTCGGTGGTTGATGGCAGTGGCGTAAGGCAGAATGATGGGTACCCCCTGCAGAATGTGGTGACAGGTCCCTGGGGTTCCAGTAATCTACTGATTTATCCAATTTGAGCTGAATTGGGGCTCCCAGAAGGGTCGGGCCCCCTAAAGGGTAGGGCCCCCATGCACCACAGTAGCTCTAGGGCCTGTGATACAACTATGATCCTTTGACATTGTTGTGTCAGTGCCTTTAATACTTTTGCTGTTCTCTAGTGTGCCAAAAGCTTTAATTGGGCTTTTGCTCTTTTAATACAATGAGGTCAGACCCATAGTCAAGCATATTGGAGGTGGTAATTGGTCAGAATCTCAGATACAACCTAACACACTCAAAATACTGGTTTAAACGCAGATGGCTATAAGTTAGAAAGCAAGCAGATCTTTAATTGTAAGGTAGATTAATAGGACAGTAAAGTATAAGAGTATGACTACACGCCAAAAGGTCCCAGCATCTTGTGGGACTGAGACACCACACCTAATGCTATGAAAGCGCTAGCAACTCTAGGCGCTATAACTTTAAGCTTCATGTTGCACCATAACAGTATGAAAATCCTTCTCCTGCTCAACTTTATCTCAGCAGTGGCCAGGGAGCATGAGACTACCATTGTTTTACTGCTAAACTCTGCTGTCAAATGAGGAATTGCTGAGGGTTCACGGACAATTCACAGCAAGACAGCTCAACAGCAAGGATGAAAGGTGCAGAGCCTGATGTCTGCAAGTATCACCAGCAAACTGGCACTCAAAGGTTATTGGGGGGCCTTGGGAGATTATGCCAATAGTAAAATCAAGCCAGTGTTGAGTAAGAAATTAGGGCTTGAATTCACTGCAATGCCGCTACTGTCAAGGTTTCTGTTCTTAGGGTCCATTCCATGGGAACCAGGCCAGAACAGGAGGCTGGGTCATTCTGGGGTTTAAGGCTTGTGGGTGGAACTTGTAACCACCTTGAGCTGCTGAGAGAAGGCAGAGGCTTAGTGGGGCTTCCGCGTTGACATATACGCAGTTTGCCTAATCCAATGGAAGAAGGGTGGGTAGAGTAGGGGCCGAGCAGGCGAGCTAACTTACTCACAAGGAGGCTGCTCTGAAGGCCTTTGTCTCATTGCTAAGGTTCCTGATTTTGGGTAACACTGGCAATTGCAGACATGCCTCTGATATTTGGCAGATTGTTTTATGCTCAAGCAGATCCCCATAGTTAGGCCTTGGTCAGTTCGGCCACAACTCTGGCCCACTATGTCAGGCATAGATCCCTTCGCCTTATTTCAGTCACTCTCCCCTGTCTCCTCTGCCTCACAGCCTGCAGCAGCTGAGGAAGCTCCATTGATGGCCGAATCCTGTCCCTTAAGATCACAGCTTCACTGGATCCTGCAAAAGGCAACACCTTCCTCGATGCAAGTGCATAGGCACTTGCATCGACAAAAAGGGTAGCTTAAACACCAAGTAAGTGTGCTGGTGTATGTCCAAAGGTGGCTACTGGGAGGGGGGAAGAGGTCCAAACTTTGAGGCAAGCGGACAATCAATTGGAAAAATGACAGGAATAGCCTCAGTGACATCAAATACCATTTGACGCCCTAATGACATTACAGGTTGGACCACTTGTTCCAAACATAAACCCTTAAAAAAGTTGCTTGTGGCTGCTGATGGGACAGGGGAAGGGCAAATAATGGAAAATGTATTAAATAAATTAAACATCACACTAGTGGGTCTGTTTACTTTCTGGTCCTGCTACTACCTTCATAACCACTGAGGGGTAGAAGTTACAGGGTGTCAGGAGAAAGCCAGGAGTTATGGATTCCCTTGGTACCCCCAAAGGAAATCACTGGGGACACCAATGACAACTGTGCATCTTATGGGCTGTCTCCACAGTAGACTGAGACAGGGAAGTGAAGAGAGGAGGCAACCAAATGAGTTGTATTTCAGAATATTATAGTTAGACAGAAATTGTATGCCCTAAATATTGTTTTAACAATATATCCCCTTTCAGGGTAGACTTTCCGTTATTAACTCCAATGGGGTGATATTTTTGTGAATAACACAATATTGATCTCAGACTGTATCCTGACTGTTAGAAGCGGCTGTCTCTAGTTGGCAGAGGTATACACTTCTGACAAATAGGGACACACCTTTTCTAGTCAGGGCAAGGGGATCACACACTTAGATAACCCCTGCTCACCCCCTTGGTAGCTTGGCAAAGCAGACAGGCTTATCTCAGTGGCAGTGCGTTAAGCATTTATGACCACATACAGTAATAAAGTGAATACACTACAAATGGACACGACACAGTAGTATTATAAAAATAAGGGTTTTTATATCAGGCTTAGCACAATACCAAATAACGACAAAAATATACCACAGTCTTAATAAATACTCTTGGAAGGAAAAATAATAGTTCAAGCACGGTTTCTTCTTAGCACAAAGTCTTTAGTATCAAAAGCAACTCTTCTTCGTTAAAACACAGTTCTTGGCAACAATGTAACCCACACAGGAGTCACACGACGTCGAGGCAAAGTTAATCCAAAGGTTCGGCGTCGACCGCGAGGAGCGCTACGTCGAGCCCGGAGTCGCACAGACCCCAACAACACAGTACCTTGGAAAAGTGAAGCACTCGATGATCAGCGGCGTCGAGATGTCCGGCGTCGCGACTTCGCCGTCGATCCAGGCTCGGAGTCGGGACGATCTGCAGCGGCGTCGACCGAAGTCAGGCAGGAGCAGCGCTCACGAGGCGAAGCAGGATACGGCGTCGTCGTCGATGTCGATGACGATGTTGCAAGAGTGAGCAGCGCTCACGGCGTCGAGAGGGCTTGGTGTCGATGCGATCAGCGGCGGCGTCGACACAGGGTCACTTGGAGCTGGAGCCAAACTCGCTACTCACTGGCGTCGCTACTGGCGTCGATCGGGCCCGGCGGCCAGCGTCGAAGGTGCGGGACACTGGAGCCGTTACTCACGATGTCGAGCTGAATTCGGCGGCGTCCGTCGGCGTCGAGATTGCTGGATTCTTCAGAGGGGCTGGATTTTCAGGTTCCAGCAACAAGCACTTTCAGCAAATAAATGAAGTCCTTTGGCCCTGTGACTTCAACAGGAGTATGGCACTCTTCCAACCCTAGGAGATTTTCTTTAGCAAAGTTTGAGAGTACACACTCAGTTCCTCTCTCCTGGTTCCTTGGCAAAAATAAAGAAGCAACTGCAGGATTCCCCCAACAAACAGCACTCTGGCAGAAGGGGTAGGCAAGTCCTTGGATCAGCAGGCTTCTTGTCCTTGGTTCAGGTTTCCTTGTCAGAAGTGATCTAAATTCTTGGTTCAGGGGTCCTTCTCTTATACCCCTTTTTGGCTTTGATCCCTTTGTCCATGCAGGGGAATTTCCCCCCATCCTGGGTTTGTTGTGGGTGTTGCCAGGCCGAGGCACCTGGCCTATTCACTGTGCAGGGCAGGGTCTTCAGCCGCCCAGCAGGAGTGGAGCCAGCATTGTCACTGGCAGGGGCAGGGCCATCAGTCGCCCGGTAGGAGGTGGGGCTCGGAAAGTCCCTGGCAGGCTCAGAGTCATCAGTCGCCTGGCAGGGGGGTGGAGCCAGCATTGTATCAGGCAGGGCGGGCTATCAGGAGCTACTCTTCCCCTACTCTCCCTGCAAATGCCCCACTCACCCCACACTGACTCATTCAGACCTCTGGAGCCACCCAGCTCCTGTCACACGCACACCAGAACCAGCAGAGACCGGTAGACAGTCAGACAAAAAAATAGCCACTTTCTAAAAGTGCTATTTTCAAACACAGAGTCCAAAAACCATCCACCCAAGCGGATGCATTATTAAACCCTGAGTTCAGGGATACCAAACTCGACATTGCACCCTACTCCCCGAGCCCGCTAGGATTATAACATTAATAACCCTGGCAGCCCATTCTAACTGATGGAGAGCAGGTGACCTTACAATAGTGAAAAACGAAAATGGCTGTAATTCACTATGAGGACATGCCAACCTTGTCAGGTCTGTCCTACCTTATGCTTACAACGCACCCTGCCCTTGGGCCTACCATAGGGGTGACTAACATGAAGTTAAGGGAAGGTTTCGGGACTGGCAAGTAGGTGTACTTGCGCAGTCTGCGTGACAGTACCTGACTGCACGTAGGTCTAGCAATGGCAGACCTTTAGACATATTTTACCAAGCTGCTTCTGTGGGTGGCACAACACGTGCTGCAAGCCCACTAGCAGCATTTGTATTTACAAGCCCTGGCACTCCTGGTGCACTCTACTAGGGACTGACAGTAAACCAAATAAGCCAAACATGGAATTCAATCAATAAAGTAATTTCACATAGGGAGCACTTGCACTGTGGCACTGATCAGCAGTGGCGCAGTGCCCAAAGCAATATACCAGCAAAAACATCGTAAACAGAGGAGGCAAACAGAAAAAATGGAGGAGAGACTCATGCCAATGATGCCAGGTCTAACATGTGTCCCCTTCAGCTGAAATGTGGGTGAACTACCCTTACCCTAGGGAGTCCTCATCACTAAGGCGGAAAAATCTGGACAGACCATCAGCATTGGCGTGATCTGTGCCAGGGCGGTGTTCCACCGTGAAGTCCATCCCCTGTAGGGAAATGGACCACCTCAACAGCTTTGGATTCTCACCCCTCATCTGCATCAACCATCTGAGGGGCCTGTGGTCTGTCTGAACCCGGAAGTGAGTCCCAAACAGGTAGGGTCTTAGCTTCTTCAGCGCCCAGACCACAGCAAATGCTTCTCTCTCTATCACACTCCACCTCTGTTCCCTGGGAAGTAACCTCCGGCTGATGAAGGCTACAGGTAAGTCTCGGCCCTCTTCATTCACCTAAGCTAGAACAGCCCCCACGCCATGCTCTGAAGCGTCCGTCTGGACAACAAATTCTTTAGAAAAGTCGGGTGCCTGGAGTATGGGTGCTGTGCACATTGCAGTTTTCAGGGTGTCAAAGGCCGTCTGACAGGCATCAGTCCAGATCCCAAGTCGTGGCTGCTTCCTGGAAGTCAGCGAAGTCAAGGGGTGCACAATGTTACCATAATCCTTGACAAACCTCCTGTAGTAACCCGTGAGACCTAAGAAGGCTCTCACCTGAGTCTGGGTTTTGGGCGGTGCCCAAGCCAGGATGGTATCAATCTTGGGTTGCAGGGGGGCCACCTTGCCGCTCCCTACTTGGTGCCCCAAGTACACCACTGAACCCTGCCCAACCTGGCACTTACTGGCTTTGATTGTGAGGCCTGCTCTACGCAGGGCCAACAACACTTCCTGGAGGTGGCGCAAGTGTTCCTCCCAGCTGGCACTGAACACTGCGATGTCGTTCAGGTAGGCGGCACTGAAATCCTCCAGTCCAGCCAAGACCTGGTTGACCAACCTCTGGAAGGTGGCAGGGGCATTCTTCATCCCAAAGGGCATAACCCGGATCTGGTAGTGCCCATCTGGTGTGGAGAACGCTGACCTCTCCTTTGCCCCATCAGTCAAGGCGATCTGCCAGTACCCAGACGTTAAATCAAACATACTAAGGTACCGGGCAGCCCCCAACCGATCTATGAGCTCATCAGCTCTGGGGATGGGGTGCGCGTCAGTCTTCGTGACTGAATTGAGTCCTCGGTAATCCACACAGAACCGAAGTTCTGGTGAAGCACCGGGCGCTGCAGCCTTCGGGACCAAGACCACTGGGCTGGCCCAAGGACTGCTAGAGGACTCAACCACCCCTAAGGCAAACATTTTGGAGACCTCCTCCTTGATGTATGCTCTGACCTTGTCAGTCACTCTGTAAGCCTTGTGCTTCACAGGAGTGCTGTCCCCAGTGTCCACATCATGGACACACCACTGAGTGACACCAGGAATCAAGGAGAACAGATCAGGGAATTGTCCCAACAGTTGGCGACAATCCTGCTGCTGTTCAGGGGTCAGGGTGTCAGAGAGGACAACACCATCCACTGACCCATCTTGCTCTTTTGCATACAGGAGGTCAGGAAGAGGCTCACTCTCCTCCTCCATTCCAGCATCTGTAGCTAGGAGCATGCCCACTTCGGACCTTTCTAAGTGGGGCTTTAGACGGTTGACATGCAGGACCCGCAAAGGGTTCCTGGGAGACTTCAAGTCCACCATGTAGGTGACATCGCTCTTTTTCTCCACAACCTCAAATGGTCCAGTCCACCTGTCCTTGAGCGTACAAGATTCCACAGGGGACATGACCCAAACTTTCTGACGAGGCTGAAGCTCCACCAGAGTGGCCTTCTGGTCGTACCACCGCTTCATCTCTTCCTGGCCGGCCTCCAGATTTGCCTGAGCAAGATCTCTGAAGCGCCTAGTCTGGTTCCTAAAGGCCAGCATGTAACTTCCTGGGGAGGTTTCCTGGGAGATTGCTCCCAGCCTTCTTTGACTAGACTCAAAGGTCCTCTTACCGGGTGTCCATACAAAAGCTCAAAGGGGCTGAACCCTAGAGACTTCTGTGGCATCTCACGGTAAGCAAACAGCAGGCATGGCAAGAGGACGTCCCATTTACGCCTCATTGGTTCTTCAAGAACCATAATCATGCCTTTAAGGGTACGGTTGAATCTCTCAACCAACCCATTACCTTGAGGGTGGTAAGGAGTGGTGAACTTGTAGGTTACCCCACACTCCTTCCACAGAGACTTCATATAGTTGGAAATGAAGTTGGTGCCCCGGTCTGACACCACCTCTCTGGGGAACCCCATGCAGGAGAAAACACCCATCAGTGCCCGTCCCACCACGGGGGCCGTCACTGTTCTGAGAGGGTTGGCTTCCGGGTACCGTGTGGCATGGTCCACCAAGACCAGGATGAACCTGTTGCCCATGGCTGTCTTGGGGTCCAGAGGCCCAACAATGTCAATCCCCACCCGGTCAAAGGGGGTAATGACCACGGGAAAAGGTTGGAGGGGAGCCTTCTGCTTCCGCCCGCTTTTCCCACTTGCCTGGCAAGTTTGACAGGTCTTGCAATGGATATTTGTATCCCTTCTCATCTGAGGCCAATAAAAATGGGTGACAAGCCTGTCATAGGTCTTGTCCTGCCCCAGATGTCCAGCTAACGGAACGTCATGAGCCAAACCCAGTAGGAAGGCTCTGAAGCGCTGGGGTACCACCAGCACACGGGCTGACCCAGGCTCAGCAGCCTTAGGCTCGCTATACAGGAGATCGTTCTCCCAGTAGACCAAATGTGACCCTGACTGATCACCTGTTGTTTGGGCTGAGGCCTGCTGCCTCATACCCACAAGAGAAGGGCACACTTTCTGTTCTGCACAAAATTCCTCCCTGGAGGGACCACCATCCTGCTGCCAGTGGGTCAGCTCGGGCAGGTCTCCCAGTTCAGCAATTTGTTCCCCTGTGGGTTCCAGGGCATTCCTCTCAAGGTCTGCCTCCTCCTGGACCACGGGAACTACGGGGACGGTTTCCCGCGCCCCCTGCCTCTTCTCTTTACAGCTGGGTCCTGGGCCATACTTTCAGGCTCCAGAACCCCATCAACACCCTTACTTGCTGTCATCGATCGAGTGGTTGCACACACCCACTCTGGCACACTCAACATTTTCAAATGTGTTTCCCTCTCCACCTTAGCCCAAGGGGAGTCTTCCAAATCATTGCCCAGGAGACAATCAACAGGCATGGCGGGCCTTACAGCAACCTGAAGAGTACCTGAAACTCCCCCCCATTCAAAGGAAACCTGAGCTACCTCACACTCTCTCTGGGAGTTGTCAGCAGCTATCACAGGGTAGAATGCGTGGGGGACCACCTGCTCTCTGGACACCAAGTGACACTTGACAGCTGTCACACTCGCTCCGGTGTCTCTGAGAGCTTCCACTCTATGGCCAGTAATGGTCACCCACTGCCTATATTTCTTAGTGTTACTAGGCAGAGGGGGTGGAGGGACCATTTCCATGTCTCCTAAAGAGACCAGGGACATCTCTGCGGGACCCTCCCCACCATGGGCAACCATCTCCTCCCCTCCCAGGGCTACACTCGCCAACTGACGGGGGGGTGCACGTGGTGGTGCATTAGAGTTCTTCAAGGGACACTGGGGATCATAAAAACGGTGTCCCACCTGCTTACAAGCGTAGCAGGTCATTGGGCCCCTATGAACAGGTTTACCTGTCGGGCCTCTGACTTCTTCACTGGGGGAGGCTGGGAACCCTTCCCTTGGTTCCCTTGGGGATTACTTTGGGGCCCTTTCTGGAACTCCCTCTGTTTACCCTTGTCTCCCCCACTCTTCTGCTGGGGACCCTGCCCACCTTTGGCTGAGTCTCCCACTGGACCCTTGTGGACCCTGGTACTGACCCAGCAGTCCGCCTCCTCAGCAAGTTTTCTAGGGTTATATATCTTGCTATCAATAAGGTGCTGGCGCAGCTCTGGAAAACAGTTATTAGACAAGTGCTCCCAAGCAAACAAATCATAAAGAGCATCATAACTTTCCACTTTGCTGCCCTTTACCCAACCATCCATGGCTCTGCAAAAAAATGACACATATTCAACCCACGTAGTACCAGGCAACTTCTTACATTCTCTAAAGGTTTGTCTGTACTTTTCCAGGGTTAGGCCATACCTAAACATTAAAGCATCTTTCATATGAGTATAAGACATCCTATCCTCCACAGGAATGTCTAACAGGGTATCTCTTCCCTCATTCACAAAGCGACCCCACAACCCCGCTCCCCAATCCTTCTCAGGGACCCGGTGGGCCAACAATGCTAACTCATATGCTTGAAACCATTGACCAATATCCTCATGCTTCTGAAAATCTTTGATCACATCTTTGGGAAAATAAAACCTACTTTCTGCAGGCACAGATGGGATGCTGCCACCAGAGGGATTCAATTCTAAATTCTTAGCTTTGAGCTCCATGTCCCTCACCATTTTCTCACGCTCAAAAGCGAACTTTTCTCTTTCAAACTCCAACCTTTTGATCTCCATATCAGCTTCTCTCCTGCCCCTTGCATTCTCTAACTCCAACTGCCCATCTATTTTAAGTTTTGCCATTTTCATGTTGTATGCTCGCTCCTTCGCCCTTTCTTCTCTTTCTTCAGGAGAAAGACCCTTGGAGGAAACACTGCTGCCGGGAGAGACCTCAGGCCCATTCACGGGCACTTCCTCTTCCCCTTCCTCTCGCGGTACCACCACCGTATTAGAGGGATCTCTGGCCTCTAACCAGGCCTCCAAAGCTTTAAGATAATCTTCTTTCCTGGAGATGCTTGGGGTAGGAACTTTAAACTGTTTGCAAAAGGATTTCAGCTTTTTTAACGGGTAGTCGTTGATCTTTTCCTTATCAAATTCCTCCACAACAACAGGGGTAGTGCTTCCAGCATCACTCATGGTCAAAACTGGCAGTGTTCAAAAACAAGTTCCAGGAAATTGGAGAACAAAAATAGGATATCCAACCAAAACAGATTGTGGCTGCGCTATGGTCTGCTTTCACTATGTAGCACACACTAATCACTGCACATGGGTCATAAATGCAAAGTTCAAATCCTCACCGCTGACCCACCAATGTTAGAAGCGGCTGTCTCTAGTTGGCAGAGGTATACACTTCTGACAAATAGGGACAAACCTTTTCTAGTCAGGGCAAGGGGATCACACACTTAGATAACCCCTGCTCACCCCCTTGGTAGCTTGGCAAAGCAGACAGGCTTATCTCAGAGGCAGTGCGTTAAGCATTTATGACCACACACAGTAATAAAGTGAATACACTACAAATGGACACGACACAGTAGTATTATAAAAATAAGGATTTTTATATCAGGCTTAGCACAAGACCAAATAACGACAAAAATATACCACAGTCTTAATAAATACTCTTGGAAGGAAAAATAATAGTTCAAGCACGGTTTCTTCTTAGCACAAAGTCTTTAGTATCAAAAGCAACTCTTCTTCTTTAAAACACAGTTCTTGGCAACAATGTAACCCACACGGGAGTCACACGACGTCGAGGCAAAGTTAATCCAAAGGTTCGGCGTCGACCGCGAGGAGCGCTACGTCGAGCCCGGAGTCGCACAGACCCCAACACAGTACCTTGGAAAAGTGAAGCACTCGATGATCAGCGGCGTCGAGATGTCCGGCGTCGCGCCTTCGGCGTCGATCCGGGCTCGGAGTCAGGACGATCTGCAGCGGCGTCGACCGAAGTCAGGCAGGAGCAGCGCTCACGAGGCGAAGCAGGATACGGCGTCGTCGTCGATGTCGATGATGATGTTGCAAGAGTGAGCAGCGCTCACGGCGTCGAGAGGGCTCGGTGTCGATGCGATCAGCGACGGCGTCGACACAGGGTCACTTGGAGCTGGAGCCGAACTCGCTACTCACTGGCGTCGCTACTGGCGTCGATCGGGCCCGGCGGCCGGCATCGAAGGTGCGGGACACTGGAGCCGTTACTCACGATGTCGAGCTGAATTCGGCTGCGTCCGTCGGCGTCGAGATTGCTGGATTCTTCAGAGGGGCTGGATTTTCAGGTTCCAGCAACAAGCACTTTCAGCAAATAAATGAAGTCCTTTGGCCCTGTGACTTCAACAGGAGGATGGCACTCTTCCAACCCTTGGAGATTTTCTTTAGCAAAGTTTGAGAGTACACACTCAGTTCCTCTCTCCTGGTTCCTTGGCAAAAATAAAGAAGCAACTGCAGGATTCCCCCAACAAACAGCACTCTGGCAGAAGGGGTAGGCAAGTCCTTGGATCAGCAGGCTTCTTGTCAATGGTTCAGGTTTCCTTGTCAGAAGTGATCTAAATTCTTGGTTCAGGGGTCCTTCTCTTATACCCCTTTTTGGCTTTGATCCCTTTGTCCATGCAGGGGAATTTCCCCCCATCCTGGGTTTGTTGTGGGTGTTGCCAGGCCGAGGCACCTGGCCTATTCACTGTGCAGGGCAGGGTCTTCAGCCGCCCAGCAGGAGTGGAGCCAGCATTGTCACTGGCAGGGGCAGGGCCATCAGTCGCCCGGTAGGAGGTGGGGCTCGTAAAGTCCCTGGCAGGCTCAGAGTCATCAGTCGTCTGGCAGGGGGGTGGAGCCAGCATTGTATCAGGCAGGGCGGGCTATCAGGAGCTACTCTTCCCCTACTCTCCCTGCAAATGCCCCACTCACCCCACACTGACTCATTCAGACCTCTGGAGCCACCCAGCTCCTGTCACACGCACACCAGAACCAGCAGAGACCGGTAGACAGTCAGACAAGAAAATAGCCACTTTCTAAAAGTGCTATTTTCAAACACAGAGTCCAAAAACCATCCACCCAAGCGGATGCCTTATTAAACGCTGAGTTCAGGGATACCAAACTCGACATTGCACCCTGCTCCCCGAGCCCGCTAGGATTATAACATTAATAACCCTGGCAGCCCATTCTAACTGATGGAGAGCAGGTCACCTTACAATAGTGAAAAACGAAAATGGCTGTAATTCACTATGAGGACATGCCAACCTTGTCAGGCCTGACCTACCTTATGCTTACAACGCACCCTACCCTTGGGCCTACCATAGGGGTGACTAACATGAAGTTAAGGGAAGGTTTAGGGACTGGCAAGTAGGTGTCCTTGCGCAGTCTGCGTGACAGTACCTGACTGCACGTAGGTCTAGCAATGGCAGACCTTTAGACATATTTTACCAAGCTGCTTCTGTGGGTGGCACAACACGTGCTGCAAGCCCACTGGCAGCATTTGTATTTACAAGCCCTGGCACTCCTGGTGCACTCTACTAGGGACTGACAGTAAACCAAATAAGCCAAACATGGAATTCAATCAATACAGTAATTTCACATAGGGAGCACTTGCACTGTGGCACTGATCAGCAGTGGCACAGTGCCCAAAGCAATATACCAGCAAAAACATCGTAAACAGAGGAGGCAAACAGAAACAAGCATTTACAATGCAATGGTTTTGCCTTTGTTAAAGTTAGAGCTATTGGCATTGCTCTTGACATTATTTTTATTTATGTTTTTTTTTAACATAAATAAATGGCATTGTCATTTACAATGCCAATAGCTTAATCTGTCGCAAATGCCACCCACAAACACCCACAGAGATCCCCCCACACACACACAGCGCCCCCCCACACACACCCACACAGAGCCCTCCACACATACACTCACACAGAGCCCCCCACACACACACCCACACAGAGCCCCCCCCCCACAGAGCCCCCCCACACAGAGACGAAGTATGCTACATGTAATGCGAGTCACAGGGCTTTCTACAACATCGTTGATGAGCCGTGAGACAGTAGTGACATTATAACACTCTGGCTTTAGATCTCATCCACAGAGGATACCAGACCCTTCTGGTGTGCATTACTTATCATTTTAACTGCTTCACTCTGCTATAATGTGAACAACAAAAACCTATATTTTGTAAGCTGTAGCGCTGACGTAAAGTGTTATTTTGACTGATTTGTACAGATTCTAAATTCTTAATCCAGCACCATCTCTAGACTGAGACTAACTTTTCGACCATGCTACACCGGGGAAACCAAGACCCAAAAAGTGTACCTACTGCATTTTTTAACATGTCAATCATACCAAAGGCCTTAGGACACCAATGGTGAACAAGTTTCTTGCTTAAGAACCGCTGAGTCACCACTGACTGCCTAAGGGCACAGCGAGAAGACCTGGTTGTTCCATCGCATTGAAATCAGCACTTAATCTTTCCTGTTGCCTCGACCATACGTGTGGCTGTCATGCAGATATGTGGATACCCCCAGGTTCTTGCCACATGTAGCTTAAATTGCTTTGCTGCCGAATAGGCTCGAGCCGGTCATTCATTTCCACCCTTGGGAATGTGGCAATGTTTCTTTTAAGTCTTTTGACGTTTTATTCACGGGTTTCCTTTAACACCGAGTATCTTTTCCCGCTCTTTGTAAGTATCCAGGCGCTGAAGTCAATTCTTATGACCAGTAAAACCTCTACAGCCACGTGCTCTTAAGGCCGCTCTAGTTTAGTGAGACTAGCTGTCCTCTGATCGTCAAAAGCTGTTGGATAGAGGCGAGAGGATGTGGCGTTATGGCCAGAGCTGCTGACTTTTGAATAGGGGAATCCGGTTCTGTTTAGGTGTCAGCTCGACATCCTGTGATTTTGGTTACGTCACTTACACTCCATGTGCCCCAATATGAATGTGTCCATGTGTAATGTAGCTGGTGCTCGTGTAAAGTGCTACAGGTCCTTCAGGCCTGTTTCGCGCTATTTAAAGCTGAAAAAAGACAGTAGGTAATGGAAGTTGTTTTTGTATGAGTGAAGTGACAGTTATACATGCTCGTCTCAGTCAAAATTAAATTAGTGAGAATTGACACACTTATATTTTTTCAACTTTGCAAATTTGCATCACTGTTTTGTTTTAAATAACTTAAAAATCAAGTTCACCCTGCATGGAAAGTAGCAGTTGGCAGCGAACAGAATAACATTTTTCCTTACATATCAGCTGTTTTACCAGGGAGCCACGTGAAGGCATGTTCCAAGAGACATTCTGAGACATAGTTTATTTCTGCGGTAATTCGGTCCTTTCTGTCCTGTGAAGATGTTGGTTTAGGGACTTCTTCCCCTGTGTTGCACTTTGACATGCAGGTTCAGGCTCCTCGTGATGGTGTAATATATTGGTATTAATGTTCGCGCTACGGGGGGGACACCGACAATGTGTCCCGGCGACCCTCCCTCTCCTCCTGCCCCACTCACCAGGTGTGCAAGCAAGGATGGGCCAACGTGGGAGCCTCGCAGGCTCTGAATAAACAAATTCCCCCTTGAGCCTCTCCCAGGCTCTAAATGACAAAGCACTGGCCCCTTGGAGCCTCGCTGGGCTCTACAACAAAGGATGCCCCCAGAGCCTCTCTGGACTCTCTAAGAGCAAAGTTGCAGCCTCACTGGGCTGTCGGGGTCCCTCACGGGGGACCCGGGAACACTGGGGTGCCTTCTTGAGCCTCGTGGGCTCTTAGCCAAAAGATGCCCCCTGAGCCCTCAGGCTCCAAATGCGGAATGCAGGCTGATGCCCCTCGTGGGGTTGGGCACCAATGCGGGGGGCCTCGTTGGAGCGGCCCACTGCCAGTCGGGGACGCTCGGTGATGGGTGTGAGGAGCCCCGCACCTCCCGGAGAACAACAACCCAGCTCTTGCACTCACCGGGTCTCTGCAGGCAAGGGCTCCTCTGCTTCTGCTCCGGTCCGCGGGCGGCTTCACGAGAGCTCCCGCTCCTCGGGGCTCTCTCTGCACACTCCTCCCCCTCTCTCTCCTGAGCTCTCCATCACCTTGGGAGCCGAGGGGGGGGGGGGAGAAGGAAAGACGCCGGCTTCTCCTCGCACCGGAGCGCGGGGTGGCCTCCCGTCCGCTTCCGGCTGTCTCTAGGTCCTGCCCCCGGCCTGCCTGACTTCCGGGTCGCGGCTGCAGCCAATCGCAGCGCGGCCCTGGGGTCGGGAGGCGGGACAGCGTCTCCTGATTTCTCCCCGGCCGACGGCAGTGAAAGCACGGGGCAATGCCGGGTGGGCACCGGCTTGTGTCAAATAAACAATAATCGAGGTGGGCACTCGATCGGAGCATTTACAAGGGTCCGGAGACACAGACCGCGGGAGGGGGGGCGGGAACGGGCACACCGAGAGGGGGGGGCGGGAAAGGGCACGCCGACAGCGGGAGAGGGGGGGCGGGAACGGACACACGGGGAGAGGGGGTCGGGAACAGAAACACGGGGAGAGGGGGGCGGGAAAGGGTAATCAAAAGGCAGAGCACTCATCTGGACTTCTTGGAGCAACGAGAAGTCGACGGGCCCCGGCGCCATCTTCGGCACAATGACAAAAACATGACTTGAGGAAAGCAAAAAAATAACCACGCCCACCGCCGCATGACTACACAGAGGGAACGCCCATGGAAAAAATCTCGGGAACGCCCCCGAATCTGGTCCGGGATTGACGGACAGAGCCTTCTCCCAATGGCTAGCCTCCATTTATGGAGCTAGCCAATGGGAGGAGGGGGCGGATACCCGATCCCACAGAGAAAAACATAAGATTTTGCTAGCGTATGCGTACTTCGTACGCATTGGCTAGGCAAAACCTAAAAATGGAGGAGAGACTCATGCCAATGATGCCAGGTCTAACACTGACCATGATGCTCTGGCACCACACCTCCAAGAGAGTTCCTTGTGCGGGGATCTGTTGCTGGGCAGATGCTCTGCTCATGTCCACAGGAAGGAGGGAATGGCACCATTCCTTCTCGGGACTCAAGAAGACGCAGTGCTGAGCCTTCTTTGGGGCATGTGTATTAGAAGATGAAAGCCAGGTGGCAAAAATGGCCAGGAGCGAAAATCGAGTCTCTGAGGATGCAGACGGATTCAGTGACTACTCATGAACTAATGTGTAGGGAACAGATCCCAGAATGACCCCTAATTCGTTAGTGTGGAAATTGAGATGTTTAGCACGAGATGCAATTTTACCTTACCTGCATAGATAATCCACAATATAGATTTTATCTAACAAGGACGAGACTGAGTATGGGACCTTTCCTGGCCGCATTTCCAGTGCAAGGAGGATGCGAAGACAATTTGTCTTGTGTCTGTGTGACAATTTTTTCCAGACAAAGCACCCTGCACCTTTTGTTTTTTTGTGCACTTTATACAATCCCCTCCAGTGGAAGGTTCCTAGGCCCCCTATTGAGTGCTCAAAATATTACATTTGTATTGTGAAGGTTTTAGATTTTTAACTAACCTTGATGTATATATGATGTTACAACGCATGCAATTACAATGCATGCTTTTACAACGCAGTCTTTACATCACAACTACCATTACATTGCATGATTTTACAATGCATGCCATTACAATACATTTTTTAAAACTACCATCACAACACATTCCATTACAACGCATGCCATTACAACGCATACCATTTCAATGCATAATACTTTTAGGGCAACAGTAGGGTAAATGTTGGATAGTGTAGGGGTAACAATTAATATTCCCTTTGCAGTGAGTGCAACAGTAGGGTAAGTGTTAGATAGTGTATGGGTAAAAATTACTAAGTGTTGGATAGTGTATGGGTTAAAATTACTATTCCTACTTCAGTGAGTGCAACAGTAGGGAAAGTGTTGGCTAGTGTAGGGGTAGAAATTACTATTTCCATGTACCCCTAAACCCATACCCACCCTAATACTAAAACAATCTCCATTACTTACCTTATAATGCTTTGTAATGGCATGTGTTGTAATGGTATGCATTGTAATGGCATGCGTTGTAGTGACATGCATTGTAATGGCATGCGATGTAAAGGCAGTTGTGTTGTAACAGTTGCGTTGTAAAGGTAGGTTGTTGTAATGACTGCGTTGTAATGGATGTTTCCCACTTTGATACCCAGAAATCTGCTATGTCATGATAAGTTACATCAGAGAAGCATTTTATATTAGAAAACGGTATGGCCAGTTTGGTATTTAGGATGAGTGGGATTGAGATTACTGTATTACATAGTATTTTAATTTTCTTCTTTTTTAATGTGCTCAATTATCTACTGTATTAAATAAATCAGATGATATATTGTATTGTATGAAGTAGTATTCTTTTATAGCGGTGTTAGCTGAAATGAACTTGCCTACATTTACCTCAGTGGACCTCTCTAATAGGTCACATTCATTGTGTACTTTTAAAAGGAGATTGGTCACACTGTTAACACAAAATATTCTGTACATACAGTACACAACACTGATGGGACATGAAAAGGTCCTAGAGAAGCTAGACTTCAAATTCTACCCTGGGGCAGCCGCGGTCGGTAGTAGGAGTTCCTGCAGGGCGGTGACGTGGGGAGGGGGAGGGGCAGGGTGTGGGGTAGTAATGTATGGATTACGGAGTTTAACAGGTAAGTAAACCTATAAATAAATAAAACAAACTTTGTTGCGCGCACTGCATCGCATTTGGTGATGCAGTGCACACAACGAAATTCGTTTTATTTAATTATATGTTTACTTACCTGTTAAACTCCGTAATCCATACATTAGAACCCCCCACCCTGCCCCTCCCCCTCCCCACGTCACCGCCCTGCAGGAATTCCTTCTACCGACCGCGGCTGCCCTGGGGTGTTGGAAGGTTCTCAGCTAGAGGTGTGGTGAAACAAGGGTTGTGCTACTGGAATTGACTACCAGCACCACCAGCTACCAGTCTTCTCATAGCCTGATGAAATTGAGGAACTATCTTCACCTCTCAGTATATCCCAGCCTAGCCTGCCTACAAAAGCGTAGCCATCTGCTAGAGGGGGCATTTACAAAACACATAGCAGCACTCCCAGTGAGCTTAGTATACAGGATGTTGTAAATAAGATGGTGATAGATGACAGGATACTTCTAGTTGATTACATGTAGATTTATTGTAGGACACAGTTTACAACACAGGACCACTTAACAAGAAAGATTCCAGATCCGACAGAACACAGAGTGGAGGCAGGTTGGCGCGATAGACTTCTGAGCCAATACCATTTCTTGGTGTGACCACCAGTAAAAGATTACATGTATTGTTCCATATATGTCCTTTGATCTTGTGTGTTGTTCCTCTCATTGCCTTTTGTGCAGATTGTCAGGACTGGCACCATCTACGCAGATATCCAGTGCTCGCCAGGTATGCGTCACACCGGAGGCTCCAGAGCGGCTCTTTCACTTATACAAGGGAGTCAGATCATATACAGTGAGCTGAACCTCTCGCGAGCAGAAGACATGGAGAAGCTCTCCACTTCCATAGAATGAGGTGGAGGGCAACACTTCTACACACATGGACCAGAGGCGCTTGGGACTTCCACAATCGCTGAATGTACATACTCCTGGCGTGGTTTATTGAGTGAGATTGAGTTAATCAGTGGGTCAAGTCTCTGGGGTCTCTGTTTGAACCAGTCACACCTTATCCATTGTTTGTCCTGACTAGTAAAGATTTATGCCCACTTCCAGTTGTTGGTTGGGGGGTTGGGGTTTTTCTACATAGCATGCCATGTTTGTGCAAGTTTTCCTCTTCATTCCTTAAAATAATCCAAGATTGCAAGGTACATAGGCTACCATTCTCTCCCTTTACAATGGGATTTTATAGATGTTATATTTGCTTTATTCCCATTCCATATCTTTATTCTCCACCAACTCATCAATGTATTTCTTTACTAAAGGAAGGCTCACCTTCAATGTATTTCTTAACTGAAGGAAGACTCACCTTCAATGTATTTCTTTTTAAAGGAAGACTCACCTTCAATTTACTTCTTTACTGAAGGAAGACTCACCTTTTCCGCATCTTACCTTTATCCTGATGTTCTCAATATACAGTCTTCGTTTACGAGTGGCCTGTGGGTTCCAGTAGCCCCAGTAGCATGGTTAGCGGCCCATCAGGATAATACGGACTAGTTATTCACATGGAGTATTCGGCTGCTGTTAAGAGGAGCCAAAACCTCCTGCTGACTCTGAGGGGGAACACATGGAGAAATCCATGCGGAAACATCGATTCCCGAAAGCAGTTATTCCCCAAAAACATGAAATCCTCATTTCTTCCCTACCTCTAAAATTACTGCGATCACCGGTAATGACAATGTCGGGCAGGGGATATTATCATTATTTTCCCAAGCCACTCCTAGTGAAGGCCCAAGGGTGCATACACAAACCTTAAAACAAGCCCAAACTATTTTAGACACCATGATTTTTTTTTTTGATTATGTCATCCTGACTGGATATTTGCCACCAGTCACTAATATGTTTACCACCAGTGAAATCATCAAGCATTCATTGTCCGAAGTCCTACTTTTGTGTTCGTCAAAAAAAGCAGGCAACAATCTCTACGGTGCCTAGAAGAGACACTTTCTGTAGAACGTTATAAGACGCTACAACATGAATTTTCTACATATTGTGGTCCAAGCAGCCTCATTAAGTCATTATTGTAATGTTGTTGTTTGTGTGAACCGACTATGAGCGTTAGGTGGTTTCTAGATGTGTTGTGGTGAGTCACTTGATGACACAAATGGGATGACCCTCGCCTCTCTTTCATCGACATCTGGCCAGATGCAGGCGTGTCCTGTGCCACGTGGAAAAGAAGTTCTCTGGGGACAGAATTGCACAGACATTACACCACTGTTGGGTAAGTTTACAGCGATGCGTCATCATTCGCACTGAGTGACGGGTAGAAAATTACTTGTTTGCAATAGTCAGTGGGTATAAAGGTGATGCTTTTACTTTTGATTGCAAGAAACGTTGAAATATTGCACCAGCGCTGGAGCAAGATGTGTCCATCTCCAGAGCAAGCGGTGGAATCTTCCCAAATTGTAACATAACCTCCGGATAGTTTGCTAATCCCATTGGATGCAGAAGTCTTTGGGACCTCGAAGGTCTGTCACACAAGTTAGCTAATGATTGGTCGTGAGCTCAATATTACAAACCAGATACATAAACTGCACCTTTCAAATTGCTTGACTATTGCAAATGTATATTTTTCTTTAAATACACAATTAGTATTATATCAATGTTATTTTATAGATCAATTCAGTGCATCAAATGTATACAGTTCATTTTATATCACGCTGTAACTTATTTTCGGCAAATATAGTTGTGTAAACTTCAATTTAAAAATAAAAATATATTTGAACTAAAGAAGTTAAATAAAAAGTATGAAAACCTGTGTTCTTTATAACGTGATGTCACAGACGAAGATATCACATGGATGGCATCCGATTAACAAAGAGGGGAATAAGAGAAGACTCTTACCTGGAAATGACAGATGTAAACAGTACCACACTATAAGGGTTACTTATTTCTCTTTATTTTCCACTAAATCTGTTTCTCTATTCCAATCACTGCCTCATCCACTGGGATAGGGACAATAACATGGGCAATAGAAATGAAATAGATTGATCTTTGCTACAATGTTTATTCAAGGAAGTTGTCTCTTGGTCTCTCACTTTCATCCTCAGTCTCTCATTGGCTGAGACCTGGTTATCGGCTTACATGTCTCGAAAACTCAAAGACCTCCCTTTTATGACTCTGTGGCTGTTCGCACTCCTTGAGAAACAAAACAATTGGTAGTATTTGGTGTCAGGAGTTACAATGCCAGCTCTTTTGAAATACATTTTTATAAAAGGATGCATTCGGGCACATAGCTATCATTACTGCAGCAGGTGCAGTGGCACCAGGGCTCGGGGTTGTAAGGGACATACTGCACCCAATTTATCGTCGTCTTTTACTACCCATTTGCCTCACGCGTTAGAGCCCATGGAACCCTTGCTACCCCACTGATGTGTTAAAAAGGAAGTTTCATGGTGTATATTTTTAAAAAAACAACCTAGAATTTAGCAAATCTCGTTGTATGATAGTGAATGTGAAATGTCAAAAACAGGATGTAGAAGTAGCACCTGATTCACAAAGGTAACTTAGAGGCAAAGAATGTTAAATTTGTGGTTGGAAATTCCAAATCCTGATTCACAGACCAGCAATGCCACTTACCACAAGGGAAGTAGAATGGGGTTTCCACTACAACGAGCAGAGAGCTAACAGTAAGAATGGGCGTGCTAGGAGTTGGCGCTTGCCTTCAAGGAAGTGGTGCACACCTAAAAAGTAAGCACTTTCAAGTGAGCTACAAATGCTTGCAAAGGTTTTTCATGCCCCATTCCAGCCCTTGCTTTTAGTTCCAAAAAGTCTCGACTATGTCGGCAAGTTAGGAATGAAAAAAAAATGTATTTAGTGAACATGTAAAAGGAAACATGGATCAATGTGTCTCAAAAGGAGATAAAAAATATAGCTACCAATGAACGTTATGTAGATTCTGCCCTACATAAAGGAGAGTGTGTGAACATTTTCATAGATTTCCATGAGTGGTGCTTGGGATTTTTTGTGAATCCCCAAATATGCTGAAGTCTACTCAAATAGTAGGCAGAAGAATAAGATACAAACATTTCTTCACTGTTTTAAGAATTAGGTCCATTAGAGCCAAACATTGCAGGGCCGTGTTAGGCAGACTGATGGGCATCTCTAATAAAAGCTGCAGTGGCAATTTATTTTGCCTTGTTATTACAAAAGCGTAAGAAAAATCTAGTGCAATTTTCTTTGAGCAGTTTTACTTTTGAAAGAGCACTCAGGACCTCATTTCTAAGTCCCTTGTCATTCTTTATGGGGCTGGTGCTCGTAGTTACTGGCTCCATCCCAAAATTAACATTAACAGGAAGAGCTAAAAGTAGCCTAACTCTGACCCTGAGCTATTGATTCACCCGGCAATCCCACATTTCTAAGAACTTCAGGATTCCACTTGGAACTTCCCAGTAACTCTGCCCCAAAGTTACCACTGCCAGTCCCGCACTGGAGACTGTGGCAGCGCAGAATTGATGGGTGTGATATCAAGTCACTCGTAAGGATCAATCAATCAATCAGGGGTTTGTAAAGCGCGAACTACTCGCCCGAGAGGGTCTCAAGGCCCTGAGATATGGGGAGGAAGAAAGGGGAGTAGCTCGCAGTTCCCGGCAGATCACGGAGTTCCGTCGAAGAGCCAGGACTTGAGGTCCTTCAAGAACTTGGGGAGTGATGGAGTCTGTCGGAGGTGGAGAGGGAGGGATTTCCATGCCATGCCTTGGCAGCAAGGAGTGAGAATAAGTGTCCTCCTGCTCTGGTTTTCTTGATGCGAGTTACTGCCACGATGGAGAGCTGGGTCGAGCCGAGGGAAAGTTGGGGAGCATGGAACGTGAGGCGTGGTTCAAGTTGGCGGTCCAGTGTTGTGAAGGGCCTTGTGAGCGTGGGTGAGGAGCTTGAAGGTGATTCTCTTTTTGACAGGGAGCCAGTGTAGTGTCCGAAGATGTAGGCTGCTGTGGCAGTGGCGCGGTAGGTTGAGGACTAGTCCGGTGGCTGCATTCTGGATGTTCTGGAGTTTGTGGATGAGGTTCTTGTTGATCCTGGCATAAAGTGCGTTACCGTAGTCCAGTCTGCTGCTGATGAGGGCGTGAGTGACAGTTTTCCTGTGTTTGGGGTGGATCCAGTTGAAGGTATTTCTGAGTAGGTGGAGGCTGTGGTAGCAGGAAGAGGTGATGGCATTGATCTGGCGGTCCATTTTGAGTTCGGAGTCCAGGATAATTCCGAAGTTGCGTGTGTGGTCAGTGGAGGAGGGGGCTCCTCGAGGGCGGGGGGCCACCAGATGTCGTTCCAGGCATCGGTGTGTGGGCCCATGATCAGCACCTCTGTTTTGTCCGTGTTGAGATGTAGGCAGCTGTTCTTCATCCACCTGGTGACGGCTTGCATTTCGTCTTGAAAGTTGTGTTTGGTGATGTTGGGTTTGTTGGATTGGGAGAGGATGAGTTGGGTGTCGTCTGTGTACAATGTGATGTTGAGTCAGTGTGATCTGACGATGGATGGGAGCGGGCCATGTAGATATTGAACAGGGTCGGGCTGATGGAGTATCCTTGTAGGACTCCGCAGGTGGTCGGTGTGGGCTCTGAGAGAAAAGGAGGAAGTCTGACCCATTGCGTTCTGCCGGAGAGAAAAGAGAGGATCCAATCGAGGGCCTTGTTCTGGATTCCTGCGTCGTGGAGTCTACGAGCTACGGCGAGGTGAGAGACTGTGTCAAAGGCCCAGTCTCTCCTCTGGAGAGGTTCAGGAGGATGAGGGCCACAGTCTCTCTTCTGTCGAGGAGGGAGTGGATGTTGTCTGTTGCTGCAAGAAGGGTGGTTTCGGTGCTGTGGTTCTTCCTGAAGCCTGATTGGGAGGAGTTGAAGATGTTGTTTTCTTCTATGAAGGCGGTGAGTTGAATTTTACCGGCTTTTTAAATGACATCAGTGAGAGTGTTTATTTACAACTAAAATATTTCTGACTATTCATATTACATAAAACTGCATCTTACATCAGATCACTTCTGACTACTTATTCTACATCACCCTACACCTTACATCGGACCACTTCTGACACTACATCACCCTACACCTTGCATGGACCACTTCTAACTACTGATACTACATCACCCTACGCCTAGCATGGGACCACTTCTGACTAATCATTTGACATCACCCTACATCTTGCATCGGACCATGTCTCACTACTCATACTACATCGCCCTACACCTTGAATCGGACCACTCCTGACTAATGAGAGTACATCAACCCTACACCTTGCATTGTCCCACTTCTGACTATTCATACTACATCACCCTACAGCTTGCATTGGACCATTTCTGAGTACTCATACTACATCACCCTACACCTTGCATTGCCCCACTTCTGACTTCTGATACTTCATCACCCTACACCTTGCATTGGACCATTTCTTACTATTCATACTACATCACCCTACAGCTTGCATTGGACCATTTCTGAGTACTCATACTACATCACCCTACACCTTGCATTGGACCATTTCTTACTATTCATACTACATCACCCTACACCTTGCATCAGACCAATTCTGGCTACTGATACTACATCACCCTATACCTTGTATTAGACCATTTATAACTACTGATACTACATCATCCTACAACTTGCACAGGGCCACTTCTGACTACTCATACTACATCACCCTACACATTGCATCAGACCACTTCTAACTACCCATACAACATCACCCTACACCTTGCATCGGACCACTTCTGACTACTCATACTACATCACCCTACACATTGCATCAGACCACTTCTAACTACCCATACAACATCACCCTACACCTTGCATCGGACCACTTCTGACTATTGATACTACATCACCCTACACCTGGCATCTGACTACTCATGACTACTCATACTACACCACCCTACACCTTGCATCAGACCACTTCTATCTACTGATACTAAACCACCCTACACCTTGCATTGGACCAATTCTTACTACTCATACTACATCACCCTACACCTTGCATCAGACCACTTCTGACTACTGATACTACATCACCCTACACCTTGCTTTGATAAAGCTACACCAGAGCACACTCTATCACTATATGTGTAATCCAAAACACACCCAAGATTATTCAAAGAACAGAGATCACTGTGGGACAGTCTCCCATCAGTGTACTTCCAACAATTGATTGTTCCAGTATTCCAAATTCAAGGCTCCAAAATCACAGTTCCAACAATCAGGTCTTTTTTGCAACTTTCCACTTTATTTTTAGAATGTACAGCAGCAGCCGACGCGCGTTTCGCCCGCAGGGCTTTTTCAAGGCTCAAAGAATGTTTATATTCTGTTTGGGGCTGAAAAGTAAGCTTATCGAAAAGCAGACGTGTTGTTGTAAAAACTTCTGTGGTTATCGTCTACAACCAAATTTTCCGATCATTAGGCATATAGTGTTGCACCCAACTTTAGTAATTACAAAGATCAGGAATATCGAATCTGTATACGTTGTCATACAATTAATGACAACTCAAAGAACACTGCTTGTAACATCACCCAGTGCCGCTACGTGGACCTTGATACGTCCATTCACCTGTCTCCGGTGTTACTGCTTCCCAAGTGCCGATTTCAAAGAACTACATCACACTACACCTTGCATCGACCCACTTCTGACTACTGATACTACATTACCGTACACCTTGCATTGGACCTCTTCTGATTACTTATACTACATCACCCTACACCTTACATCAGACCACTCCTTACTACTCATACTGCATCATCCTACAACTTGCATCAGACCACTTCTGACTACTGATACTACATCACCCTACACCTTGTATTGTCCTACTTCCGACTACTGATACTACATTACCCTCCACCTTGCATTAGATCATTTCTGCTTACTACTACGGGTAAAAGGTGCGATGTGTATCAACGTTTAATTACCACAACAACAAAAAGTTTACAAAATCCATCCCACTATATCCACTAAAAAGTGTTATCTTTTCAAACTCGAGTTATTGAGGTGAGATCCCGCCACAGAATGTATCTGATTAGCGCTTGATCAGAGGAAGACTCCTGATCAAAAGGGAGCAGTCATTTCTTCTTTTAAAGTGAATAGCCACTGCTCCTCCTTTAAAGATGTTTCTCAGGGCTTCTTTCATCAAATGATGTTCAGCAGATCCCCTCTCTAAATCTTTTTCCTTCAAAAGAAGCACGTTATGTGTTCTTTTGCGCCATAAACAGGTATCAGATCCTGATTGGGAGCCATGTTATGGTTTATAAAGTTTATATATTATCATGCTGAAAACAACTGCCAGGAAGCCAAGCGTCTAGTTGCATCAATCAATAAATGATAGATATGAATTTTAAAAAATCACACACAAAGAGGACAAAAAATATGTTTTTTTAAATGTAAGATATGCATAAGAATTAAAATGGACAATGCCATCTAAAACTCATATTTAAGGATATATGCAGAAAAAAAACTCACGGAACAGAAGATGCAACTTCATCCGTCTGGGGATTAATAGCAATGGAAATAGATGAAGACGAGTTCTAATGGTGAGCCCCAATGGCTGTCTGTGGCCTAGAGTTATCGCATGGGCCTGTGGATGAAGCAATGTCCGAGGAACACTTCCAGTCTCAAGGGACACAATGACTGCCACCAGCAGGAACATCACTATGTAGAAGTGAAGTGGTCAGACCTTGTGTGGCCTTCTGACTCTTTTGCAAACTCTTCGCACTTCTCACCTGTCACATGTTCAGCCTGCACTTTAAAGCAGAACAGACTGGTCTTGAGTGTTGCAAGGTGACAAGCCAGGTCTAGGAGGCTGGGGTGGCTCAAGGGCAGTGATCCTTGGGACAGGTAGAAGAGGAACCAGAAATAACTGTGCACTCATGAACGACCAAATGCCTCTTCGTGGGTCTTTGACTTGCAGAGGTCAGCCAAGCCGTACAGTGAAGGGATGTGTGCATGAAGCGAGAGATACCGTTTTAAATGTAGCGACTTTTAGCCAAGTGAGCGCCATACTCATTGAGCACATGGCCTACGCACATATGTTACTGCCAATGGAGCTGTCTGCAAGAATGTTCGTGCCTCTGTGGCTCTGCAGGCTTTGGCAGGTAGTAGTGTGGTGGTGACTAGTGTTGCAGCCCTTTGAGGGGCAGGATGGGGCTTCATGGTGTCAGCCCGCCTTCGCAGGGGTTGCTTCTTACACTTTAAAGATAAAACTACTTGCTCAACCTTTGAGGATGGCTCAAGATTGCACAATCTGGGTAGCAGCTACATCACTGAGCGCAAAGTTGATTGTACGACTCATCGCAGATGAGGCATCTCCTCTTTTCCACACATATGCCAAGAGAAAAGGAACATTGTGTAATGGTCAGAGGCTCTCGATGGGTTCAGGACCCTATTAGGTTGCTGGGACACCATGCTTAGGTGCCACTCTATGGTCACACATGCTTGCCTCATATTTGTGACACGGGTTAGCTAAATGCTTGGGGTACAAGGCACCAAAGTGGGTGACCGCCAACGCAACCAAGGTGGCATGAGAGGGCTAAACACAGCACACACCAGCCAAAAGTGTGGAAGGATTCTTGGGGCAGAGAGCGGATGATAGCAACCAAAAAAGAGGTGCCGCAGCGCAGTCACGCACAGACTAACGCCTGTATTAGATTCTTGTTCTGAAGTGCACCACTAACTCAACCAGGATCTTTGGGTTGAGGCGTGCTGTGATGTAAAGTCCTCAGTCTTGATCTGACTTAGCAGCAGTAAGTACCTCACAGGAGTACAGGGCACAGATGTTTCTCAGGCACTGGTGTCTCTCGGCACCCCAGGGGCATTACAGAGTGTGCTCTGGGGGCAAACGGCAATCCGTGCCCACTTTGGGCAACCACAGAGCACTTTTGTATTACAGAAGGTACCACACAAGATTCTGCTGCCCCTTCTGTATACAGATAGTACTGGTGCAACATGTGAGCCAGCGCTATCATTTGAGGGTATTCCCTAATTTGCATGGGGGTGTGTCCGCATGCAAATGAAGGAAACACTTAGCCTCTGTAACCACACCGGTGCGGAGGAAAACATGCCTTTAGGAGGTGCACTGAAAGTGCACCACATAAAGGTGGCACACTTTCAGTGTACCTCCTGAAGGCAGCCCTCTGGAGAGAAGAAAGGGGGTCCCATGGACCCCCAGACATCCCTCTGCAAACGGGTGCCAGACATCCCTCTGCAAACGGGTGCAATCACCCACTGCACAGTATGTGGGTTGCCACCGGCACAGTGAAAGACAGAGCAGCTTTGAAGGTGCTCCATGGTGCAAACAGGTATATGTAATATGGCCCCAGGTAGTCTTCCTTCTTTATCGGCAGGGCTCAGCGGCATTGACCTGATTCTCTTTGCTAGTGGTTTTGTCCTTCCTGCTCAAGGGAGATTTCCAAAGCTTTTGCCTCCAATCGTAGCCATCCACCAAAGCAGTGTGCAGAGCTCTTTTAAGTAAAAGTTAAACAGTGGAATTGCAGTGTGGGCCAGCTGATATCCAGCTTTGTGGCAATTGATCCAATTCAATGGCTCAGGTAAATTCAGAGCTATCCCAAAACATCCGGGGCAACCAATCAGGATAACCTGTAATTTCCTCACAGCTTCGTGACATTCAGGTGAGTGTGAAGCTATCACACGGACTTTGTGTATTACTTCTCGACTCTCGTCTCCAGCTACACCAAGCAGAGAATGTTAGGTTGGGTGGATGGCCTATTTCCCAGCAAGAGGTGTGCAGTTGTGACCCTTCCATTAGCTCATGCCTTTGTTCGGGTGTTGCTGTGGCCACGTCACAGGGCAGCTTCAGGTCTGGTGGGCAACAGCAGGATCCTTCTTCCCTACTCTCTAAGAAGATTAATCGAGCCACCATTAGCACTTGACTTCACAAAGAATTGTAGAGGGAGGGAGTAAAGGAAGAAACAGTGTAGGGGAACATACAGGGAGGGAGACAGCAGCACCGACTCCCACAATAACCTATGGAGCACCCTACAACCCTACGGCTACATACATTCACAGGGACTCTCGCATGTGTACCCCATCTCCCAATGCGCAAGCACTCTCATGCATTCTTCACATGCGATCAGTAGGAATGATGGGGCGCACTCACAAACTACTACACGGATTTGCAAGGAAAAGCGAATAAACAGTTTCAACCCTGGGGTTCAGGTAAAAGGCCTATACCCTCAGTGTATACTGACCTTCCACCAGAGTCAAGGCCTGGGCAAGAGGCGGTGCCCACTCGTGTTAAAAGGAGGACAATTTTGGGGGGAACCACATCACCCAACAGAGCCTTGTATGCTTCTGGTGAGTTTCATGCTTAAATCATGTAGACCACTCATTAGGAGATGTTCGATGTGGCTCCCCTGCACCAAAAACCCTTCCGGGTCTGCCAGAGCCCAAAGATGAAAAGCAGGGTGTTACATGGAGGCAGCCATGGGGTTTTTACCTGCTATTTCATAAGTACAGAGATGTTTTATTTCCTCTTCCTCATTACTGGCTGAGGTGCTTTACATTCAAAAAGCATCAGAGTGACTCTGCATTTTGTGAGAGTTGATTATTTTGTTATTCCTTCCACAACCTCTAAGTTCTTCCTTCTGAAAAATAACATACCTTCGGTCTGCTCTCCTAGCTTCAGACACGGAATTCTCCCCACCAAAATGCCTAAGCGGAAGTGAGGTCACACACGCCTCCTTTGATGTCTGGCACATCACATGGTAGACCCTTGTCCCACTTTCGGCCCATCAGCCTCCTCTTCCCTGCAGACCTTATGGAGGAACTGAAAAGAGACGAATTTACAGAAAGTAAACAGTTTTGCGAGCCCTGTAAACACTTTTTCCCCTTGAGGTGCACGACTCAACCTAGACCAGGTCTTCTGTAGAGAAATCTGTAGTCATTTCAGAACAAAAACAAACAGCTCATAACTTTTGTCTTAAGTCAGGGCAGTCTGCACAGTTAGGGTTGAACATTCACTGGGATCATATGTTGTGAGAATCTGAGGAGTTTCTGTAATCTTTGTAGTTTAGTAAAAACTTAGGGGCATATTATCAAGAACGGCGTTAAAATTATGGCCGCTTCAGCGGCAGTTTTCTGACGCTAAACCGGCGATGATTTTTAACGCCGTTCTTGATAATATGCCCCAACATTTTTTTAAAGTTAGCGAATCTGTGGCAAAAAAATATAAGGTTTCGGCCTGTCTCCCCGAACCAATCAAGGTCAGGAGATATTTAGACACTAGACCTGTGTGAATAATAAACGTACATCTTTTGTTCACAGTTTCGATACAGATAACTGTATTCTAAAAAGGGACCCTGATCCTCAGATGACGTTTGACAGATATTCAGGGTGCCCAAAGATTGCCAACCCTTACCTCAATAAATGAACTTTTCAAAAGGCGAAACGCAGCTAAAGTAAACGTATGACTAAACGTAAATCCCTCCTGACTCACCTCTGTGGTTGTGCATTCTACTGCACGTGTCCCATGACACGAAGAAACCGGAGCGTTGGTATTTATGTAACGTGTCTGAGTCAAAGGCGCATACATACCAAGAGATCCAGGCGGGATGAAAAATGACTTTATTTTAGCTGTCTCACACTTGAAGCCAGGCGCAACGCCCATGGGCTCAAAGGGCTTCAGAACCCCCCCCCCCCCCCCCCCCCCCCCCGGGTCGTGTGAGTCACCACACAGCCTCACCCGAGCACTTTACAGGTCTTTGAAAGACCATTTACTTTTTAACGAGGGTTTGTTCTTTCACCCCTGAGCCCCTGCATCCCCCCCCCACCCCTCAATTTTTTTTTCTTAGAATTACTCCCCCCCCCCGCCCCCCTTGAAAATGTGGCTCTAATTGCGCCTCTTCCTGAAACCGTCACTGCTTCAATACTTTTCGATGGGAACATGAATTTCCTGTCCCCCCCCCCCCTCAAAATGAGTATGAATTATTTGTGGGAAAATAAGAGCCATGCTTTATTATAATGATCGCCAAATAGCGTTTTCTTGCTGAACCCGAGTACAGGAGAGAGATGTTGAATTGCCACGTAAGCTTTAAGCAAACGGGGAGGGGGGGGGGGGGGATTAATTGGCCATGCACAGAGAGGTGACCTTTTTAAAGAAGAAAGAGAGGGGTGGAGAAGGGAAGAATGCAACGCATTGTAAAACAAAGTCCTAAAAAGCAAAAAGTCTTTAGAGGCTAGAACTGACATATAGAATTTAAGAGAAGGTAGTTATGTGTCTGCATTTCAATACATTCCGAAGGTTGGTCTAATGAGACAGGCCAGACAACCTACAGACTTAGCAAGGGCTTATTTATGAGCCCTTGCGTCACTTTTACGCCACTGGTGCGTCACTTTTTGTGACGCACCAGTAGTGTAAAAAATGCGCCTTGTTGCGCCATATTTACAAAGTGACGCATCTAGGTAGATGCGTCACTTTGTAAACCCCTGCGCCACATTATACTTGCGCCAGGTATAATGTATGCAAGGGGGGCGTTTTGACGCAAGAAAGGGTCATTAAAGTGTCGCAGTGAAATCTTTAAGATTTCACTGCGCCATTTCTTGGCCGCTAATGCGTCAAAATCTTAAGCCTGCTTCATGGCAGGCGTAAGACTGATGCAGGCACTAACAACATGGGACTTGCCCATGTGAAAGTACACATTGCTGGAGTTGCGTCAGTTTTGTGACACACTCCAGCAATGCGTCACTTTTGCGCCTACAGATACGTCAGAAATACTGACGTATCTGTAACTCCTTGCGACATGATGCGTCATATTATAAATATGACGCATCAATCATGACGCAAGGAGTGCGTACTGAGAATTGACGCATCGCTGCTTTCACGCAGCGATGCGTCATTTCTCATAAATGAGGCCCCACGGAGCCTACCTTGTCAGGGAGTGGCTCGAAATCTTCTCCCGTCACCAGTTCTGTCTCCTTGCACCTCTCTGCCTTTTTTGCTCCTTCTGGCTAAAATTCTGGGGTACCAGGGCTGCCTGGCACACCATCCGCTGAATGCCCCTGGTCTAACAGAGAGGGCAAAATAGGGTCCGAGGGGAGGGGGTGGGGGCTTTGGAAATTGGTGTCTGCTGGTCTTAGTCCTGTAATCCTAACGTTTCATAGCAACCTTTTGCCTGCCTTCAAAAGCCTCGTCCTAGTGTCCTATTTCTGGGAGAGACTGGGGCAAGGTTGTGGGGTCAGGGCTCCATAGATGCTGCCCGCACCCCTTGCTGTTCCTGCCATGGGCATGCTGGAGTTCCAGCTGCATCCCCCCTAACCCGATGGGGCACTGGTGACCTCAATGATACCATCCAGGGCGGATAGCTGCGTTGATTAAGTTGACTGCCCAGCCCCAGGATAGGTCCAGTTCAGAGTAGGAGTGATCTTATGTGGAAGGGGAAATGGATCAGGGTACCAGGCCCTAGTTAGTTCACATTGTCATAGACATCATGGGAAGGAACACTCCATGAGGGACAGAGGCTCGCTGCAGTGAATGAGGTCCACATCCACCTAACCAGATGCCTGCTCTAAGGGTTTGTTGATCTTTCTCATGGTCATCTTGGAAACAGTAGGAGTTGTACACTCTGGTGCCCAGAGGCTTGCAGGCCTCCTGAGAGATCCATCTTGAAAGAACTCTGTGCCAGCTCTTCTTCTACAGGCCCGAATCCCGCCCTCTTTGTGCTGCAACAGGAAGGCCGAAGAGTGTACGGGAAAGACCGGAGTCTTCCTGCTTTCCTTGTTATTGCATGCCATGCGATGGGAGCAGACAGGAGATGGAGACCTTCTATAGCAATGATTTGCTACCAGTTCTTCCTCAACGAGAACTCCTGGATCCGTCCACTGCTGCGGCTGGTAGCCACCTCTGCAACTACTGGCGCCGCCCACAGACACTGCCAGTGGTGCGCTGCCAGGGTGCAACCTGACAGCACACAATGTCAGGGAAACATCTGATTGCACCTGAGGTCAGGTCAGCCATGTTTACGAAGATAGACAACTTCTTCAAATTCTACTCTTGTCCATGGTAGAGAGGCTAAAAGATGGCTGAAGGCATCCTACCTGAGAGAGCCAACGGTGACCAGCAGCTGTGGCAGAAGGACAAACCCACCTTTTATGCAGTCAGAAGTGCTTGACAACCACAACAATCTAGGAGGAAGTAGTTGACAAAGAGGGTCTTCAGGAGAAGGCCTCCAGAAACTGACATCACGATTCAGTGCAGGAAGTGCTCTGTTTGTATTGTTCTGTCTGGCAGCACATGAATGCCTAATTGTTTGCATGTGTTTTGAAATTGACGTAAATGTTACATAATTGCAGTCTTTAAACACGTGTCCGGGTCTCTACAGGCAATGTCCATCTTTGTATTCCTCTATTTGCTGTTTCATGTTTTCTGTTTTTTCACAGTTTATAAAAGTCACTACTGGGTATAAATAGCACCACTCTGTAATACGAGTGGGCAAGAAACAGATTTTCACTATTTATGGCCATATCAAAAGCTGGCCTGTGTGCATTGCCCTGGTGAAGCACCCCCAAACCAGGTACAGGACCACTCCCATCCTGCCAACCTCTCTCTCATCCCTGCCTTCCTAGGTGACTTTATTAAAGGCAGCCGTCTTCAGCCCGGCTTGCTTGAATCTAGTGGCCGCCGTAAGTGTGGCAGGGTATGCTCAGACGTGAGTCCCTTGCTCACTTTGCCACTGGATTCAAGCAAGCCGGGCTGAAGACGGCTGTAATGCCAGTAACCGGTCCTCGGAAGCTTGTTTACGGTCCAGGGAAGGCATGGCTTGGCAGTTCGGGCAGAACTGTTCCCATGAGGCACAGGGTCAGACTGATTTGCATATAGCCATGTCTGAACTAGAGTGGCAGAGTGGGCTAAAGAATGGTGATGGGTCAAACCCAGATCTTTTGACTGGGTGTGAGTGCTTGATTGGTTCAGATGCTCCGTCCATCACCACCACCTTTTGTAATGCAAACAGCAGTGTGGGCAATAGGGGCTGCACCAGTGTATTTAATTCTCATATATGTATAGTAGAGATGCTCAACTTCCCATGCCCCCCCGCTAAGAAGTCACAAATATAAGAGAAAAGACTTTCTCTCAAAGTAATTAGGTTTAATCACCGCGTTTGCCTCCCTAGAATACGCGCAGCCACAAAGAAGCACAGTGACCTGTTTCATGAGGGAGTGGCGTCCCATGCCAGATATAATGGAGGTCACCTCAATTTTGGTAAGGAAAGCTCAAAAAACGGGTGGGTCATGAACAAGGAAGCACATTTTCTAGTACAAAAATAACCAAGAACTCCGTATATTAACATACTTCCCCCTAAAGTCCACAAAAATAAAAACCCTCCACAAGGCCACCTTATAGTATCTGCGATATGCTCAGCACTGGAATCACTGTCTCAATGTTGTGATTTTTTTCTTAAAACCTCTGGTGAGCACGATGCCCTCATATCTAAAAAGATACGAAAGACATATTGATCATGCTGAGAATTATTCATCTCGACTCGGCCATATAAGTTCTTATGACCCTGGATGTGGAGTCATTATACACAAACATTCCACAGAAACCCACAATAGAAGTAATCAAAAACCAGTTGAAGTCTAGGGCTGGGAATAAATTGACCCCCACTTAATTTATAATAGAATGTGCTCACATGATGTGGAGGAATGTATTCAAATACGAGGGTGAGTTCTTCTTGCAAACACACAGCACTTCCATGGGAAGCAAATATGCTCCCAGTCTAGCATGACTATATGTCCGTAGCTTTGAAGTATAATTTATCTACAGTGAGGAAAACCCATTTCAAAATCAGATGAGATTGTGGAAAAGATTAATTGATGACATCCTGGTGATTTGGGAAGGTTCAAGGAAAGAGGCTTTTGAATTTAACCTGTGGGTTAATAGCTTAAATCCATTTCTGAAGTTCACTATGAACATGAGTAAATCAGAAATATCATTTTAGACCTGTTAATTTACCCAGAGAGAGAAATTCTGAAAACAGACTTTAAAAATAAATAAATAAATAAGAACAGCTTACTCCACTTTGAGAGTTTCCAGCCCCATTCTCTGAGGGAGGGTCTTCCTATTGGGCACTTCCTAAGCTTGAGACACAATTGTCCTGATTCAGATAATTTCCAAAAACATGCAGATATATTAAGTGAGAAACTAAAAGAAAAACATTGCCCAGAAAAAAATCACCAGAAGAGCAAGACAAAAGGGCAAGTAATAACAGCGGAGAGCTACTGACATATGAGAAACCGCCAGTTCAATGTCTGTGTGATAGCCTACTGCTCAAGTTCAAATAAGTTGACAAAGTTGATGAGAAAACATTGTAACATTTGGCTTCTGGCAAACTAAGAATAGAGAAGCCTATGTTCTCTTTTAGAAAAGGTAATAATATGCGAGATAGACTAGTGCACACATGCCCAAAAAAACAGACACCCATGAGCAACCTAACCAGTCTTTGGAATATACCCAATCCTAAGTGTCACCAACCCATGCAGTAACTGTGGTGTGTGGCGGTTAACTAAGAAATGCACATCTGTAGGCTTGGAACTCCAGACACCTTGGGAACTAAATAACTTCACAAACGGTAACTCATGCAACGCCATATACTTTATGCGATGCCCGAGTAGACTTTTATACCTAGGCATGACAACAAGAAAAGCATGAATGGGAGTCAACGAGCACAGTGGTACATTAAGGTGCAGGAGAGATAACACCAAACTAACGAGGCACTTTACTGAGAAACACCACAGGGAGGACGATATTGAATAGTATGTGATTAAGAAATTGAAAGCTCTACTCAACACTTACAAACCTCGTGACTTGTGTTTGAAGCTGATTCCAGCCATATGGCTACACACTCACACACCATCAGATGTGCACAGAACAGTCCTTGCAGTTCCTTCTACTTGAATTGTGCTTACCAGTGAATGCGCATGTGCACGGCAAGGTGACAAGTGAAATCAATGTGCCTTGTGACTGGAATTTCATGGATGTCGTGCAAGCACGGTGAGCTCCAGGTCTGATGCAACAGGAGCTTCGAGGCCTGGAAGCAACGAATGAGCATGTCAGACTTGATGCATGCAAGCATCCCGAACCCAAGGGTTCTCATGCTGTGTCTTCCACTTAGGCTGGTTTGGGGCACCACTTTGCATGTCACTGTTAATCATGTCCTGGCATAGGGAGTAAAGCACACAGTAAAGGATGGGGTTGCATGTCAAAACAGAGATACAAGTGGACTCACGTAATATTGACTGGCACTGTAAGTGCATGCTGCTACTGGATGATTATATGTGGCAGAGTGACATCACACTCCTTCACACACCTTGCCGTGTTGCGGTGAAGTTCAGATTACTCTGTACATCAATAACTCTGTACAGTCACCTGCTTTCCAACGTGAATGTGTAAAGCATGAATGCCATCCCTTCACTGCATTCACTTCTTGTACCTGGAGATCTAGTGCTGATCTGGAGGGAGAGAAAGGTGTGTTTCAAGCAGTCGATATGAACTGAAGAAGAGAACTTCGGCCCTTTAATAGAACAAAAAAGGGCAAAGTGTTAGCATTGAAATTGGATGTAACGCAGGAACAGATCCCTAGAAGAAGGCAGGTACATATTTTGAAAAATGTGCTACCCTGTAGATCAATACATCAGTTACGCATATACAAGCAAAATACATGCCCCTTTTATTTCCTTGTATGTTGGAGAGCTCGGCTCCATTCCCTCCTGTTCTGCTTTATTTGTATTTGTTTACTCAAAGCTAGTTGCTATTTGCATTGCGCACGACGCACGGCGATAATGTTGCATTGTGTTTTATTCTCGCTTTATTTTACTTTGCTTTTATTTCCCAGGGGATCATGGACTCAGCGTTTGGACTAGCAGGGTTAACGTTTCAGTTTCCTCTTGCAGAGTCTCTTTCCCATTGGTTTTAGCATGGTCACGTTTGCTAGGACAACCTCACTCCAACCCACTCTTTGTGTCTGATTGACACCCTGTATCAGGACGAGCTGTGTGCTCATGCTGCTGGAGTGCCTCGTGCAAGCCCGTCCGTGCACTGGGAGGTAATAGTTTTGCTAATTTATGAATGTACTTAGTTCTACCAACTACGTCTATCTAGGCGATTTTACCATAAGAGTGGACCATCCCACTCTCTTTGACTCTCAAAGCTGATAGAATCGTGTCCTGCAGTAGGGCTGTCTCAGCTGACATCTGTACACACTCACAGTGCAGGCCGCGCGCTGAACCTGCTACTTGCAGAAACAGAAACCAACACCTCTTGCAGAAACAGAAACTAACACCTCCTATTGGTCGAGAGAGGCGCAGCACAGACCACTGACACATTTTTGTGTGAAAAAAGGACGCTTGTATTGGAGCAGGTGCACATCACACAATTTCCTAGGCATTCCGTCTTACAATACTAAAACCTCTCTATACAATCTTTGTCACCGATCTGCTTTCCTACCCTCACCCCTAAATGTCCCACCCCCACATAACTTAACCCAGCCAATATCTACCTTCTATCACATAATGCACTTCTGCAGTTGTGACTTTTAACTTCCTCTACATCTTATCACTGCATCTATTAAATGTAGCTAACTTAACTTCCTGTATCGTAACCTTTACCTTTGTGCCTCATCCTGCTGTGTTCAAACCTTAGTTTACAGCCTGGGTTGCCGATGGCAACAACAATAATATAATCTAAACCCATGCAAACTTCAGGGCCAACTGTCACTGCACCTTTCTCAAAGCAACAACCATATAACAACGTTTAGCCCTTGCAAAACTGTTCGAACCTAAAGCACCTAAAGGACTATGGGCCCGATGTAGGTGGCAAATACCGGTCGGAAACGGCCGAATTCGGCTGTTTCCGACCGGTATTTGGCATCTTGAGATGTAGGGGGCCAGATTTTACAGATTCTGTAAATTTACCGAATCGGTAAATTTACAGAATCTGTAAAATACCGAATCAGTATTTTTACCGATTCGGTACCTTCCAGATGTAGGTGGGACTCTTCTGAGTCCCAAAGGCCCTACAAATTCGGTATTTTACCACCCAATCCAATTCGGTGTTAAAATACCGATACAAAACACACATTATGTCCTGAGCTAAACAATACAACAAAGTAAAGGTTCAAGTATTAAATTCCAAGATTTCAGTTTCTTTTCAAATTTCTTGATTTATTTTCATTGGTGATGGAGTCCAATCTTCACCCATGCATAGAAAAAACAAACGCTGCCAACACGTGTTTCGTCTAGGTCTAAAAGACTAACTAAAATTATTCAGGATGTGGACACTCTGGAAAAAGAGATAGTTGACTTACAGAAAGCAGAGGGCACTAAAAAGAATTATGAGATCTTGAATGATATTTTAAATAAATATGAAGATGATATCAAACAGAGGAAGGCGCGAAAACTCAAACGGGACGAACAAGATTATATCATGGGCAGGGTTTTTACTTTTGCCAAGAGATTCGATACGCTAATTACGAATGACACCTTAAATAGGAATAGTAAGACTGTGTCCACAAGCAGTATAAATACTATTTCCTCGAGCAGTGTCTCAGTAAGTGGGGACGAAGGGACTAGCAACACGGATTCAGCACAGGCTAATGGGGTACCACCCCCTACCGCCTCCTCCTCTTTTTTAAAGGAGGTCCAACGTATAAAAATTGGCAATTCGAGACAGCGGGACCAAAGAGGAGATGGCGCGGTAGGTCCAAGAGAGGTAAAAGGGGCGGCCGCAAACTCAGGGGCAAGAGTCCAGTACCAGACCAGATCTTGGCAAGCCAATCAGGGGAGGTGATTGGCACTGATGACATCCAGATAATGAATCTAACTGATAGGGAATTCTCTCAAGACACCATGTCGGCTCTTAAGAAGGGTCTCAATTTCTGTCCAACTGGGATTTGCAATGTTACTGATGTGAAAATTGATATGTATAAGTTTATCAGACAATTTAAGATTAAAAAGTTCTTTGCATCAACTGGTGTGGAAATGAATCAATCCTCTAAACAAGTATGGGGGGATCTAACTATTCATGATGTGGAAGCAACAAGACTACTTCTTTCCATAACTGAAAATGAAAACGATCCAATTACACTACAACGGGTGTTGCAAGAGCTAGATTACTGCACTAATTATAGTGAGGATAGTGGTCTGAAAAATAAATCTAAGTGGACACCTAAACTTGCTAGTAACAATAATATTGATGCATTCTACAAAATTATTATGCAAGAACTTAACTTGTTAGAGAAAAAAATTATCACATCTAAAACCTCAAGTTATCAAAACAATCTCACGATGGGAGAAAGAACAGCTTTAAAACTCCTGGCACAAGACCCCTCTCTTATTGTTAAAGAAGCAGATAAGGGAGGGAATGTTGTTATAATGCACAAATCCAACTATGACAGTGAAATTATGAACCAACTTAACAACCAAGCCTGGTATACTGAATTACCATCTAATCCTATCTTTGGTATTGTAACTAAAATTAATGACTATCTTAAACACTGTCATCATGAAACTCTGTTGTCTGATAAAGAATATAAATACTTATTAGTTGACCGCCCACGCTTCCCAAGTTTGTACACCCTGCCTAAGGTTCATAAAGACACTACTTGTCCTCCGGGTAGACCAATAGTGTCTGGTATCGGGGGGCCTACGGAAAAACTATCTGAATTTGTTGATGTTTTTTTATGCCCATATGTTACCAGCCTTGCCTCTTACATTAAGGACACGAAGGATGTACTCAATGTATTTAATGATTTTAATTGGGAACCAGAAATTTTATTGGTTACTATGGATGTCTCACAACTGTATACCAACATCGGACATAATAAGGGTATTTCGGGTTTGGAATATTTCTTATATAAAAGGCCAGTTGAACTGTTGGATCATACAAACATGCTATTGACAATGTCTAGAATGATTTTGGAAAATAATGTCTTCCTTTTTAATGACAAATGGTACCGCCAAAAATGCGGAGTAGCCATGGGCTCTAGATTTGCGCCGTCTTTTGCCTGCCTCTACATGGGGTGGATGGAAACGATACACATCTGGGGCCCGGGCGGAGCTATGTGGCATGAATATATCAACTACTACGGGAGATATATTGACGATCTTCTGTTTATTTGGACAGGTAGTGAGACTCAGCTTCTGAACTTTTTTGACAACATGAATGACAATGTTTATAACATGGCTTTTACCATCAATTATAGTCGGTCTGAAATAATGTTTCTGGACCTCAAACTATTTGTACAGAACGGTAAACTTTGTAGTACATTGTTTAGAAAGGCAACCTCATGCAATGCTGTGTTACACGGCAGTAGTGCACATCCAAAATCCCAGATTAATTCAATTCCATACGGCGAATTTTACAGGGCTCGACGTAATTGCAGTGAGGGTACAGACTTTACTATATGTGCCAATGACATAGAGAATAGATTTCTTTCCAGGGGTTACAAAAAGGATGTTATCAATAGAGCGAAAAGTAGGCCACTCAAACTTAAAAGAACTGAGACTCTCTACACGAAACCTAAATGCACCACAAGTACTAACCCGGTCAGATTTGTCACCAATTACAATTTATGGTCCACACAGATTTATGGGATTTTAAAGAAATATTGGTTCATGTTAACATCAGATCCTGTATTAAAAGAACACATATTATCCCTAAGCATGGGCGTAAAATCCGCTCCGCTCGCGGATTTTTCGGATTTTCGGCAAATTCGCAATCCGCGAACGCTCGCGAATTTGTCGAAAATCCGTGAATCCGCTCGCGGCGGATTTTTTGCTTGGTTGCGGCGCGCGGCGTGGTGCACGGCGTTCACTTTCCGTCATTTTAGCGTTTGCCGAGTTGTTTTTCTTTGCGAGTGACGTGCCATTTTAGATCTTGCTGCGTGTTCCCGCGGGAGTTTGTCGCCCGCGAATACGTACTCGCGGCTTGCCACCTTGCACAGCACACCTCGCGAGAGTTCGCAATTGCGAACACGTAGTTGCGGCGGAAAGGAACAATCTCGCACTTGCGAAATAGAGATTTTGCAATTTCGCACAAGAAAATCACCAGCAAACAGGATAAACCTTCAGAAAATTATGATTTTTATCAGAATCACTCCTCAGGTTGACATTTGCATGGCCTTTTTTTTTGCAAGGAGTCCATTTTGGGGGGGGGGAGTAAGGAAGTGCCCCACAGTCTCCAACTTCCTGTTCCTGTCCAGCAGGCTCCTCCCAGTGCTTTGTCCATCTCCTGGTCACTTTCATTTGGATCTGGAGCTGGAAGGATTACTTTTTGTGGGTGCTGCTGGATATTTGGATTTGAGGCCTTTTTGACTGTCTTTGGATCACTTTTGGATTAGAAATCAACTTTCACAAGTAAGTTTGTTTGGGGCATTACAGTTGCTGCAAGTACAATTTTTGAACTTTTTCAGAAAATTAAATAAATTATATTGTGGGTAGCCACAGTATCCAGTAGGACCAGGGTTGGTTATGGGTGCATGATACAACTGTTTTGTTGAATTTAAACACCATTGAGGCCATGGATGGGCTGGGATTGTGCAGATTTTATTGTTTTTTGTCGTTTTTTTGGGCCTGCTGGTGTGGCCCTTTGCCCAGGGGTGGTGAGTGTTGCATGGGCCTAGTCTTTCTGTGGGGTGTCTTCTTGAATTTAAACATAATTGAGGCCATGGATGGGCTGGGATTGTGCTTATTTTATTGTTTTTTGTCGTTTTTGGGGGGCTGCTGGTGTGGCCTTTTGCTTGCCCAGGGGTGGTGGTGGTGCATGGACTGAGTGTGCCTGTGGTGTGGTCTCACTCTCTTTGATGTAAACATCATGGATGGCATTGGATTGTGGTGATTTCTGGCTGTTTTTCTGTTTTTTGGGGGTGTACTGTTGATGTGGACTGGCCATGTGGGTGGTGGTGGTGGCCATCTTGAGTGCTGGCTGGTACAGGCAACATGTGCTTGGGGTGTAAGGGGGCCATTTTGAGGAGAGGCAGTGTCTGAGGCCTGCACTTATTTTGCCTACTTTTCATCCCTTATGCCCAGGGGTAGTGAGTGTTGCATGGGCCTAGTGTTTCTGAGGGGTGTCTTCTTGAATTTAAACACCATTGAGGCCATGGATGGGCTGGGATTGTGCAGATTTTATTGTTTTTTGTCGTTTTTCTGGGCCTGCTGGTGTGGCCCTTTGCCCAGGGGTGGTGAGTGTTGCATGGGCCTAGTCTTTCTGTGGGGTGTCTTCTTGAATTTAAACATAATTGAGGCCATGGATGGGCTGGGATTGTGCTTATTTTATTGTTTTTTGTAGTTTTTGGGGGGCTGCTGGTGTGGCCTTTTGCTTGCCCAGGGGTGGTGGTGGTGCATGGACTGAGTGTGCCTGTGGTGTGGTCTCACTCTCTTTGATGTAAACATCATGGATGGCATTGGATTGTGGTGATTTCTGGCTGTTTTTCTGTTTTTTGGGGGTGTACTGTTGATGTGGACTGGCCATGTGGGTGGTGGTGGTGGCCATCTTGAGTGCTGGCTGGTACAGGCAACATGTGCTTGGGGTGTAAGGGGGCCATTTTGAGGAGAGGCAGTGTCTGAGGCCTGCACTTATTTTGCCTACTTTTCATCCCTTATGCCCAGGGGTAGTGAGTGTTGCATGGGCCTAGTGTTTCTGAGGGGTGTCTTCTTGAATTTAAACACCATTGAGGCCATGGATGGGCTGGGATTGTGCAGATTTTATTGTTTTTTGTCGTTTTTTTGGGCCTGCTGGTGTGGCCCTTTGCCCAGGGGTGGTGAGTGTTGCATGGGCCTAGTCTTTCTGTGGGGTGTCTTCTTGAATTTAAACATAATTGAGGCCATGGATGGGCTGGGATTGTGCTTATTTTATTGTTTTTTGTCGTTTTTGGGGGGCTGCTGGTGTGGCCTTTTGCTTGCCCAGGGGTGGTGGTGGTGCATGGACTGAGTGTGCCTGTGGTGTGGTCTCACTCTCTTTGATGTAAACATCATGGATGGCATTGGATTGTGGTGATTTCTGGCTGTTTTTCTGTTTTTTGGGGGTGTACTGTTGATGTGGACTGGCCATGTGGGTGGTGGTGGTGGCCATCTTGAGTGCTGGCTGGTACAGGCAACATGTGCTTGGGGTGTAAGGGGGCCATTTTGAGGAGAGGCAGTGTCTGAGGCCTGCACTTATTTTGCCTACTTTTCATCCCTTATGCCCAGGGGTAGTGAGTGTTGCATGGGCCTAGTGTTTCTGAGGGGTGTCTTCTTGAATTTAAACTCTATTGAGGCCATGGATGGGCTGGGATTGTGCAGATTTTATTGTTTTTTGTCGTTTTTTTGGGCCTGCTGGTGTGGCCCTTTGCCCAGGGGTGGTGAGTGTTGCATGGGCCTAGTCTTTCTGTGGGGTGTCTTCTTGAATTTAAACATAATTGAGGCCATGGATGGGCTGGGATTGTGCTTATTTTATTGTTTTTTGTCGTTTTGGGGGGGCTGCTGGTGTGGCCTTTTGCTTGCCCAGGGGTGGTGGTGGTGCATGGACTGAGTGTGCCTGTGGTGTGGTCTCACTCTCTTTGATGTAAACATCATGGATGGCATTGGATTGTGGTGATTTCTGGCTGTTTTTCTGTTTTTTGGGGGTGTACTGTTGATGTGGACTGGCCATGTGGGTGGTGGTGGTGGCCATCTTGAGTGCTGGCTGGTACAGGCAACATGTGCTTGGGGTGTAAGGGGGCCATTTTGAGGAGAGGCAGTGTCTGAGGCCTGCACTTATTTTGCCTACTTTTCATCCATTATGCCCAGGGGTAGTGAGTGTTGCATACTTGCATGTCCGTAGTCTTTCTGTGGGGTGTCTTCAATGTAAACATCAAGGATGGCATGGGATTGTGCTCATTTTTCTGTGTTTTGTCGATTTTTTGGGGTGTATAACTGAACTGATGTTCCTCTGTCTTCCATTGCTTTTAGGTGCACAAGAAGACTCAAGAGAACCACCAGTGCCAGGAAGAAGTCCTGCAGCGGTGTGTGCAGCATAACGTCACGCGACGTCACGTCTGGACACAGAACCCTCTGCAACTCGTGAAACTGCTGCCTGCTGACCTGCTCTGAAGAGGATGGCCCCAAAAAAAGTAACCCGTAGCTCCTCTAGCAAGAAAGGTGCCAGTAAGGAGCAGAAGAAGCAAGTTACCAAGGAGACTGGTGTGCCGCCCGCCCCTTTTTTTGGGAGTAAAAAAAAAAGTATGCCTGCAGCAGCAGCAGCGGGATCTGCTGGGGACCAAGCTGGCAGCAGCACCCCCGCTCCATTGGGCTCAGTGCCACCACCACCACCACGCCAACTTAAGTCCAAGCCCTTGAGTGCTGCAGAGGCAGCCAGTATAGTTCTTCAATCACCATCGACCAGTGATGTTGGCTCATCGCAAGAAAGCAGCAGCAATGTCCCTCAATCAACACAGGTTGTTGTAGCTCATCTGACGAGTGTTGAACAACCACAGCCGCAACAACAATCACATTTGCAAGTACAAGCCCAAGTACATGTGGAAGGAGAGGCAGCGCAAGGAGATGCGCAAGCAGAGGTGCATGGAGGGTCACAAGTGCCCACAATAGTTGTTCCTCCCGAAGTAGGGGCACATCAGGAAATTGACAATCAAGGCGAGGTATCATTTGAGGAAGCCACTCCTCCTGATGATCCTTCATTGTCTTCCACACCCCTAGCAAGGAAGAGATCAAGGGTGGTGTCTACATCCTCTTCAAGCACACCTCCTTCTGATGATACGGATCAAACTTGGGAACCAGCACCACAGCCGTCTGAGAGTGAGGCACACCATGATCCAACAAAGGTAGTTAAGCGTAAAAGGAAGCTCGTCCAAAGTCTCAGAGTTATGGAGTGTGATGAGGCTCAACAAGAAGTGGCGGATACTGCTGCTGATGAAGACTCTGCCAACGACGACCCAGTCATCATAAAGGTCACTGCAGCCCCAGCGGGCATGCAGCAAACAGACATTTTGACCCTAGCCCGAAGAGCTGCTGCGCGTGATGATGATGATGATGATGTTGTCGATGAGGAGGCAGTGGAAACACCACAATCATTGGAGTTAAGTAGTACACCAACTCGTCCCGCTTCCATATTTCTTTCTGGCAAGAAGAGACCTCCGTCAACCTCGACCTTAATTAGTGGCGGTGAAAGTGCAAAACGTACAAAAGTTGGGCAATCCAGATCCTCCACTTCATCTGGCATTAGCTTCATGACCACCACCACCAGTATCGCCGCCTCCTCCAGGTCCCACAGACACTTCAAGTCCCCAGTTTGGGACTTCTTTACTGTTTGTCCCAAAAATCCAAAGTTTGCCATTTGTACCCTTTGTAAGCTTGCAGTTAGTCGTGGTAAGTCAGGTACCAACTATGGTACCGGCGGCCAGAGTGGTCATCTTGAGAGAAAGCACGCTGTCAAATGGTTTGCGCACCTAGATGCGATCAAGAAAGGCCAAAATCAAGGAAACGTTGATGTTTCATCTGATGATGACGAGCAGGAAGAAGACGTGTCAAACACGTCCCTTACACCCAGTACCCCTGTCAGCAGCACACCCAATGTGAGGCACACTAAGAGTGTTGGAGCGAGTGAGACACCAACGCACAAAAGTTCACCAGCGAGCAAAATTGGGTCAACGAAGTCATTATCAGCCCGTAAATGCTTGGTCCAGGGCAACATTAGAACAATGCTTACTTCAGACGTGCCATATGAACGCAACCACCCACTGACGCGTCTGTATAACACTAAGCTGGCTAAAATGCTAGCTGTGGACCTTCTACCTTTTTCTTTTGTAGAAGCGGTAGGTTTTCTTGAATTAGTGGCAACGCTCTGCCCTAAATGGAAAGTTCCGAGCCGGTTCTATTTTGCCAGAGTTGCGGTTCCAGCACTACATGAAGATGTGCTGCAGGCGATTGGGGCAGCTTTGCAGAAGAGTGCTGTTCACACAATACATCTGACAACAGACATGTGGACCAGTGGCCCAGGCCATGATTACATGTGCATCACTGCACACTGGGTCTCTTTTTCAGGTGTTAAAGCAAAGCTAAACGCAGGTGTTGACCCGGACAAAGTTTTCAAAGCTGCTCGGAAACATGCAACACTAGCCATGTTTGGCTTGGAGAAAAGTCACACAGCAGAAAACCTTTTGCAAGAGTTTAACAAAAAGGTCTTGACAATGCTATCCCCCCTAAAACGCAAGATTGGTTATGTTTCCACGGATAATGGCTCCAATGTAGTTAAGGCCATGTCGGAGGGTGGCTATTTCAGAGTGCCATGTTTGGCGCACTGTATCAACCTGGTAGTTCAAAAATTCTTGAGTGATAGAGACAGTGCAGCGTTCGCGGTAATGGCCACCTGCCGCAAAATGTGCAACCATTTCAGCCATTCTTTTAAGGCCCGGAAGCATCTGCGGAGACTGCTACTTCAACGTAGAATGCCAGTGAAAGCACTCATCCAGGAGGTGGCAACACGTTGGAACTCAACCTTCTACATGCTTGAGCGTCTGTATGAGCAGTATACGGTACTCGATCACTATTTCTTCACAGAGGGTACATCTCAGAAGGAGGACCTGCGGATGAGTGCGGCGCAATGGGACATAGTTAAAAGCCTGACAGACATGCTTCGTCCTTTTGAGTTCTTCACGCGTGCAGTCAGCCAGGAGGACTGTAATTTGGGAAAAGCTATCCCATTGTTGTGCATGCTGGAGCACCAACTGATGGCGGTGTCTTCTGAGTTTGAAAAAGAAGATGAAGAAAAAAAAAACCATTTCATTTTGTCAGAGAAATTATTAGAGCGCCTACGTGGTGATGAACGTCTTCAAAAGATCAAGTCAGATCAGCATTACATTTGTGCTACTATTCTGGATCCACGCTACAAAAAGGCGCTGGCAGGCGAAGCATTCTTTCCTTTTGATGATGCAGATGTTCAAAAGTACAAACATTGGTTAGCCTTGTCAGCCAAGAGGTTTGAAAAAGAACGGCAGGTTATTGAAGGAGAAGCCAGTACATCAGCATCAGCATCAGCAGGCCATCCCCAGTCACAAGAATCCACTTCTGCACCTGTGGCTGGGGCACAAGTGACCTCTCAGCCGTTAAAGACACCGGCAACTGGATCATCTGCACCACACACAACAAAAACAGTGGCTGTTGTAGAGGATTGGCTAAGTTTGCTTGGGTATGGTTCTCGAAAAAATGTCACAGCCACAGCAAAAAGTAAGCAAAGTGGAGGAACCGTTGATGACCTTGAGTCGATGGTGCAGGACTATATGAATGACTCAACAGTGGTCTTTCTTAATGAGGAGCCATTGCAGTATTGGCATGGCAAAAAACAATTGTGGCCACAGCTCTACAACCTGGCTATAAACTATTTGTCTTGCCCACTCGCAAGTGTGTCTTCTGAACGTGTTTTCAGTGCTGCTGGTGGCATTGTAACTCCCAAACGGAGCCGCCTCTCGCCCAAAAATGTGGAGCGGCTGACAATGATCAAGATGAATCAGCACCTCATACCACCAGATTACAAAGTACGAGAAAGCACGCCGCATGAAGACGAGGAGGACGGCAACGTAGATGAGGGGATTTTTTCTCTGTTCGGTGGCACTAACCTCATCCAGCCTGAATTCGCAGAGTATGATGACGAAATCTTGTTCTTATTCCCTGACACCGAGCCCTGAAAAGGAGACAATCAATCAAGAACTTTCTTTTTCGTCCTTATTCACTTTTATTCCTGTGTGCTTTGTGTCTCTCTTTCTTTGTTTTGCACAGTTAATTAAATTCAAACTTTAATCACCTAATCCCAAAAACAAGACCATCATCAGAACTGTCTTCACTTGTTTGCTTATTGCTTTGAAGGTGCCGCAGTCTACATTCCTCAGGTTCACAAGTTCCGAAGAACATGCTCCTCTATCCTCCTCCTCCAGACTGCGATTTCCCTCCAAGCAGAGTGCTGGTTTACGCCCAATGAAGAAAGACTCAGCACTTGTGGGGGTGTTGTACTTCTTTGCGGGTGAGTTGACGGATTTGGGCCCATTGCTGTGAAGCTCTAATAATGGACAAAAGTGTTTTGGACCAAATATGAGGTGGAAATTTCTTGCCGTTTTTGCTGACTTGCTTGCCTTTGAGGTGCTCTTTGGCGGGGTTCCGGGGGTTTGTGGGTAATTTTTGGTGTCTGTCGAAGCACTGCTGCGACAGTCTAATCTTGATTGCATTTGCTTTACAGGAAATCCGTGGTGGAAAACAGGAGTTATGATGATTGATGATGATGACCTAGCTGAACAGCGCCGCATTTGGACCGAAGGCCGAGAGATATTGTAAGTATGAGATTGAGCTTTTTCGCTGTTTGGGGGTGTTGTCGGGTGTTTTTTTGCGGGTGGGTTGGCGCCGGCGGGTCTTGCCTGGGGCATTCCTGGGAAGGTCTAATACCGGATAGAAGTGTTTTGGACAAAATCCATAAGGAACAGCCTTTTTTTTGCTATTTCTTCTGACATCTTGCTCAATGTAGCATTTTGGGGGGCTTCCTGCTGTTCGTGGGTGGGTTGCGGCCGGGGTCTCTGTCGAAGCACTGCTGCGACAGTCTAATCTTGATTGCATTTGCTTTTCAGGAAATCCGTGGTGGAAAACAGGAGTTATGATGATTGATGATGATGACCTAGCTGAACAGCGCCGCATTTGGACCGAAGGCCGAGAGATATTGTAAGTATGAGATTTAGCTTTTTCGCTGTTTGGGGGTGTTGTCGGGTGGTTTTTTGCGGGTGGGTTGGCGCCGGCGGGTCTTGCCTGGGGCATTCCTGGGAAGGTCTAATACCGGATAGAAGTGTTTTGGACAAAATCCATAAGGAACAGCCTTTTTTTTGCTATTTCTTCTGACATCTTGCTCAATGTAGCGTTTTGGGGGGCTTCCTGCTGTTCGTGGGTGGGTTGCGGCCGGGGTCTCTGTCGAAGCACTGCTGCGACAGTCTAATCTTGATTGCATTTGCTTTTCAGGAAATCCGTGGTGGAAAACAGGAGTTATGATGATTGATGATGATGACCTAGCTGAACAGCGCCGCATTTGAACCGAAGGCCGAGAGATATTGTAAGTATGAGATTTAGCTTTTTCACTGTTTGGGGGTGTTGTCGGGTGGTTTTTTGCGGGTGGGTTGGCGGGTCTTGCCTGGGGCATTCCTGGGAAGGTCTAATACCGGATAGAAGTGTTTTGGACAAAATCCATAAGGAACAGCCTTTTTTTCAAGGTCAAATTTTGTTCTAAAACACAGTAGTACACCTACCTTGAGGGGAAAGATCCGCTATAATATTTTGGCCATACTTATTTATCCTTAAAAAGGTGACTCAGACAGAGCACGCAATTTCAAAAATATTGTACTGTCTATTAGGGAAATCAAAGTGTGACTTTTTGCACCACACAGCGTACATACCTTTTATTTATTTATCAGTGGTATTGTAATAGCACTTCCTGTTTTCCGTTCAATAATTACAGGCCGGGTTTCAGTCAACATCCGCCAGGCAGGCAGTGGACAGGGTGTCTTCTGTCAGTGGTCACCACATTGATGGACGAAGCGTCAGCTGGAATGGAGGAGTGCCGCCAATAAGAGGAATTGTTTGCTGCATGCTTATTACTTACCAAATTCAACAGGACAACTCCAACAACATACGCAATACAGATACAGTATCCATTGTTGTCTTTTATTCTATGAGTGTGACTGCATGTGCTTACCTTTAGTTTGTAACCAAAGATTGTCTGTATCTTCAATTATTGTTTGTCCATGCTCTGCTTTTTTTTTCTTCTCTCAACAAAACCTACCCAAAAAGAAACCCCCATTCCCATCCATTTTACAAACCCTAACCCTCTTCCCCCGGGCTGTGTTGTTTTGCTTGATGTCTGACTAAAATGACATCAATAATTCCACACACTTGCTGGGGAGGATAAGGTCATAGCAGCAACAGACTGGTGAAGGAATACGAGGATATCTTCTAGACTTACTCAGCTTCAGTACTATATCTTCTAGTAGTAGTAGCCAATGTCAAATAAATTCAACGCAAGTACTAGTTATACTTGCAAGCAAATACTTTACCATTTGTTAGGCTACATTATGGCACTGTTCTAGTGTACTGTCACCTGCTATTTTCTCGATCGTACCGTAACCGTTGTAATGCTACAGTAAGGAGGACAAACAAGGTTTCGTTTTCTTTTTTTCCATAGGCATGCAACTGCCACTGTGTCACACCACTAGTACCACCGCAATGAGGAAATGTCACCCGCCCAGGATTGACAACGTTAATCCCCATTTCACCTGGAGCCAGCACTGGGCCTAGCCCTAATTTCTAACACAAATTACAGGTAAGATAAGCGTTTGGTGGGAGGTAGTATAATGGAGTATTATTTCGGAGTAGACAAGAGATTGACGGTTGTACTACTAAAGTCCGACGACTGTTCAGGAAAACAAAGTTACTGTTACACCCCCGCCCCCCACCCACCAGACTGAAAAGCAGTAAAAAACAGGTATGGTCAGATAAAGTTGAAAAATATATTTATTTAGCCCTAACAAAATAATCTCCCTCACCCACCCTAACCCCAACGATTGTCTCTGAAACGTCCCAAAACGATCCCAACTCCCAAATCCCACCCCCCAAAAGTCTATAAAAAAAGGGCAAGGGACACTCCACTACTGGAGGGTGCTGGTGCTGGTGCATGATGCGGCATGGGCATCATACTCCTTGCGGAGGGTGGCAAGCTCGGAGCGGAGGCCCTTAACCAAGTTCTTATACCTCAGGACCTCCTGCTCCAGGTTGGACATGCGGACTCGTAGGCGGCGTTGGCGGTCCTTGCAGCTCCTGTGGGGGGCAGCTGGTATTTCGGTTGCTTGGCGGTGGCGGTCGTCTTTCTTAGCCCGGCTCGGTCCCGCTGGCTTAGTCACGGAGGAGGATGCAGTGGTCACAGTCGAGGATGTCGTTGTTGCCCCGCTCGACTGCGTTTCCTCCTCCTCCTCCAGGGCCACCAGCCGCCGATATTCGGCGACTGTGGCCTCCAGCCTCCGTTGCCGGGCCAATCTAGCCTGCTCCCTCCTTGTTGTTGATTTGGAAGGAGCAACTATATGAAGAAAGAAAGACATAGTCTGTAACCAATGCTCCTTATTAATAACACAAAGTGATTGAGCCGAAAGTTGGGTCACAGAGTACAAGTAGCAAATTGAAAGCACAGTACATAACTATTGAGGACAGTATCTATGTAACCTCCCACTTCTGCATCCTTGCTCTAACAGTAGTGGTAGTTTAATGAACTAATTCTACGACCACTATGGACTTCCATTACAGTCGACTATGACAGTACACCAGTCTTATTCTTCTTCTTCTCTCTTGTTTAGGGAAATGTGTACGTTATCTTATGCAAGCCGGCAGAATGACATGGACAGCACAGTGAACTTGCACCCGAGAAAAAAAGTTGCACACCATGATGAGTGAGACAGACTTGCGTTACTGTACCGGTCCAGTACATGCAGGTGGTGAAGCTATTACTTTTCTATTACGGGTGGCACTGAGAATACTCTGTTACAAGGGCTACTGCTTAATTAATTTACCTTTCACCCTACAGTGCAAATGAGTACTAGAAAAGGAAAATGAAGAAGCTAACTAATTTGATTATCTATCACTTCACATGGGACGTATTTAATGACAGATGAGATGACTTTAGGTGCTTTGCTTAATATTGAGTGAACAGTGATACACCCACACATGAATGACGTACTACAAGTAAACTAAAGTTATTAAGAGAGGTACGGAGTGTCCACCGTAATAACCAGATATATGCTGTGAATGCAAACGCAATACAAAGTACTGCTACTATTCATGGTAGTATTGGACACATTTACAATTTCTTTTCCTTGCCTTCCCTGCACTGGAACGGACGTGCGGGTGCGGTGGTACATGCTCTTCAAGGTAACACTTACTTCACCTGGCGACCATCTACTCTCTCTAGATACACATGTGCTATCTAAGAGTCAGAGAATACCATGCTCCAGGCATCCATTCAGTCAAAGTATACGCACACATACAGTTTCTGTTTCACCCACCCAGGCTGCTGTCCTTCCACCCATCCTTGCTTCATCATTGACCCAGCCATGCACCATACCATATTCTTTCCTTCCCAGCCACCTCGGGGGCCAAGCAAACACATATCGTTCTTCTTTGCCAGCCATCATACAAGTTCGCGTCCCACTTATTTACACCCTTCTTTCGCTTTTCGTTCATCCCATCCATCACGTTCGTCTAAGAACTTATTGGGATTCTTCTCACCAAAAACTTCACAGCTAAGTCGAAGTACATTTCGAGGAGGCTACTACCTGGTTGATTTGTAATTGTAATACACCCGTGCAGAAAGCACACTATGCAGTCTTCAATCTCAATAAGTAAGGAATATATAGCTTACCTGTTTCCGCCACCACCGTTTGATCCCCCACAGGAACGTCCGCCGGCTCTTGTACCGCCTCCTCCCCAGAGGCCTCCGAGTCCTGGTCCAACACAGCCACCTCCGCGCTGGCCCCGTCACCAGATGTTACACCTACAAAGTACATTTAAGAATGTTAGAATACACCACTCACTACTATATAATATTTGGTCTAGGAGAAATGTTAAAAAAACAGAATACAATGTAATAATTTGTGACTGTCTACTCCATAGTAAAAATGTCCCATTTTCCAGGGAAGGCTGTTGTCTTGCTGCACTTTTATGCACAACTGATGAATGCTTGCTTTTGATTTTTAACACGCACCACTTTTTCTCCTAACAGACAGAAGCTTGACTCCTGAGTCCTAAGAACACGACCAGGATCAAGTTCAAAACAGGTGAGAGCTCGGCTCGACCACAAGAAATGTGTCCAATTAATCGTCAGCACTAACCACTTTTCCGTTTTCAGTTAAATAGTTTTATGACAAAGTAGATTTTAATAAATGTGTTTACTTTTAATAAAGCTTTTAAACTTAAATAGACTCTGTGGTTTTTGTTCCTCTAGACTAGAGTGGATGAGCTAAAGGTTTTGGAATTTTTGCAAGCATGAGTGCCTCTGACACTTCTTGACTGTGCTGTGACTCCGTACTACTCTCTTGTCCTGCGTACGATAATCTAGAGATCATTGGGGATCTATAATCGGTGACTTCGGGAGCTGAATGACTCTGCCACACTATCTAGTCAGTAAGGAGACAGTGCATAGAGGTATTGCTGAATATAATGGGAGTCCAATGGAATAGCCAAATGTCCAATCTTAGTTAGCTACACAGACAGACTAATAAGAATAGTCTAGTAATACCACAGGGAGTCATATTCGAGGCAGGATAAGAATTTATATCCAGTCTACAAGAAGATCAAAGACGATTTAGAAAAAATCGAATGAGGAACGCTAGGAAAAAATAGGTACTGTTTATTAAAATGTAAACTTACTGGGGCCAGCAAAGGAGCCCTCGCCTGCCCGATCCTGGCCTGCATCCTCAGCACCCTCCTCCTGTGTCCTCTTGCCCTTGGGGGGAGCTGATGTACAACATGAAAGAAAGAAAAACCAGAAAACATGGATGAGATTTTTCAACCAAATCAAACATTTCAAAAGAACAATAACAACATATTTTGGAAAAATAGCAAATAGATAGACAACTATTCCACGGGATCTATCTCATGTGGTATACTACGTTATTCGTATTGCCTGATTTGCGGAACGTTGACTTAGAAAGTTCCTATGTAACTCAATAAACAGACTACTAAAGAGGTTTGCCTAGGCCTGGCACTGCAGGCAGCAGTGCGCAACACGTGACAGACAAAGTCCATCCTGCTTGCAGATCAGTGAATACTCAAACTATCAATCCACCCGCCACCACCGCCACTATTTCTTCTTATAGCCATGTGTCTAAAGGAAGGACTGGACTTCAGTCTGTTGGGGCTGATAGAAGTCCCTTGCGGAAGTTGCGGCTCATTTTCCTCCATTGTTGCGTGCCTTTTCTGACGCAGCGGCAGAACAAAAGACTCGCCATGGTGTTGGTGCGGCGTTACGTATATATTAAAAAAAAACACATATGGGCATATGGGCGATGCATCACGTTGTAAAGCCCTGCGCCATCAGGGGGCGTTCCGGCGCAAGGGAGGGCGTACCTGCGCAGGAACGAATCCTAAAAGTGGCTGAGGGAAATCTACAAGATGTCAATCAGTCACTTTTAGGACAATGATGCATGACTCAAACCCTGCGCGCTTGAAGCCGACGTATGGCTTGATGCAGCATTGGGGAGATAGGGTACCCCAGAGCATTGCTGGAGCTGCGCCATCGTTGGCACGCAACTCCAGCAATGCGCTGCCTTTACGGCACAGATGCGTAAGGCTTCTGTGACGTTTTGGGCCAATGGGTGGTGGTGGCATGGCACACAATTACTGCCGCATCCCTGCTACTTTGCAGGGATGCGCCGGTAATTGTAAATATGACCCTTACTGTCTAGCATTACGCAGTTCTTTTCTTTACACTACACTCATACATAATTTCTCAGGCCAATGAAATGCTTCTGAACACAACATACAAAACAAAGAAGCATAGTAGCAAGCAAGGCTACTGAGAAGGAGAGCAGTGCACCTGAAATGCATAGAAGATTTTGAAATATAATTTACCTCAATGTAATCGGCAGCATTATTGCTCTTGGTAAAGAACAAAGATTTGCAAATAACAGAGCAGGATAAAACAGAGTAGTAAATGTACTACTACTACTACTCACCAAGCCCGGGGACCTCTACGCCGAGCGCGTCCAGCAAGTCCCGCTCCCGGTCCATGACATCGGTCCAGCGGTGGGTGGCCTGGTTATATGTGCGCCGGACCCCAGAGATCTTGTACATGGCCCGGCACACCTTCTCCCACCGCTTGCGACGCTCCCGGATGCCATAGCCGGTCGCGATCTTGCCGCCTCCCAGGATCGTCTTGGGGAGGCGGCGCTGGACATGGAAGATCAGTGCCGCCACTTCCTCCGCGCTGAAGATCTCCCTCGGGACCACTTGCTCCCCCCTTAAACGCCCGCACGGGAGCCGGGCACGGGGTGCGGGACCCTTCCCCTTCTCAGGGTGCTTCCCGGCTCCCTTTACCATGGTCTGGGCAGAAATAGAGTTAAATGATAAACAAGAAATAGAATAGTGAAGAAGAAAAGAAAAGAGTTTAAAAAAGTAGTTTAAAAGTAACTAAAAGCTGCAGAAAACACAAAAATATAGAGCTAGAAAAATAGAGGGATAGATAATAAGTAAAATTAGATCAAAAAAACTTCAAACAAGCAAAGGATGGCAGAGATTGAGAGAGGATAGAGAAAGCATGCCCAGAACCATAGCAATGAATGAGAAACAAGATGGCCGCGCCCGTTCACGACCGCGTGGGTAAGTTCGCGCGAGATTTTCCTTGCGAGTACGCGCGAAATTGTACTAGCGAGCAGCACACTTTGCGAGATTACACATAGCGGGCGGAAACGGAATTACGTCACGCCAACAAGATGGCCGCGCCCGTGTACGACCGATAGGGTAACTTGGCAAACGTATAGCTAGAAGCGCCTCGCGAACACGCGCAAGATCACGCGAACATACACGTCGCAAAAAAAACAATTTTGTATTCGCACGTATTCGCGGCTTCCGAAATCGATCTCGCACGGATTCGCGCCCCAAAAAACGCGCGAAATTGCAGAAAAAAACGATTTTAGCTAAACTGAAAGCAATGAGCAGGTGCAAAAGTTCAAACTTAACATTAGTAACATTCAAGGTAGTGCTTCCTGATGGGCCCCTCCAAAGTTTGCAACTATTCTATGACCCTGCTATGACCCAAACAGCAGGCTCATAGAATAGCTACAAGTAGACCATAAAGGTCCTGTGAAAAAAAAATTTCACTGCAACAAAAAGCAAATTACAGATAAGGAAGGAAGCAGGTGCCAGCCAGACTGGAACTTTCAAAATTACTGACACATTAATGAAACACAAATTAATTGATGGCAGTTGAAGAAGGGCAGGTGTGCTTGCTTTTTTCAACCACCATAATCTACAGTGATAAATAAACCTAATGGGTGGCAGTGAGGATGTACCAGAGGGTGGCATGGGTGTCCCAGAGGGTGGCAGTGGTGAAACAGAGGGTGCTGTGAACCTGTGATGATAAACCAGACGTTGAAACAACATAGTCGCGGCCGTTGCGAGCCGAAAAGTAAGTTCGCAATTGCGAACTTGTCCCAAAATCGGCGCGAACGCGCGCCAACACAAAAAACGGGAAAATCCGCAAATCCGCTAGAGTTCGCGGATCTTCGCGGATTGCGAATCCGTAAATCCGCAAGTTCGCGTACGCGAGATCCGCTAGATCCGCCCATGCTTAATTATCCCATCCATCCATCACTTACCGCAGAGGAACTACGATTGGTAACATGATTAGCCCTAGCTATCCCAAAAATATTCGAAAGACATCTTGGCTGCATACCCTTAATAAGGGTTCCTACAGATGTGGGAATTGCAGTATGTGTAGGATGGCAATACATGGCACCAAATCATTTAACTATAATGATTCGGGTACTTACTATATTAAAACCCACATTGACTGCACGACCAATTACGTAGTATATGCGATTCTATGTAAATGTGGTAAGGTATATATTGGGAGTACCATCAGAAAAATGAAAGATCGTGTCAGTGAACACTTCAGAGGCTTGAAAAATAGGGATACGAGAGTCCCAATAGCAGCCCATGCCATGGAATGTCCGGCGCAAATGGAACATCTGACCATGTCTTTCCATGGCATAGAAACGGTACCGATGGATATTAGGGGTGGCAATAGGGAGCTGAGGTTACGACAACTGGAAGCTCGTTGGATAATGCGGGCTCATGCGGTGGAGAGGGGATTAAACTTTGAAGATGAACTGCAATTCTTTTTGGTGTAATGTCATGGCTTACCAATATGCTGCTTTTCCCCCAGCTCGCTGCCTTGTGTCTAGGTACCCAGTAACAACACACTTTTGATGAACTCTCCATGTGGGACGACACTTGTTAATTGTACAACTAATCATAATCATGTAGCTATACGGCAATTCTCATTTCCTGTTAAAATGATCAATCTTTTTTGTATAACTTTGGAACTTGGCTGAGTGTCCTTTTATAATATGTAATATATATTATGTAATTATTTAATTGTCCTCCATTGCAAATAGTGGGTCTCTCTCAATTTTATGGCTCTCTGTCTTCTTATTACTTTATTAAGTTTATTGAGGTTTGATATTCACTCATGATCACACTTCTGACCGGATATTAGATCGGATTAATCTTATGGCCCTCTGTTTTCCTTTCACCCTATTAACATCTCACTGATGCGTGACATTCATTCATGTTCACACTTGTTACTGAATATTAGATCTGAATCTTATATTTCTACTTACAATCTAACGAATGGTCTTTCACTATAAGATGGCGCTGGCGCTTTCTACCTCACTTCAGCAGACGTGCGCGACAGTCCTTTCTTTATTACGTTTACCATGCAGTTTACCGATATAGGAGCCGGACATCATGGCGCTGATACAGCACGCGGCTTGACTTGGAAACGTGGTTCTCTGCACTCGGAGGTATATTTTTCTAACTTTTAATTAAGAATAGGACTTATATTACTTACTCGGATTGGTTAGATACTTGGTGTATGTTATTGCGTTTACCTCGAGGGACTTCTGGAGTTATTGATACATCTTCGGGGATTTTCGTTTTTATGACTGCAAGGAGATGACTACTAAATCAAATTATTGAAGTCTCCATATGGGTTCTGGTACTCCTTGAAACCACTGATAGTGAGCCGCTTGGTTGGGCTTTATTGATTATTTGTTTTACTCAGGCAGGATTCGTTCTTATACACAGAAGGAACATTATCACCGATTATTGTAATTACGTTTGGCTCCTAGGACAGGATCCCTTCACCTGAATTATAATGATGAGCAATATGGATATATACTAACGGTGTCCCTGGACATTTTTGGATACAACTTGTTAAGGACTGGACATTTTCGATATACCTGCGCACTGGGATGATCTGATTTATCGCGTGAGTGCAAAACATGAATGTGGTTCGTTTTTGGGCTATATTGTTTTGGTATGTGTACATTTACAGATTTTATCTATGAACACAGCATGTAATTTTGGAATAGCGACCTTTCCTTTTTATATTCTTTTGATTTTCAGTATACAAGGTGTTTTCGAATTCAGAATCAAACACTATTGTTATCTGCTTCACGGAACTGCGTATCTTGTGACTTATATGGTGAGCATTACTCTCATTGTCTGAGATATTTGGATCATATTCTTTGGCTATATTGGTTTCTATGCATTTACGAGTTGGACCAAATGGTCTTGGATAGGCTCAGGATACACCCCTTTTTTTCTTGGGGGTGATTGACTGTTGGGTCACTGATATTTCTAACCTTACACCACTACTGGCCTTGCATGATTAGATTTCTGATCTGTTATTTCTTTGGTTGCTATTCTTCTCTTTAATTACGATCTATTGGCTAATGCACGTATCTTTTTACGCCTTTTTTATATTTCTCTCACGAATGTTGGGTGTTCCACAACACTACCATAAAAATATTTCTCCCTATTTCTCTCTCTTATGATTAGCTCTGGTGCTTTAACTTGTTTTGTTAATAGCAACCTAAATCCGCAACATCAACTGAACCTTGCTGTTTATGTAAATATGAATGGAGTATTAATGTCATGTTGGGAGGGGTACTGACATTGAAGCCCTACACAATTCGGACATAACCTTCACTGTTCGCTAGTTTAAAATATGAGTTTGTGGCCACTTTGTACTATATGACAACTTATAGAATTAGTAGCTAATTGTGGGATCTTGCTTCTTTGGTAAGGGGGAATGAATTTGTGACTTTGCTTTTTGTAACACTTACAGCCCTGATGAAGTCTGAGGTCTTTTAGACCTAGACGAAACACGTGTTGGCAGCGTTTGGTTTTTCTATGCATGGGTGAAGATTGGACTCCATCACCAATGAAAATAAATCAAGAAATTTGAAAAGAAACTGAAATCTTGGAATTTAATACTTGAACCTTTACTTTGTTGTATTGTTTAGCTCAGGACATAATGTGTGTTTTGTAACTGTACAAGGGTGGCTCAGTCTGAGTTACATTGTTTGATTTTGGTGGGGTGACTGAAATCTTGTCCTTAGAGCTTATCTGATATTGTATCTTATACACTTGTTGTTCCTCTCAGCGCAATTAACCCTCACTCACCCGTTCTTTTTGGTTGGAACTGTTAAAATACCGAATTCAGGTGTGCATGCACATGTGTGCATGCACATGTGTGCATGCACACCTAGCCATGTGACATACAGACATGCCCTTAGGGCATGTCTGTGTGACACATGGCGCACATGCCTATTTTTGGGGTGCCAGAGGGTGTCAAAGTGACACCCCCTGCACCCTTGCAAAATTCGGTATTTACAGATTCTGTAATTACAGAATCGGTATTGCCCATTGATTCCTATGGGCTTCAAGGCCCATAGGAATCAATGGGCAATACCGATTCGGTATTTACAGATTCGGTAAATACCGAATCTTAACGATTCGGTATTTACAGAATCTGTAATACCTACATCTCCCCCCTTCATATTTACCGACTCTTAAATACCGAATCGGTAAAATTCGGTATTTAAGAGTCGGTAAATATGAATTACCTACATCTGGCCCTATATGTTAGGGATAGGGGGGAGGGCCAAAAACCTTTCCCTATATTGCAGCTGTGCTGTCACTGGGTCACCTAACCATAAAATCGTGGCGAACAGCCCTAAATGGCTGGTTAAATATCCTTGGACTACTTCCTTTAACGGAACATAGCCCAAAACTGCTAAAGTCGCCAGGACTGGACCACTCCCCAATAATCCCAGGGGACAAACCTCCCCTTGGTTGGCTGCCCCCAGACCCTCAATGGGTGAGAGAGGCGCAGTATAGACCACTGACACAGTTTTGTATGAAAAAGGCTGCTTTTATTGAAACAGGTGCACATCACACAATTTCCAGTCATTCCGCAATAATGACCCAAAACCTCGCTATTCAAACTTTGTCACCTATCGGTTTTCCTGCCCCCACCCCTAAATGCCCCACCCCCACATCACTTAACCCAGCACATATCTACCTCCTACTGTTCTTCACTTCTGCCATCGTGACCTTTAACTTCCCCTACAACATATCTCTGCACCTATTAACATGTAACTAACCTAACTTTCTATAGCATAACCTTTAACTTTCAGCCTCCTCCAGGTGTGAGCTTAACACCCTCCTTCTCATCCAATCGCCACTCAATAAAAGGCTTTGATCCTGACTTTTTCTGTCCTCAAACCCCCATGCCCTCATCATAGCTAGAACCTTCTTCAACTGTAGCAAATACATATCCATACCACATAAAGAAAGATATACACCATCTCCCTGTAAGAAATCATCTTTGTCATATCTCAAGTGTGGATAGTCTATCCTGCTGAAACCTTCCTCCCTACAGAACAATCTCATCTCCCTGTTAATCTTTCTCCTGGCTTTATCTATCACCGCTAGCTTGATAGCTCCCCGCAACTTCCCCTGGGGATAAACTCTGTCCAAATAACAATACAACCTGACCACAGCTGCCTGATCGCCTTCAAGACTTTTTCATTGCTTTCATCAGTGCCAATCTTTTTTCTACAGCCAAATCATTCTGTTCAAGATAGACCAGTAATACATACGGCATCTTTTTCCAATCAAGACCTGTTTAAGCTGTATAGCAATTCCGTCGAGTGCATGCTCCCTTTCCGGTGCCACTTGACTGAAAACAAACTTGCATCAAACCCCAAATTGCGAATGTGTCCTCTCTGTGCTGATTGTATTTCTGCCCATTTTACAAAGTAATGCCCTACTATCCATATGGACTAACTGCCCGGCTTTGCGCAAGGAACTAAACCTGTGAAAACAGCAACAGCAATACGAGAGAGCAGTGTACTGATCTTCAACAATCCCCTCCCAGACTCAAATATCTCCTGAAACAGTAAGACAACTACCTTACCAGACTCATGATGTGCTCTTGACTTCAACCTCTCCTGCCCACTTCGATCTCCACCTCAACCCGAATAGAATGTGTGCCATATTCGCCTGCTGCCATCCCGAATTGACACAGCACCTGGTGCGGCACAGCTGGCAGTTAAAGAGCTGTTACTAGGCCACCGTCCTTATGCCTGAAAATCCCCCCGCCTGGGCTCCCTGTGCAGGTACTCAGCTTGTCTCCCCACTTTACTGGGCAGTTAGCATCTACAGCAGAGGTCTTCAAACTTTTTTGCTCAGAGCCCCCTAAGTAAAAGGTTTTGAGGCCGGGCCCCCCCCCCCACAATTTATGACAAGGATTGGGGTAGCAGGAGCGACATAGCTGCGTTCAGGGGTCGGGGCTTATGACATACTTTCAGGAGTACTTTTTCTATAGCGTATAAACCGCACTAACTATGAGATTTACAAAACAGCAAATGCATCAAACAAAAACATGTATTATCCCAAACAAACTTATCCCCATAATTGGGTTGTTATAAGCCCCTCACTCTCTTGGACCCCCAATGCACCACATCTGCTGCACTAATCATAAATGCAGTCCTGAGTAGCAGGCAATAGCCTCTGAATCTTTTACCTCTTCCCCACCATGACGGACCATCACCTCGGTCCTAATGCTAGAAAGGAAAATAAGCTACCATGCCCTTTTTTTAAAGGTACACAGTCTTAATTGTGATGCAGTGGGCCCCTGAAACTTCTGGACCCCAGTCTGGCCTCAATTGCTTCCTTAATGATAACCAGCAGTGGCCACTTACACACCTGGCAGCAGTTTCAGCTTTACTAATGAATGGCCCTTTAAAAAAAAAGAGACCACTTATATTGTCCCCTTCTTTGGAGTACTTCTCTGAAGAAGCTGTCTCTGGCCATTTGGAAACATAAAAATGAGCCCCCATACAGTGTGCCCTATTCTGGGCATTCTCTTTGACAATGTCTAGTATCTCAATCCTTTCCTCTGTCTCATAGACCATTACTGTGAGGCCCCACGTGTTGAGAGGATTAGGGCTCTGCATCTGAATGCAACCCTGCTGGCCTTCTACCTGCCACCCATGGACTCCGCATTCACAAAAAAACTGCCCCTGAATGCTGACTTTGCCCCTGAATGCTGGTTGATGCTGACTTTGAGGAGACTCTGCCTGAAAGTGAAAGGTGTGGTGGTAGTGCAGAAAGGTAATGAAGAAACCAACCTTCTTACCAGTCATTAATTGATTAAGTCCCTTAAAGTCAGGGCAACAGGAACTATGGGTTTCTGCAGCAGCAGCGTTTTCCACATAATTATTAAGCTGTTATTACATTATTTTATGCTCACTTAAATGACTGTGAAAACACAAAACCCTTTGTATTGCATTGTAATTGCATTTACATAGCGTTTGCTACCCCTCGTGGGGTGTTGAAGTGTTTTTTTCATCGAGTAGCACGCTACTCTGGAACCCATACAGCATTAGTGGTGAATTAGTATAATGAAATATGAAAGTAATTTGAGTGGTGGACTGTTAGTCGGTGATTTGGATTGAGAAGGATAGCGAAGGGGTAGAAGAGGGAAAAAGGTTTGTATTTATATAGCGCTTGCTACACCTCATGAGGTGTTGTAGTGCTTTTTCGGCAGTAGCACGTTACCCTGCAAGCCATAAAGGATTACTGGTGAATTAGTATAGTGAAATATGAAATTAATTTGAGTGGTGGACATGTTACTCTGTTATTTGGATTGAAAGGGATAGTGGAGGGATAGAAGATGGAAGAAATTAATTTTTTGTTTTTTTTGTTTTGGATCTCATAGCAGTAGGAGGCTAGGTATGAGTAAAAGGGAGATGGAGGGGGATGAGGGCAAACACATGCCCTCGCAGAGAACGCACTAGTCCACCAAGCCACCAGACCCAGCATTTCTTTCCGGAGGGAGCGATTTGCATTTCACAAATTTCTAAATCCACCGATTCTCCCTCCCCTCCCCCCCACAATCTACTGCTCCCCCCCCCTTGCTAGCTTACTTGTGGCAGGAAACAAGCAGAAGTTACCCCGGTGTGCACCCAATGTGCGCCAGCTCTGCCAGTTCCAATGAAATACGCAGGTGAGTGTGGTAAAACCAAGGAAAATTCACACTTGCTTAGTTTGCATTCAGATGTGGAGCACTGAAAAAGGCCTAGTGTTGATTACAGTTGTAGAAGAGCACCTAGAGAAGGTGGTATTTAATTTTACAGAACATTCAATATAATATTACTCTGTTTCGGTCATAAACAAAAAAAAAGAAAACACTTGACATGCTACAGAAACTGGTGATACAATCAGCAAGCGCTATATAAAAATTTATAAATAAATAAGATGGAAGCTTTGGCTTATGAAGAAAGAAGAAAGCCGGTAAATATGTAATATTCCTTTTCTACCAGCAAATTCGTATGGTGGATGTAGCTCAGTTTACTCAAGTCAGTAATTTTCTAGGTTAGTTTAATCACACTCCAATTATTCCATGGGTCAAATGTTTTCTGTCATGAATGGAAAACCTCTGGCACACATTTAATTATTTTTGCCAATAATGAAAATAGAATATTTCTTTCCTTTTGAAGAGCCCAAAATAATGCTCACAAATTAGGGCAATGAGGTCCCAAACAAAACGCAGTGGCCAGGATATTCTTCTTATGGAATAACAATGTTCCAGACTCTCACCAAATAACCGTAGACACATTTGCTGAAAGAAACACACTGTTTTCCAGAAGTTCAAAATGTGTTATTCACATGCCACCACTGACTGTGGGCCTGCTCACGCCCTCCAGTGATGGCCCTCTGGAGTGAGACAGAATATGCCAGATTAGGCCTTGGACTCCCTGGTGAGTGCTCTTCTCACGACACGCAGGGCATGAATCTGCTCTAAACAGCTGCACCACATTAAGGGGCACCTATGAAGATTATTAGGTGATAAATAGCTTGTTTGGAGAGCACCCACTAAACAGACTTCACCTCTGTGACACCTTGGAATCTCAGACCCCTTTTAATTACTACATTACAATAGAAAAAAAATAAAGCACACGGAGCTAACATTCTACCTTTTTCAGAGCGTGTCAATACAAAAATAGCCTACACTGATTCAGCTTGGAGGCTAGATCGGGCTTTTGTTTTTTTAGCAACCTCTTGACCCTGCCAGCACCCTCACTGACACCCGCCCCCAAGCCACTCTGATCGCCATTCACACTTCTCGGCTCCAAGTAAATGAAGACAGCCTGGAAATGCAGCAAATAAACATTGCTGCACTTCGAGGCCATCTTCATTTACATATACTTGCAGAGGCATCTTTGCCCCCCTGGAAACCCATCGGCGCCCCCTCAGGGGGGCGCACCCCACAGTTTGAAGACCTCTGATCTACAGGGTAGGCCTTCAGCACCACTATCCTCCCATTTGATCTATGATCTACCTTGTAGTTATTTACCGTATCTCCAGGCCTGTCTCCTACTTCACTACATCTTCTCAGAGAAGACATGTGCTGCCCTGCCCCCAAGCAGCTCTGACACTCAGAAATATCCAAGGCAACCGATTAACAACTGCTTTCCCCTCTTTTCTTTAAATTGCTGGCAAGATTTGAATCAGAATTCTAAACAAGTGCCACTTACTTTTTGTCCAGCCCAACCTTCCTGCATCCTCTTCCCCAACTAACCTGCTGATGGTGCATAACCCCAGAACAACTTTCCTATCAACGCAGTGACACTGAATCGCCATCCATTGAAAATTGTCCAGGTCGAACGGCAACAGCTAGAAAGCCGATCTAATGTAATTTTTTTACCATTTCCATTTCTTTCTTTGCCTGTTTCACCAGGAACATTGCCACATCAACTGAAAAATAAGACACTGATGTAAAATCATTCTCTATGAAATCATTGACCGATCCCCTCTTGAGCCAGAACATGTGTTGGATTAAGCAAAACTTTCCATTCTCTTTTTTGAGAACAACTCCTATTTGGGAGACAATCAAATTGGTCATTGCCAATTGTTGGATGCTCTTGCCATCCTGCCTTCCTGAATTTATTTTTCCAGTTTGTCCCATACCACTTGTGTATGTGTGCGTAATGATTTTCTGCCCTCCTTCTACCTCTCGGACCTTCATGACCTAATCTGAACCCCTAATCAAAGCTGTTGCTCAGAACTCTAGTATCCTCTTTTTGGTCATAGAATTGCTGCCAAAATTTTAACTTTTCCAATTTCATTGCCATTTGAGCCCTTTCCCACTGGTCCCTGTGCTCCCCGTCCCCCAATAATCCATTCATTGCGCCATTGTTGTGTACCTGGGCCCCGTTGATGCTGTTGCCAGTTCCCTGTATGTACCCCCTGGAACATCCCTGCTGCCTTAAAACAGTGTGAGTGCATACCTCCCTGCGCATTTTGAGCGTATAATATTCCCTCATGCATAACCCCTTGTTGAAGTCCCAGCATACACCCAACGATCCGCACAGCATCTTTGCTGTTGTTCCCACCCCTCTCCCGGTAGGGTGTCCTTGAAAGAGCCAATAGACTATTGGCAAACCACTGGCTGGAAATATTGTCTTGCCAAACTTGCAGGGTCTCATCGTATGCTGCCAAAGTTCAGAATCAAGAGCCATGTGTAGACAAGCTTGCCATCATAATGTGCCTAGCATACCCCCCCCCCCCGTACGTGATCTGGGCCTTCCAAATCACAAAGGACTAGCTAAGTTACAAAAGGAAAAGACTCAAAGGAGTACGTGTGTCAAGGAAACCAGTAGGTTTTTTAGAAAGCCCTCACCCACCAACCTAGTTGGTGGCATGCTTCATCATCGGGCCCACCACAGTGGCACCTAGCGTGCCCCGGGTGTGCTTCGACGCCAGATTACTGCGGAGCTGGTATACTTGCTGAGTGTGCAGTGTAGTGAGTGTGAAGGTGAAAATTAAAAAACCATGCAGATGGTCCCAGCACCCGAGGGTAAAACAATATTTTAATTTACTGGGTCTCTGCTGGTGTATTAAAAGGCAGACGGACACGTTGGAGTATGGATTATGGCCTCCAGTGTCCTGTGTGGTCTACATGTTTCAGCCTGGCCTTTCTTAATTTAAAACAGGCTTTCCTCAGGACCAAGTGAGTATGTGTAAAAGTGAGTTAAATAAATAAACTAAATTATAGTGAGTGTGTTTATTTTACTATGTGTAGCACTCCCTAAGGTGCTATATGGGTGAGAGGGGGAGTCCCTCTCGCTTTGACAGTATTTTGCTGTTCAAAGCCTCCTTGGGTCGCCTGGCAGAGAAAAAGACCGAAATTGTCGGCCTGGTTCCTCCTTGGACCTGTCGTCCTTCTGCGGCGCCCGGTTGTCACAACTTGACTCCCCCTCTCACCCATATAGCACCTTAGGGAGTGCTACACATAGTAAAATAAACACACTCACTATAATTTAGTTTATTTATTTAACTCACTTTTACACATACTCACTTGTGCACTTTTGAAAAACTTTACGTGAGTCTCCCGTTTCTTCCTTCCTCGTAATGTATTTTACATACTGTTATAACTGACTCCCCTATTGATACCTTTGAGATATTGTTGTTTCTTATCATATATTTACCCAGCTCTCAAATGGTTTATGGGTCATACTCCTGTAGTTTGCTCTAAGCCTATCCAGTTGAACACATCAGCCCAGTACATTTGCACTAATGTTTCTCCCCCATATATCCACTGCACGCTGCAATGCACTAGGCGGAGAACAGTTATCATCTCCCCCTTTTTTCTGTCCCTTGCTGCCACCACCTGTTTTTGGCCTCCAAGAAAAACATCACTGTCCAACACCTCACTTGTTCTAAACTTTCATCCTAATAGTTTAACTGTGGGTCATCTGCAACCTCACCCTTCTTTGTATGCAGCGCTTTCCTTCACATTTCCCATACCTTATGCCACACCACTGAGGAATAGTCTACCTTGTCTTTTGGGGCCATCACAAACCCTTCCTTTCTCTCCACCGAGGCTGGATGTGGTGACCTGTATCCACGCTCACCAGAGGCTGCTTTGAACCTGCTGTCGTGAAGCACTGACGAGGCCTCCCTGAACCTTCTTCTTTCAGCGATCATCCGGTCCCATAACGCTAACCGTCTGGCCACTTCAATTCGACCTTCACTTCCCCTTGGGGTGATCAAGCCAAGTCCACCCCTCTGTTATGCCTCGCAACCTGCAAAAAAAGTTTGCTGGCCTCCTGCACCCTCCAAACCTGCCTCGACCTCCAACATCTGACAACATGCACCGCTGAATGTGTTCTTTCCCTCTTGTTACTGTAACCCCCCCATCATCATTTACCCCATCTTGGTAAGAGAACTTTGGGCCTTCCAAATCTGACCTTACTTCTGGTGTACCCGAGTGCCCTCCACACCATGTGGGTGTAGTACCCTGCCCACGTCACGAGTGAGAACCTTCTGTCGTGTATTTCTATAGGTCCTGAATCAGTCCCCCTATTCCTGACCCTATTCTGGTTAAACTAGCTATCAAGTTAACTAGCAGTCAGCCCATGAGGCAAGACGAGCCCCCATGATGCAGATACCGTTATCTGACGCAGTCACACTACGGCACAGGAACGTGTTATCTGATTAGGTCATAACGCTTGAGATCTAATTAGACAAGCGACATTCCTCCAGCCCCTGATAAGGCATACGACGTTCTCATAACAAATCAAACCTATGACAACCTGGGAAAACCCTGCGGCCATTGTTTTGATTTCACAGAGAACTTTAGTAAAGAATGTGCTAACGAGCAAGTCGTATGACATCTTTATTGACGTATCTATGTCCATCCTTACGTCAATCTCGGCACCTTTAAGGTATAAATATTGCCGATCTTGCCCTATGCAAACACACGCGTGGTGACAAGACGGAGCAGCCATACTTGCCGAAGCCGAGAGCAGAAGCAGACCCCGCTGGCAGCAGCCCCGCCTTCCTGACGCGCTGAGAGACGCGGTGCTATCTCAAGCCGAGAGACCCAGCACCGGCGCTTCCGGGTAGCCCTCGCAGGAGGCCTGGGATATCGAGAGCAGAGAAAGAGATACCATTCCTCATTCATCCTAAATTCCAGGTACAGAACTGAATAACCCCTCACAGAGAATTCTTTAGTTATTCACTTGGCAAAAACAAACTTAACTTAAACTGTAACTTTCTATTCCCGCCCACGCATTAGACTTAGGTCAGGTACACGGGGTAGGCGTATTTAGAAAAACCAGTTGAGTACGTTTAGTCAAATGTATATGTGTATGTAAATATATTTTAATCATTTCAAACATCATATGGCTCAGAAACCATATCAATGTTTTTACAGTATTATTTTATACTATTGCTTTTAATGTATGCACTTTACTTAACTATAAGTATTGCAATAATATCGATCCATTTCTCATGTATGAGAAAAGAGACTGATCAATAAATAACACCTTTTTATTGAACACGCCCGTCTCTTCCTTTTCTCTACATTCTGATGAGACTAAGAATGTACGTACTGACTGAGTAAAATAATTGCCTTGTGCTCACACGACTCTTGAGATTGACTCTTGATTAGGGGAGAGCAAAGTTGTCATGTTCTATGGTTGTCAGAAACTAAATCCCTTCTTGTCTAATCAGGGGAGGTAATTCTTTCCTGAACATTCGAGAAAGTTTCTAGCGAACTCTGAGCTTAGCTGGCAAACCCAAAAATTAAGTCTAGTATCGACAGTAGTAGACCTAGTTAACGTCTGGTCTAGGCCTTTACTGCTGTAGGTATTATTCCAATGCGCAGAGCCTATTGGGAAAATAGGAGCTACACTACATGGCGCCCAACGTGTTTGGAAAGGGCGATAAAACTAACGTAAGACATTTAGAGTAACTCAGTCGTGCTTTCTCAATCAGACCCCTTTTCCCAAATACTCCAAAGACGTCTGGAGTGGGTGAAAGGTAATATCCTCCAAAACCTCGCAGGAGGGAACTCCTATGTATGGTTCTTGGTCAAGTCAACGTTGAAGGATAAAAACAGTTCCAAAATATTGTGCATCTAATCTCTGTTTCCATAAAGAAACCTGATCTGCAAATAAACATAATACCATCCTGTCAGTAAAATGGGAGACAGTGATGAAGAAAGAGAGGCAGTTAGATTAGCAACTGAACTCGCAGATGCTGATGCTACCATGCAAGCAGCAGACCCGAATATAACACTCATTCCGGTCATTAAAAGGAGATCCATAACCTTAAAACTTATAGAAAATGGACTGACACCTAGAGGTGGCACAGTCATATTCGTAATTGAGGCACACGAATATCGGCAGACAGAGGTATACTATACATGGATACATTTTCCAGCAGCTAATGCTGTAACAAAGTACTTCCACTATTATAAAGTAGAGGAACCTCCTGAAACATACACTCCTTTCGAGGAGGTGGAAGTACCACTCAAATTCCAAGAGCATTTGCTCTTATTTGATGGCGCCCTAAAACATAATAATCACATTACAAGGCTCGGTCCTTTAGGAAGACCAGGAGCAACGTGGCCGGTCCTAGCCGGATACACACCACATCCAGACATCGAAAGAATGCCTGCAGCAGAGCTGTTAATACAGCTAAAACAACTACTAAAAATCCACAGACAATTAGTTCAGTATGTAATGCGGACTTCAACAATTCAGCCAGCGATTAAACTTCCACAGCTGACCCCTCACCAGGGGAACACAAATAAAATTACACCACAGAACATCCAATCCTGCCTAGGTAAAGTTCCAGCTAAACGGGAACAAATACCATTCTGGTTGGCACAGAAAATCACCCAAATAGAGGCGGTGTTTCCTGACACCACCCCATTAGAAAAACACAGGATTCTGACTATATGTCTCCCAATGGGAATCGCACCACACATTGAGGACTGTGACACTTGGGGGACAGTCTTTGCTTCCATCTACACAAAAACGCACAGTGTCCCATCCATTTCGGTGATACCAGATGTGCTAAAACAAATTCAAGATGAATACGGTCCAGAACCTGCTTTAACTCTTGGTATGAAATTACTGAAAGACTTCAAGCAGGTCTCGGCTATATTACTAGCCAACATAAAAGGTGAAGCAGCAAACGTGGCGATCCGCCAGAGGTTAAAAGAGACAGATATAGCAGACCAACCAGCTGAAATTGCCAGAATCATAGAAAAATCCTATGAAGAACTAGGCAGAGATAGTCTAGGTGGAATACCAGTAAAACCGCAACTGACTACAAGTCCAGAAAAAATATTTTTTAATAATAATAATTCACCAAGAAAGAACTGGGATGGAAACAAACAATCCAATCCTAAAGAAAAGAAATTCCAGTCCAGAGGAAGGTCTCCTAGGCGAAGAGAGAAATCTCCGAACCAAAGACAGAGGTCACCGCAGAGTGACCCCTCTGGGAATAGATATAACCTTAGAAATAGGGATAATATTAAAAAACCTGATAGATATCAAGACATTGATACGCGTCCCTCTCAATCTTTTCAGAATTCCTCGCAGAAATCGGAAAGAAGAGGACGACCAGAAGAGCACGCCAAGTCCAAAGACAAGGAACCTGCTCAACTAAAAAAGAAATTACAATTTCCAAAAAAGAAGGTAGCCAGTATCAAGGTAGTTAACAATGCCGAGAATACTGAGGACACAACTGAAAAACGGAGAGTGGGCTCAGACAATGCTAGACAGCGCAGCAGAGGTGAGCATAGCTCGCAAAGTCCTGATGAATCATCTGGAGACAGTGGACACGAATGAATATCTTCAAGTGGAAACTGCAGATACCAGAGTTAGCAAGCCCCACAAGATATACGAGATAACATTACGTATAGAGGGAGATAAGACTAGGAAAATAAGGGGACTATTTTGGGATAACCTGTCCAAGGGCTATGACATCCTTCTAGCTGAAAAAGACTGGCCACCAGAGTTTGTCAGGGAGTGCCCTCATGGCGAAGAAGTAATTATGCCTGCCTTCTCGAATCAAATCCCGATTCATAAAAAATATACACTTGCTAGAAAGTGGGCAGTGGCCTTAGCACCTGCTTTATATAAAAATCATGTAGGATGGGATGAGGATTCTCCTCCTCACAAAATCCAGTTAAAATCACAACCAACTGCACAAAGGCAGTACCCAATTAAGCAAGAAGCTAAAAAACAGGTAAATGAAATACTAGATCAGCTAGAATACCAGGGGGTGATTGAAACTTGCACCTCACAAATGAACAATCCTTTGTTTCCGGTCTCCAAACCAGACAATTCATATCGTCTAGTTTTGGATTACCGACACCTTAACACATGTTGCAAAACTTTTGCAGTGCAAAATTCACACAGTGCTGCACTAATGAATAACATAGTGCGCAAAAAATACAAAACTACCTTGGACATCTCCAATGGATTCTTTTGTCAAAATATAGCACCAGAGAGCAGATATTTAACTGCATTCTCAGTAAATGGCACTCAAAAACAATTCTGTCGGTTAGCCCAGGGGTACAAGAACAGCCCAGGGGTATTCTCAGCGAGAGTAACAGAATTACTACAACTATATGATGATGAAGCATTATCTTATGTCGATGACATTTACTTAACAGATGATGACTTGGATACTCACTTGAACAGAGTGAACACCATAATACTTGGGTTCGCTGCAGAGGGTTACAAATTCAACTTTAAAAAGTCCAGAATTGCCCATCTGACAGTCCTATTCTTAGGATATGAGTTATCAAGTGAAGGTAAAAGCCTGGCTGACAATTTCCTAGAGAAATGCGCCGTAATCCAAGCACCTAGAACACTAAAAAACCTACAGTCAATTCTAGGCTTCCTAAATTTCGGAAGAACATACATTGCAAATTACGCAGAAAGGGTCAAACCCCTTTATGATCTAATTAAACCAGACTTTAAAAGATCCAGTTGGACTCAAACACACACAGAAATTTTGAGATCCTTACAAACAGACATGCTAATTAAAACAAAATTAGAAACCCGTGATAATACACGCAACCTTGTGATCCGAGTCATCCCAGGGAGATGCGGATTCACATACCTAACCTCTAATGAGGGAGATAAGGTACCAATTGCATTCAAATCACACATGTACACAGAAGCTGAACAGAAATTCAGTAATACAGAAATAATCATTCGTGCAGTTCAAACCGCAATAGCTAGAGAAAAAGACATAGCTGACGGTAGACATATCACAGTCAGAACAGCTGAATCAGCCTTTGAGGCATTAACAACACCGTGTAATTTACCATCAACAACATTGGATCCAGAATGGTTACAATGGGTAAATTCTATCACAACGGACAAAGTATACTACTTCTTTGATCCAGAACTAGAAGAAATGGAAAATCTAGAATATAAAAAAACATATCCTCTGCCAATCGACATTCTGCCTCTACGACATTACGCCTGTGTAATCTATACAGACGGACATGCTCAACCCTCCGTTTGGGGAGAACATGCATACAACCCCACATGTGAGATTACAAAAGAAGTGTGGCGCGGAGGTAAACTAAGACCTCTATTAACAAAATCACACTCAGTAGAAACTAATTCAGAAAAACAAACTGAAATAATAGCTTTGAAAATGGCGCTAGATAATGCGGATCGCGAATTCCCGACACTTATAGTGTCAGATTCATATTACTGAGTCAAATCATACAACAAGGATTTGCAGACATGGATTCAAAACGGTTACAAAGATGACACAGATGCACCAATAAAGCAGAAACAGCTCTGGGAACAAATAGCTCTTTTACAAAAAGAACTACCAAAGACTCACGTGACACACTCACTGAGTCACCAGCGTGATGGCGTTCACGTTGTAGGGAATTCATTGGCTGAAACAGCCGCAGCGGCAGCCACTCAATCGGCTCCCGTAGTTCGAAAAAAGCGTACATTAAAATACATTGACGGTGAAACATTGCTGGCGGTGAAAACGTCATCAAAAGGCGACTGCTCAGCGTTACCGATCAACTATCCACTCAATTATACATACATAATCGATGAAAACTCCGTCCCTTTTGCTCGAATCCCTGGAGTGGGGGATAGAGTGATTCCAAACATGGACAGGAGAAACTTGTTAATCGCAGACGCACACATGGGCGAGGGTCTCAGACACCATAAATTAAAAGATTCTCTGGAAGAATTACAATCACGGTACTGGTGGCCAGGCATGAGCCTGCACTACACCATGTTTGTAAAAAACTGCCCAAACTGCAACAGAGATCGCAGTGGGGAGAGAAGCAGTTTAATACCTCGTCGTATCAAGGCAGATAATATTACCAGCAAAAAGAATGGCTTGCGATTAACATATACAGGCTAGTTTCCACTTATAATGTAGATCCTCAGCACTCGGCTGACGTCCGGACTATTATACAAGATTTGCGAGTCTAAATGGCATATACGCTAAGAGCATGTTACGTTTGACCATTGTTTTCACTCAGGCACACCGGCCTGGGGGGAAACTTGGCCAAATGAGCACAGCCCAGCGGGAATCTTCTCACTTCCTTCCTGAGGGTACGGAATGGTGTAAAGAAAAAACCAAGGCAGAAAGCAATCTATAATAGAAAGGATATTAGGTTCGGGAGCTGGGTGGGTCAAACATCTAATAAGTGTCCAACGTAGTCTAAATAACTTGCCAAGAAATTCTCTGAAGGGATTCAGTCCGTACGAATTATTATTCGGAACTAGGATGTTGATCTCTGACCTTGATAGTCAGACTTCAGTGGTAAAAGAAAAAACCTTTGATGTCAAAGACCGTTTGGCTATTTTGCAGGACTTAAACAAAACAAGAAAAGACCTGAGCAACATACAGTTGAAACAACAGCCAACAACCACTGAAGAATCACCACCTGTCCCAGCAAGACCTGTCTGGATTCCAAAAGTCGGGGATCTAGTCAGGGAGAAGATCGCGGTAAAGAAGGAATTTGGGCCTTCTTACAGAAAAGCAGTTCCTGTCTTGTCTGTCAACGGGACAAGATCAGTTGTACTACCGCCACTTGCTGGAAAAAAGGAGAGCCGAGTTGTATCCATCGACATGGTAAAACCACAACATGTGGCCGATAACAAACAGTAGGCCAAGTGGACTCCCAATAAGTAGCAGAACACCAAGGTTTGCTACCAGTACAGAGGTCCTATCAAAGAGGCTCATCACATTCGAAACACCTTCAAAAGAACAACAAGGACTATGCAACAACGCAATAGAACTCAGACCTCTGGAAACCCAAATAAAAACATTTAGCAGAGACACACCAATCTACAATGAAGTACCAAGTGACAATGCAAAAAACAAAAATCCTGAACCAATTGGAACAATTGACAGAACTGCATCCGGTTACTTCATCAACTTCGATGATTCCTCTGACGGCTTCAGTGAATCAAAGCCATCATCAAAATCCTTTAAAGACAAAGCGAAGGAACTTTTGAAACAACTGAAAGAAACATATCTGATTTCTCCATGGATTGAATTTTGGGTGGGATTTGGTGCATTTATCCTCATACTTTGGCTCATCATGGCATTTACTTTGGGACGCTTCATTGAGGGAAAATATGCTAAAATGGACACAGCAAGTCAGAACATCAACTTGGTCCTCAAACCACACACATCTTCACACGTCGAGAAAAGAGAACTTTCTCCAGAACTTTCTTCAGCCAACTTCACAGCCAATCCTATACCTGGTGGGGTAGCCTGGGACAACACTGACTATGAAATTTATGGTCCGGTCGAGATCCTGAAATATCCACACCAAATCAAGATCTCCTTGAGTGATTTTGCAAAACCAAACTCATTTGCTGATGATTGGGACTTCGAAAGCATTAACAATATGATGTCTGATTTAGTAATGTCTGCTAAATTTACAAAACATGATTATTTGCAAGGTTCAACAAATTATGATAGTATGTATTGCTATAACCATTATGGAAACCATTTCTTGCATAAATCTGCACAACCTAGAAATGTTTTAAATTATAATCAATGGGAACATTGTGCTACACCTCCAAAAGGGAGCTCTAGAACCGTTTATGACAAATATTCATATTTTTCAGGTTTTAACACAAGTAATGCTGACACATTTTATTTTAAATTGTCAAACAAGACAGGGAGCAAAACCATGATAACCAACACAAAATTGATTTATTCTGATTCGTTCTTTGAACAAATGAATACTTTTGGATTTGATTATTGGGACAAAAATGTTGATTTGAAAAGTGTTTGGGGTACAAAAGAATGGCAAGTACAGGGTATAGAAGCTTTGTTTAGAGCCTGCATGATCCCAGAACAAATGATATTTTTAAATGACACTGTTCAACAAACCACCTGTCTTGGCTTAGCCAAAATCAAAGATTTAAATAAACCGTCTACTCCAAAGCCAACCATGTTTAGCAATAACTCTGATACAGATGAAGAGATAGACGTAAACCATATTTTAAACCAAAACAGAACACATCCTGATTGGAAACAGTGGTTGATCTGGCCCACAGATACAAATAACTGTCAAGACAGATTCCTGAACAAAACGCAGGGGTTCAAAATGACCAGGCCAGACCCAAGATATCCCCAAAGACATCACCCAGGGATAATAACAACCTACAGTGTGGGCAAATTATGCCTTCAATGGCTTCAAACTTCCACACTGCCTGAAATTAAGCAACACCTAACTTTACTTACTGATGGTGCTGACTTGCGTGATTTCATTCTGGGGCCACGCAAACAGCGTCAGAAGCGTTTCATAGCAGCCTCTGTATATGCAGCATACAATGAGGCCTGGAAGGTTACTCAAATTGAGACAGCAGAAAGAATACGGGAAATTGACCGTATTAATTTGGAAAAATCACTTTCTGTAGTGGACAATGGGTTAATGACTCTGTCCTCCAGAATTTTTTCATTGGACAGCATTGTGTCTTCAGCAATCGATATATTATCGCAAGACTTACTGTTATTACAACATGGTCAGTCACAATTGCGTTCTATTGTACAGCTTGGCTGGACGTTACAAAATCTGCGTTCAGGCTATGTGCCTTGGCGTTTAATCAACACAACGTCACTATTCCAAATCTTTAACCTTACTGATAGACAAATCGGTATGGCGCAAAAGGGTGCTGATTATACAATCTTGAGCATTGAAAAACTAGAAAGATTACCAATGACAATGTCAGAACGACCTGTCAGTGAATGGATAATCCACGGAATCATAAATATTCCAATCTCAACCTTCAGGTTTCAATACTGTCAAAAGTATATACAGGCTGGCATGTACGAGAAATTGGGAAAGGGGTACCTTAAAACAACATGGAACCTGCCCTATTCACATGCATGTGTCAGTAATAAAGGACAGAAAGTGTTTCTTAGTGGCAACAATTGTGCTATGTCACTAAGCGGCACACTTCTGTGTAACGGTATTAGTTTGCACGGAGCCTGTGAAGGGAATTCATACAACCTTTCATGTCACCAGCAAGGCGCACCTGCAACTGAAATAGAACCATTCTTTCAAAGACTCTATAATGGGAGTTACATTCTTATTGTAGACCGCAGATGTTGTAGTCTTATGCCCGGGACTCCTTATCTAGTCACTACGACGGCCAAGGTCAAGTGCTGTGGACGTTCTTTGTTCCCCAGCTCCTTTCCAGACAGGGAGGCAAGGGCATGGCCCAATTTGAAAATTACTTCTATTCGAATAGACACTTTAAGCAGAATGAAAACAGTGCTTCTTCAGACGCCTACAAGGCTCACGTCATCAAAAGAAACGTATGATCTACAAGTCGCAAGGACGACTGCAGAGATACATACATTATTATCAACTAATTCCCCCGTACATTTCGCGGAAATCCTGAGCGAAATCTTAAATATTTCTGATACCAATGGGATCTCAGTGGTATTTAAGACAGTATTTTCGATGGCATTAACACCATTCAAAGCCATACTGGGTATTTTTCCAGATTTCGTCCATTCGATTTTTGGCGGACTTCCCTTGATCCTGGGACTAATTGCAGGAATCCTATTCCTAGTCCTTATTTTTCGTTATGGCAACCCATGTCACAGATCAAACTCTCGCGACAATGGAAGATACGATCCTAGCCATTGGATACCGGGACCGGATATCAAAAATCCTGGGACTCTCCCGTCTTAGAGACCTGAACATGACTTGGTTTCTATCATTTCGACCAATGTGGCAAAGGTGTGTTTTACCTGTACTAAGGTGTCTGCTATGCGGAGAAGAATGCGTGTTAGACACCTGTCTGACGCTACAATCGGATGCGCCAGTGGATGCAGATACACTGTTGGTTCCTACCAAGGTTCACGCTTTGTGCTGCCCTCAAAGGCTGCCAATTCTGATGACGGCATTCCTGGAATCTTCACCACTACGATTGAAGAGTAGTGAAGTTCAAGATGAAAGCAGCATCGAACAGGTACGACCCTCTGTCAGTGATGCAAATCAGAATGTCAATGGAGACAATCATGCGCATGAATGCATGGTTACACCTATTTCCGACTTAGAGGAACTTTCCCATGAAGCTGTTGACAGTTTGTTCGAAAGCCTGAATGATATGATGTTCTCTCCAGAACAGAAATAGAGACTTTTGAGTAAACTCGCACACGGCGTTCCCTGAATTCGGCCTTCAAACTTTAAAAATAAAGTCACATGAACAATTTCACTCCAGTTCACGGACAGCAATTTTTCAGCAAAGCCCCTAAAATGTTTTCCTTATATTTTTTCCGGGACACTGATCTTCTGCTTAAAGTAAGAAACTATTCCTAGAGAACTAAAATTTCTATTTTTAGATACTTTATAGACTTTATAGACTTAGCTGCCCGCTGGTATGTTCACAAATATTTTATTATGTGATGAAATGGTCTTGACTTTCCTTTCTGTATAGCTATATTAAGAGCCATTTCATGTGTATTTCTCATATACCAAAAAGCAATAATGCATAAAAGATGCGTGTTTACTTTTGCATTTAATTCATAGCTTAAGTGCATACAATATATATGACTGCAATTTTTCAGTATATTTGAAAATTTCGAAATGCATTTATGTATTTTGGGGTGGTAAGGTATACACTATACTCTATAGTATGTTGTACTATGTTATACTATGCATAGATTAGTAGATATGACCATAGTTAGCGTGGAGTGGGTGTCGTGTATTTCTATAGGTCCTGAATCAGTCCCCCTATTCCTGACCCTATTCTGGTTAAACTAGCTATCAAGTTAACTAGCAGTCAGCCCATGAGGCAAGACGAGCCCCCATGATGCAGATACCGTTATCTGACGCAGTCACACTACGGCACAGGAACGTGTTATCTGATTAGGTCATAACGCTTGAGATCTAATTAGACAAGCGACATTCCTCCAGCCCCTGATAAGGCATACGACGTTCTCATAACAAATCAAACCTATGACAACCTGGGAAAAACCCTGCGGCCATTGTTTTGATTTCACAGAGAACTTTAGTAAAGAATGTGCTAACGAGCAAGTCGTATGACATCTTTATTGACGTATCTATGTCCATCCTTACGTCAATCTCGGCACCTTTAAGGTATAAATATTGCCGATCTTGCCCTATGCAAACACACGCGTGGTGACAAGACGGAGCAGCCATACTTGCCAAAGCCGAGAGCAGAAGCAGACCCCGCTGGCAGCAGCCCCGCCTTCCTGACGCGCTGAGAGACGCGGTGCTATCTCAAGCCGAGAGACCCAGCACCGGCGCTTCCGGGTAGCCCTCGCAGGCGGCCTGGGATATCGAGAGCAGAGAAAGAGATACCATTCCTCATTCATCCTAAATTCCAGGTACAGAACTGAATAACCCCTCACAGAGAATTCTTTAGTTATTCACTTGGCAAAAACAAACTTAACTTAAACTGTAACTTTCTATTCCCGCCCACGCATTAGACTTAGGTCAGGTACACGGGGTAGGCGTATTTAGAAACACCAGTTGAGTACGTTTAGTCAAATGTATATGTGTATGTAAATATATTTTAATCATTTCAAACATCATATGGCTCAGAAACCATATCAATGTTTTTACAGTATTATTTTATACTATTGCTTTTAATGTATGCACTTTACTTAACTATAAGTATTGCAATAATATCGATCCATTTCTCATGTATGAGAAAAGAGACTGATCAATAAATAACACCTTTTTATTGAACACGCCCGTCTCTTCCTTTTCTCTACATTCTGATGAGACTAAGAATGCACGTACTGACTGAGTAAAATAATTGCCTTGTGCTCACACGACTCTTGAGATTGACTCTTGATTAGGGGAGAGCAAAGTTGTCATGTTCTATGGTTGTCAGAAACTAAATCCCTTCTTGTCTAATCAGGGGAGGTAATTCTTTCCTGAACATTCGAGAAAGTTTCTAGCGAACTCTGAGCTTAGCTGGCAAACCCAAAAATTAAGTCTAGTATCGACAGTAGTAGACCTAGTTAACGTCTGGTCTAGGCCTTTACTGCTGTAGGTATTATTCCAATGCGCAGAGCCTATTGGGAAAATAGGAGCTACACTACACTTCGAACACTTGTCTCTTGGGGTCCACCCTCCCACTGCTCCTCCTCCTCTTCCCCATCTATCCAGCACTTCTCAATCTTACTCCATTCTAATAGCGCAGATGCCAATGCTTTGGCTCTGCCCCATTTTACCTCAGAAGCCATAACCAAGGCTTCTGCTTTTCCTGGACCCCTTTTGCTCCCAGGTTCCCAATGATCTCCAACCCCCCTCTCCCCCAGCAGCCCCACCCCACCCACTGTGATAACAAGCCCTGCGGGGCCCTGTCGAGCCAATCTGTCTACTCAAAATAAACTCCTGGCCACTGAATCCCAGGTCTTGGAAATGCCTCAGTAACATGCCCCTCCCCTTCCCAACCCACCTGCGACTTCCAGCCAAAACCGGTCTCTCTATGGGCATATGCAGCAGCTCATTTGACTGAGAGGCCTCACCCCACGCTCAGGGGCACTTGTTGCATTCAGGAGTGGCAGCTGACACCAACCTTCGCAACTTTCCATGCTCCCCCGGAGATCTCCTCGGCGTCAAGCATGCTAGTATCACAGCGTCCACACCTTCCGATACCCTATGCATCAGGTGGCTTGGGAAAGACTTGCTCACCACCAATGAATCCAGGAGCCCCGCTTCTCTCATCAAGCAAAGCACCTTGGCCACTTTATCTACCACCATCTCGCCAAAAACTCTTCCCTGCCTTACAGCTGTGCCACCTTTGGGTCACATAACCATAAAATGATTGTGAAGAGCCCAAAATGGCTGATTAAATGTCCTTGGGCTACTTTCTTGAATGGATAATAGCCCAAAATGCTACAGTCACCTGACCTGCACTATTGCAGCAATAATCCCGGGGGGGGTGGAAGGGGAAGCAGACCTCCTCATGGTCAGCTGCCCCCCAAACCCCTATTCTCTAATTCATTTGATCTGATCCAATCATACAACTTTATCTTTTACACGAGGCATCTCTATGTCTCCAGTTCTCATCAAGTCATCAACTGAATTACCTAAACGCCTATGGCACAAGGTGTCGACTACTAATCTAACAACGGTGCAAGGATCTCTCACTTTTCTCCCGCGCCAAAATAAGTATTATCCGCTATCATCGATCCCGTGAAGCCACAGTTCTGCTCCAGTGGTTTCCTGACACACCATTGATATAGATGTAAATAATATAGATTAATAAATATAGACTACAAAAATATGGACTCCTATATTTAAACAGGTAAGTACAAAAACATTGACTAAAAATATCGATGTAAAAAATATAGATGTATAAAGTATCGACTTTTATATAAATATTACATAAAATAAATTATATTAAATATATTAAATATTAATTGTAATTTTAACAAAATAAAATAAATGTAATATAAATGTAATATGCATTTTAATAAAATATAACAAACTTAACAAATAAGATAAACAAACAGAATTATCTATTCACATATATTTACTTTAAAACAAGTAATAAACCATTCTTTTTAATTTATGTTAAAAGTTTAAAATTATGTAAAACATTTAAATATATATATATTAATGATTTAAAATATTAAAAAACACAATTCTAGAAAATTAAATCATGAAATAATTAAAAAATATTTAAACTTATATTTCACAATACAGTCAATGCAACAGTAGGGAAAGTGTTGGATAGCGGAGGGATAAAACCAACTATTCCCACTCCAGTGAGTGAAACAGTAGGGTAAGTGTTGGATAGCGGTGGAATTGAACTTACTATTCCAACTCCAATCAGTGTAACAATAGGGAAAGTGTTGGATAGCGGAGGGGTAAACATTACTATTCCCACTCCACTGAGTGCAACAGTAGGGAAAGTGTTGGATACCGGAGGGATTTAATTTACTATTCCAACTCCAGTGAGTGCAAAAGTAGGGAAAGTGCGGGATAGCGCAGGGCTAAAAATTATTATTCCCACTCCTGTGAGTGCAACAGTAGGGCAAGTGTCGGATAGCAAGTCAGGTAAACTAGAGCATTACACTTTTCTACACAAAATAGATAATGCTGCCAACTTCTTTAAAGTCTCCAATACTCTCAGTCTTGCTTATTTTAATATATCTGTATCTCACTTTCATGCTCTGTGCAATGATCTCTCACTTTTTTCCTACGCCAAAATAAGTATCAGCTATTCTGTTTCTAAAATAGTCCAACACAATACAACTGATTCCTTGCTCACTGCAGACGGCTTCTCAAACCCCTCACTCTTAAATTCATGTCTTCTCGACTGCTCAAGAAAGCACATCCTCTCAGTAAAATCAGGATTGCCGCTAGATCCATGTCAAGGACACATTCTCTGTGCAGTAATTTACTCTATCTCTGTGGTTCTGACCAATGCCTGCAATTTGTCACTTGAAAACTGCATTGCTCTATCTAACCTGAAACAAGCTGTGGAGCAACCTCTCTTAAATCAGTCCTCTACAGACACTGGCCCTCTCGGTAATTACTGACCAATCTCGTTGTTGCCTCTCCAAATCAAATTTTCAGAAATGCAAGTTAATTCTCAGCATTCATCCTTTCTTAAAACTAACCCTACCCTGGATCCCACACAATCTGGTTTCCACCTTCTTCACAGCATGAAGACCCCCTTTTAAAAAAAAGTTATCATTATTTTGGTATACCGTACAAAGACACATATGTTCTCCCATAAGAGGGGTTAAAGGGCTTGCTGTTTCATAAGATACATGACAAGAACAAAAAACATAGCAACAAGTCTTACTGCATCACCACATATGGTATATAATAATAGAGTATAGAAAACCATTATCCACCCAGTTGGCAGATATGGGTCTTCATGATGAACTGTTTCTCACAGAACTCAATGCCGCTACCTACTGATAACCAATATTTTGAACTTAACAAAGACTCTGTACACTCCCAGGCTACACTGTGGGAGGCCTTTAAGGCCCATATCAGGGCATAAGTTTGGCTAAACATTCAGATATGCTACATGATATAAGCAGAAGCCTGTCCTGCTTCGAGAAAGCTCTGGCAGACCCTGATCGCACAGAAGCCCATCAATCCACAAGGGTAACTCCCATCACTGAGCTCTACTTCTGGCTGAGTTCCAAGATCTCGCGGAGCGAGAAGCCAACTACTTGGGAAAAGATAGATACAGTGAGGGGGGAAGGCCAGGACGTACACTATTGAGGCTGCTACTGCCACCCAGGGTAACATCCTATATCTCGGAATTACAATGATCAGATGGCACTCATGTTAGAAAACACCATGGCGTACAGACTTAACTACTCAACTGTTACACTCCCCTCTACTCCACACAACTAAATAACAATTCTACTGGGAGGGCAACATAACTCGACAAAGTGGCTATGGTCTGGCATACAACTGCAAGCTAACAGATCTTCAGTCAACCTATTTCTGCTGGGGAAATCATTGGGGCAATTGACTCCAAGGACGGCTGTAAGGTGCCTGGCCTCGTTGGCTACACAGCTACTTTTTTTATAAAGCCTACAACATGCACTAGGAATGCAACTCCTTGCTCTTATTCAGATGCCCTGGAGGGCAGTGTGCTTCCACCCACACTAAAAGAAGCAGTGCTTACTTTAATCCTGAAATCAGGTAAAGACCCCCAGCAGTGCCGATTTTACCATCCACTATCATTCCTAAATTTTGACAATACAATTTTGGCCAAAGTTTTGGCAATGATACTTGGACTCCTAATGGAACAGATCATCTCCACAGCCCAGTCGAGCTTTGTCCCACAGTGTTCATCAGCCCTCAACTTACAGACAGTATTTTCAGTACTTAATATAATTGCCCCCTAGTCTCTTTTGCAGTTGCACTGTTGGATGCGGAGGAAGCCTTTAATTCTCTAGAATGGCAATTTCTACAGGCTATACTCCTCAAAATGGGCTTCATGCACTACGTTTCCTCCTTAATGACTCTACTACAAGCAACTAAAAGCTCAGATTAGGATCAACTGTGCCCTATCATCCTCATTTGCAGACAGCAGGGGGCCACAGCAAGACTTCCCCCTCTCACCATTGCTGTTCATAATAGCAATGGACCCACTAGTGCTCCATTTACAGGAAAAACATCTACATAGGTGATGATCCATTCCGATATCTGAGCATTCATATCCACCGAGACAGGAAACTGGTATACATTTAAACTATGGCCCAGACCGGCAAGGTGGAGTTTTGGATCTGCCTTCTTTTAACCATGAATGGACGCATTGCTATTGTCGAAATGGTAGAGCTCCCTCATTTTTTATATCTTTTTCAAAACTTCCCTCTGCCGCTGACCAATACGTTTTTCTTGACTTTGCAGAGTATACTGCTATGACCTATATGGGCAGGAAAACAGCCTTGAATAGGCTGGGAAAACCTGGTACCACCATATAATTAAGGTGGGGTTTGGAGTCTCCAACCTTCGTTTGAATTATATGGTCGTACAGTGCCACTTTGCTCGTCATTGGTACCACGCCGATGTACGTATACCCTATTCCAAACCTGAACAAGATTTTGCAGCCCTGACACCACTGAAAGCTTTACTACCAGCAGGCCTTTTGCTAGCCCAAAAGAACATACAATCACCGGCCACTACAAGTTGGGCCTGGAGGAAACTGTCTTGGATGCTTGGTGGACAGACTTTATACTCCCCTGCAACCCCACCAGCGAGCAACCCCTGGCTCCCCATCACTCAGGAAAAACTGATTCAGTGCATGCTGACAACATTTGCAATACATACTATTGGAGATCTCTTCCATGATGGGCACGTGTTTTCATGTATGAAGGATGATAGATTCCGAGAAGTCACCCATATGCATCATTTTGTACTCCACTGCCTTCAAAGTGCGCTCAGGGCTCGGACCCTTTCATACCCATTAGCCCCAGACGAGTTCGCCCACTGACGCTGATAATCATCGACAGTGAGGAAGATAGGTTAATCTCCAAATCATTCAATCATTCATTCATATCACACCTGTCTAGATCTCCTACCGACTTGGGACTCCAGACTCCGAATTGCTTGGAGGCCTTGGAGGAGTTTGCGGAATTCTGTGAAGTTACAAAAACCTCCACGGAGTTCCGCAAGTGGCAGAATGCAGCACAAACTGCCATTCATGCTGATCTTCCTGCCCCTCAAGAAGAAATTCTACCCGAGCAGCAGCTCATGCTCGCTAAATTACCATTGGCGAGTGCGAGCAGGGAAAAAACTCTGCTGCACTATGTGGAATGAAGTTGTCTGCACTTCCCGGGCTCCGTGGAGCGTGGTGTGCAAACAATCTTTGCAAACTCCGCAATCAGAGTGGAGTTCGCCACCTAGTCCTAGTTAGGACACCCCTTGGCTGACTTGTTGTCCACAGACACGCCTTGTCTCATTCAATTATTGTCATAAGTATACCCGGGAAGGTAACTCCACTCCGCCAGTGGAGTTTACGGAGTTTTGCGCCTACTCCGCGTTGCGTTGCGAACGCGGAGCTTAGGCAAAGCTCTGACTCAGTGGCAGGGCGGAGTTAGCCGGCCCCTCCACCCTCCCAAAGTATTATAAAGTTTTTTAAAAGGCACTAACTGGCCATGCCTGCCTCCCCCTCGCCATTGCCACTCTCCTTCCTCGTCCTCGCCGTCCTGCTTCTTAGATAACTCCAATGTTGTACGAATCGTGTGTACGCATGCAGTGCGAGGGTGATGTAAGCACTCTACTACAAATGTAGGAGTACAGTTCTGGTGTCCCAGTCAATCAGAGAGCTACTTCTTGATCAACAAGTCAAGGCGGTCAGTGCCAATTGATTACGCTACCCTAGAATGCGGATAATATTGCGCTGCCCTCCGGCCATTAAGGGCCTTATTAAGACAACAGCAGTCCATGGGACCACTTTAGTTGTGGTGGTGGTCCAGCCACCACCAGACTGCGGCTCCATGCACCACATTACGAGTGTGGCGGTCGGGCCGCCACAAACCCACTGGTGCCGCCAGGGAGCAAGGATTCTGCGGCGGTGGTGCAGCAGTCACAGGCAGAAATATGCTGGTGGTGTCGCTGTGGCACAGCCTAGAATATTTTGAGTTGGCTCTCCATCAGTCGTTTCATTGAGCCTGTCCTGAGAAGGGTGGCCGTAAAGCAACAAAGTGGCCCAACAGAGCCCCTTTGTACCACTGGGCCTGGGGGTGCATGCAGTGGGGCACATGTTGTGCCCCCCTGTAAATTTGCCGTCCAATTCCTGCACGGTACAACATAATGCATTCCACACCATGGAGGAATGTGCTACGGCGATGTCACGGTTGTGCCTGTCTAAAGGCTCCCCTATTAGCCTTAGACAGGCACTGCAGTGATCCTGCCTCAGCATTGCCTACCTGTCAAGGATTGCTAATGTAATCCTGCAGGCTGTCTCACTCTGGGCTTGGTGGTCCACCAGCAGAGCTCTGGTGTGGAGGCATGCAGGAGGACCGGCAAACTCAGAATAAGGCCCTAATTCTTCGTTCTGACTGCCACAGCCTTGAGCCGGGTCTCTAGCCTTTCCCAATTTTTAACGTCTGTGGCGGTGGTGTCCTCTAGGCCCGTGATGCATTCTTCACCTCCCACTATGCACTTGCAATCAATCCAGGCGATTCCCGATAGTATCAAAGCGAGCATCAATAGCCCGTAAGCCCGCTCTAAGTTTAGCCATAAAGGCATCCATGTTTATTTTATTTATTTATTGAATTTGTAAAGCGCAGGAATTGCCGTGCTAAAGGGACGGTGTTGCAGAGCTAGGTTAGTCAATTACTGAACAATTCTGTCTTTAGGAGCTTTCTGAAGTGGAGGACATTAGTGCACTTCCATAGTTGGATGGTCAATTGGTTCCAGTACACGAGGACAGATAAGTGAAAGCTTTGCCCTCCGCCCGAAGTTTTCTGTAACAGGAGAGAGCTAGCAAAGCTTTATCTCCTGAGCAGAGATTTGCCAGGCAGATAGTATTTAAGTTTTTTGGCGAGGTAACTAGGGCCTCTGCCATGTAATGAATTGTGGGCTAGATTGCAAACTTTAAACTTGATTATTTGGTGGATGGGAAGCCAGTGAAGCTGCTGTAACAATGGCCATGAAGGGGCTCGAGGGGGCATGTTAAGGGCCAAGCGGGCTGCTGTATTCGGAACCACCTGCAGTCTCTTCAGGATAGATTCCATTGCGGACAGGGCGTTGCAGTAATTGAGATGGCTGATAATTAAGGCTTGTATTAGGGTCCTGCGGACAGTTAATGGAAGGAGGTGGAACACTCTACGGAAGAAGAAGAATGCGTGGAAGCAGGTAACTGAGGTGGTCAAGAATTGGTCTCTCATAGTTAGAGAATGATCCAGTCGGCGGACACCCACGTTTTTGGCCACAGGTTTGGAGGTGGGGGTGGGGGCTGAGCCCAGCTCTGCAGGCCACCAGTCGGGAGACCACAGGGGTTGAGCTTTACCGAACAGTAAGATTTCAGTTTTGGCTGCATTAAGCTGAAGGAAGTTTTGCGTCATCCATCCGGAGATTGCTCGCATACCCTCCACAAAGCGAGATTTGGTAGAGATCTTGTTGTTATCAAAAGATACGAGGAATTGGTTATCATCCACATAGGAATAAGAGGTGAAGCCATGGTCTCTGATGATCTTGGTGAGGGGGGCAGCGTACACATTGAATAGAGTAGAGCTAAGATAGGAGCCCTGTGGTACCCCCTTAGTGAGCTCCAGGGTGCGGGACCAGAAAGGGCCTAGGTTGACAGTTTGGGTCCTCTGGTCCAGGAAACTGGCGACCCAGTTGAGTGCCAGTCCCTGGACACCTATCTCATTCAGTCTATAGAGTAGCATCTGGAGTGCCACGCTATCAAAAGCCATGGACAAATCCAGTAGTACAAGCAGCACCGCCTTATTGTTGCCCAGGGCAAGTTTATTGTGATCTGTGAGCCTATTAGGGTGGTTTCAGTAGAATAGTTTCTTCTGAAACCGGATTGGGAGCGGTCAAGTTTGCCATGAGATTCTAAATACCCCATGAGCTGAGTAATAATATGTCTTTCCCGGAGTTTACTCATGAGTGTGATGAGTGAAATGGGGTGGCAGTTTGTCAACTCAGTTGAGGGTACATGTACTTTTTTTCCGAATCCAGAGCATTTATGCCACCTTCCATTCGCGTGGAAGTCTCCCTTCTCTAAGGGGAGCATTTACCAATGGCTCAGTCTCACGTTTTCCTGTCACACCGCCCTACATATCTAATGCAGTTGCCGGGTATTCAGAGAATTGGAATTTTCAAAAGGTAGCTAGCGTATTTTAGGGTCACCAGGCACCATCTCTGCAGCAAGTGCAATCAAGTCTTCCCTCATGTAATCGGGAGCAGGTTGTGGAAATGAGGTCTGGAGTGTGGCGGTATACAGCCTGTCCCCGCTCCCCCAATGAGGCGGCGGGTACACAGGTGTCGTTGTGGGGGAGTGCCTTGCATTCTGAGGGAATAGGCAGGCGATAAGCAGTCCAACGAGTAAAAGTATCCCGTGCACCGGAGTGTGTAAACCCACATGCAATAGGCCTTTGAAAATGCTCAACGTTGCAGGGCAGTCACTGTTGGGCAGTAGGGGCCTCATTTACATGGGTGTTAATGGCAAGGACAAGGAGCAGTAGCAAGGAGTGGACACTGGGAACGTAGGCCGAGGGTTTGAGGGCGTGATGGCAAAGAAGACCGGCACAGGTAAATCAGACTATTGTGGCCCCTTACTGTATATAGGCAGCTCACCGCTTCACTCCGAGCAGGACCCACACCGGTTACTAACCGCTCTGCAAAGCCATGTGCCAGTCTTTGGCTGGCCATGCCAGGGGAAACGCTTCAGGGGGCCGTGCATGCTTTAGGAGCAGCAGCTGGCTGGGGGTATGATTACATTGAACTTTCACCCCTCCCCATCAGGGCAGTCTGGTTCACTTATTATTGGCATGGGCCGATCGGCCCACCCGCCCCATGCACCAGGCTTGTCCGAGGCCCCTGTCGCCTTGCGGCCTCCAAGGCGTGCAGCAGTTTCCGATCGGGATTCCACAACTTGGCTGATCTGCAGGTTTGGCAGTAGACAGCTAAGGCCCCGCGGCCATGAATCATTATCAAAGGGCTTAGTGGCCTGTGTAGTACCTCAGGGGCCTATCTGACAAGGTTTTGAGGCCAGCGACTAACAGAGCTTCAATGCTGTGCAGCCATTTCGGTCACCAGCATGGCTCCACTCCTTGAAGCCCCCTTTAATATCTATTCTGAATTATGTAAAACTCATAGAAGTCCAAGGCTACTCACAGGCAATGGTCCTACTTGATATCTCATGAATTTGTGACGCATGTCCTAAGACATCATTCTATCATGTCTGCATCTGGCAGGTGTGCAGGGTAGAGTCCTTTCTTGGATTACCTCATGCATTCATGCTCAGAACAAGGACATTTATCTTCTGTCTTTTCAGCCCAAGTTCAGGAATCTCAAACAGGGGGACCTCAGGGCTCTTCATTGAGGGCCACTCTTTTTAAGGTTTATGTCTACATAAACCTCCTAAATGTATCCCTTCAACTTTCACACTTGTCTTATTGAAGGAGTCTTGTGGATGAAAATGTTTTTAAACTTAATACTAATAAGACAGAAAAACGTTTAGTAGGAAAATAGACCATTCTCTAGTCCAGCAATTCTCTGAGAAGTTGGGTTCTCCACCCACTCCGGTTTCAGAAGTACAACCCTTGAATTCTGGTTCAAACACAATCTTATTTTAACTAATGAAGTGAAAAAGATATCTTCTGTTCGCTTCCATTCACTGCATCTGTTCCAAAAAGGATTTCCCTCTATGCCTCTATGCCTGCAATTTTGCGGCAGGTAGTAGTCCAGGCCATACTATTATTCAGGCTGGACTATTAAAACAGCAAATCCAACAAATCTCCTTTCCAGACTTCAGCCATTCAAAATATGGCTGTGTGCCTGATCTTCAACCTCCCCTTTCATTCACATATCTCGTTTCATACGACAGTCCACCATTTTTTTCCTGTAGAAAATACTCCATATTGTTTGCCCTAATTCTTTTTCTGGCTCTGTAGCTCTGTGCACCTTAAAACTACTTATCAGCAATAATAAGTGTCTATACTCCCTCATAACTTGGTTGGATTGGCATATAGCTAAATGGCATATTTAACATGTCATTACTAAGTAGGCTCTGTAGCACATAGGCAGGGTTAATGGTATTCAAAAACAGGACATGTAGAAATCTAATGTTAAACATTCCCTTGCAATGACTGGCATTCAAAAGCCAGAGTGGCTGTTCCACATAGAAACACTGGGACACATTATTAAATGTAATAATATCTTCAGCTAGATAGCACCTAGATATTTTATTCGTGGACTCCTTGTAATATTTATTGAAAGCCCAATTTTCTGGTAAAGTTGGATTTTTAGTAAATTTTATGGACAATGCACTTTCAGAGAGTTATCTTTTCCCTATGGAAAGCCTCTCCAGGCTAATTTGCATTGGCCTCCAGCTGCCGCCCTCTGAGTGCTTTATCCCTAAATGAGATGTGAAACTGCCCCCAGAGTAGAAACAAAGGCCTGGGTGTAGGGAAGTGTTTCTTTCCATATAAGAGGATGAGCATTTGGGCATTGTTCAGGAAATTGGTTAACTTTTAATGGAACCTCCTCTGTCACAAGCAGATGTCAGATGACACTTACATAGGCCCCTTCTCAGTAACCCCAGTCAGCCCTGCTCCAATCTCAGTTGGGAGGGAGCTGCCTACAAAACTGGTTTGATGTGACTACAGAGAAGAGGTTGTTTATTTTCTTGGCTACACCTCTGGGGTGGGCACATAGGCTTTGCACAAGAGTGAAGGGTTTCACCACATTGGATATAGGCAGAGAGGGGAAACGAGGGATTGTTTGTAGTAGAGCACACAGGAATTATAGTGCAAGTGGGTCAGGTAACCCCTAAAAACCTTTACTATACCCCCACCCACAAGCATATGCCAGGTATAAGTGTGCCTATGTAGAACGCTCCGCAAAATACTCATCGACTGAGGGTGATCAGAAGTGGACTGAGCTTGCTGTCTGAGACCTGATTAGAGCCCTGAAGGACTGGGCCTGCTCTCCCTCATACCTAGGACAAAGAAGTGGACTTCAGGATTTGTAAAGCTGAACTCCTGTTTAAACTGCTCAGATACAATGACCTACAGAAGGCCTTGCCTGAAGAGTCCCAGCTGACCAGTTCCAATTGGACCTGCCCTGGACCACGTTGGTGGCCTCTGCTGGAGTGAGTCCTGTCCCACAGTTGCTGTTTCCGAAGTCTTACAACCCTTTGCTTTGTCTGGCTTTATTTTCCCTTCTACCCTGAAAACTTGTGTCTTGGAAACTTTTTGACTCCAAAGACCTCCAGAAAAGCGGTGACATAATCCTGGCAAGCCTATCTGACCAATGTGCTATGCCTCTGGGCTGAGGAGCCAGGTTAATCCTGCTAAGAGGTTTTCTGCAGCGAGAAATATGATTCTGCAGAACCTCACAGAGATGTATCTAGCCTCACGGAGCCTTCCTCAGCTACAGCCTGCAGCCTTGACCCACTGGAGGAATCCAAACTCCCAAAAATTGACAAGCGAGAACACAGAAATCGTGACTGAGCAAAGATGCCAAAATTATCTGCTCAACAAGGGACCTTTCCTAGCACAAAATTCCAATTTCTCCCACTTGTAACTTTCTCACCAAAAAGCAATGGCTTTTCCGAGACTTCGTCCATGGCTATCCAACCTCAGTTACAGCCCGCTGCCTTGCTCGACTGAAGACTTTACACTTCAATTTTTGAGACTACATCCTATGCGTGCTCCCTAACGGTTATCTCAAATCGTGCCTTGCTTCCGATCTAACATGACCAGTTAACTGTGGTTTGGTCTTAATGGTTTTGTTGCTATTTTATTTAACATTTTAAAGAATCATATCTCCAAATCCCCTTATTGGAACTTTCTCATTTTGGTGTAATTTTCGTTATGACAAATTACTTTAAATTGGTATTGTGTTTTGACTTTACTACTCTTTTGGTACTTCATAAATACTTCACAGATTACCTCTAAGATAAGTCCACTTGCTCTTTGCCATAGCTATGAGAGAGATGAGCTTAGGTTAATCTAGTAGCATTAGGGGTTCACCTTGACAAGAATTGTGTTTATTGCTCAAGGTGGGGAGTCAACTCCCTTTACTCAGGACCTAGTTTCTTACACTTTCAATTCCCAATGCATCTTATTTAAGACTCTTTTGAGCCTATTCACAAAATTCATTTTATAGTACATTTAGTGGTACTAGTATAGTACTACCAAAAGACCACAAAATGCTATTTGCAAACCTACAATTGTCTCCCTCCCCACCTCATATATCTTTTCTATGGAAATATCCTCCTACATGTAAGCAAGAGGGGTCAGGGAGTGGCTGAATAATAGGGTAAAATAGGTGGGATTTAGGGAGGAATAAGGAAGGATAAAGGTAGTGTTAGGTAAGGGTTTACGGAGGGACATACACCTACCCACAAAAGAATATGCCAATTTCTATTCACAAACTGCACTTCTAAAGTTACTACAGTCAAAAAGGACTGAAAACAGTTGTAAATATTCCTCAGCTCAGAGTTGGTATAAGTCCAGCACCATGCAGGGACAACCACTAGCGTTGCAGCACACTACCAGGGAAAATAATGAAGGAAGGGACTTAAAATAAAGACCCATAGCAAACAAAGTTAAAATAAATTACTTTAAAAAAAATTGTTAGGAATATGAATAGATTTAAGTTAATGTTAAAAACAAGAATTTCTAAAAATAAAACATATTTTTGTTCTATTTAAAAAAATATGAAAGTTTTTAAATTTAAAAATAAGTGTAACATTATTTTTTGCTAAATATAAATAAAGGACGTTAAATTAATTCTCCATCATGCTATTGTAAAAGATGGGGGGAAGTAAAAAAGTTTATTAAACTTAAAAAACTAAAATTTCAAATACTAAAAAAAATTTATTCTATATATATTTTAAATAAAAACAAAATGAACAAATGCAACAGCATTAATAATGTAATTGAAATGCAAAATGAATTATTTTGAATGCCTTAAATTGAATTAAAAAAAAAACCCTGAAGTTTAAATTGAAAAACAAAATTCCACCTAAAGTAAAATATTAGTTTTTTTCATTCAATAATAATTACTAAAGGTGATGTATGGAATTAATTGAAAGTCTTTTTTTATCATGTAATCATTTCTATAACAAAGTGATGTATAGAATTAATTTAAAGTATTCAGGGCCATATGTAGGTAAAATACTATTTACAGATTCTGAAATACCGAATTTTACCGATTCGTTTTTCTAGAATCGGTAAATGGTATGTAGGTATTCATTCGGTAATTTTTACCGAATCTGTAAAATTAGGTAAATACCGATTCGGTATTTACTGATTCGGTATTCCCCATTCATTCCTATGGGCCTGGAGGCCTATAGGAATGCATGAGAATTACTGATTTGGTAAATAGGGGGAAGACTTACAAGGGTGGCTGGGTGTCACATTGACACCCTGTTGCACCCCTGAGTAGTGCATGGGTGCACATGTGGCACACATACATGCCCTAAGGGCATGTATGTCTGCCACATGGCACTTTTGGAAAAGCACAAATTTGCTTTTTCACAGGTTTTCGATATTTACCACCAACTTATAGTTGGTGGTAAATAATGAATTCTTACATGAAAAATGCACTCACTTGAGTGCTCCCTACATTAAGGATTCGGTAAATTACCGAATCCCTAAGTTAGGCCCCTACATCTCAAATGCCTAATATCGGTCGGTAACGGCCGAATTTCGGTAATTTCGGCCGTTACCGACCAGTATTGGGCTACCTACATCGGGCCCTTAATCTTTAAAAAATAATGTCCATTTGAAGGAAATTAAATGAATACAATTTTTTTAAAGATTGATTATTAAAACATTCCCACCGTAATTGAAATGTTTATCTTTATTTATTATGAAACAAAAATGACAACATTTTATTTATAGAATTATTTTAAATTCATTATTGTTTTACAAACTAAAGCTACATTTATTTGTAAATTATAAAAGGTTTGTTAATACCACACACTAAATTAATATATTTATGTCACCTTAAATAATTTTTATATATTTATTTCAAATAAAACCAAAATGGAAAAGTGCTAAAACATTAATATTATAATTTAAATTTAAAATGTTGTTATTATTTTGAGTACCTTAAATTAAAGTGAAAAAAAATCCTAAAGTTAAAATTGAAAAAGAAAGTTGCACCTAAAGTTAAAAAGTATATTTTTATCATGTAATAATAATTATTATACGTTATGTATAGAATTAACTGAAAGTAAATCTATTAAAAATAATGTTAATTTAATGTTATTTAAACGAACATTAATTTTTTAAAGATTGATTACTAAAACATTCCCACCTCAAGTGAAACGTTTATATTTATTTATTGTGAAATAAAAATTACAAAACGCTATTTATAGAATTATTTTAAATTCATCATTGTTTTACAAACTAAAGCTTCATTTACCTCTAAATTAAAAAAAAGATTTGTGAATGTCACATATTAAAATAATTACCGTGGAGTTCTATTTTTAGACTCTGCCTCCAAAACGGTCCCAGAATGCTTGTTTCCAGTCCAGGGAAGACCTGGTTTGGCAGTTCGCTCTGTACTATTGCCATGAGGAACAGGGTCAAGACTGATTTGCACATGGCTGGGTCTGATTTGGGGTGGCGAAGTAAGCTAAAGAACGATGATGGATTCAAACCAGATCTGTGACTGGAGATGAGTGTCTGAAAAGTTTCAGCGCTCCGTCCATCATCTCATTGTGTTTGCTTTGCCCATCCTAAGTTGGCAGAGTATGCCCAGACGTGGGTCACTTGCTCACTTTTCCATTGGTTTCAAGCTAGCCTGGCTGATAAACGGTCCCAGGATGCTTGTTTCCGGTCCAGGGAAGATCTGGCTTGGCAGTTAGGGCTGGAAAATTCCCATGAGGAAAAGGGTCAAGACTGATTTGCATATGCTGGGTCTAAACTGGGGTGGGGAAGTGTGCTAAAGAATGATGATGGATTCAACCCAGATCTGTGACTGGGGGTGAGTGTCTGAAAGATTTCAGTGCTCCATCCTTCATCTCCTTGTGTTTGCTTCTTTGTTTACCCTAATTTCGCAGGGTATGTCCAGATGTGGGCCCCTTGCTCACTTTGCCACTGGATTCAAGCTAGCCTGGCTGATGAGGGGTTTTACCCCAAAACCGGTCCCAGAATTCTTGTTTCCGGTCCAGGGAAGATCTGGCTTGGCAGTTTGGGCTGTACTATTCCCATGAGGAATAGGGTCAAGAATGAATTGAATATGGCTAGGTCTGAACTGGGGTGACGAAGTCAGCTAAAGAACCATAATGGATTCAACCCTGATCTGTGACTGGGGTGAGTGTCTGAAAAGTTTCAGCACTCCGTCCATCATCGCCTAGTGTTTACTTTGTTTGCCCTTAATTGGCAGGGTCTGGCCAGTCGTGGATCCCTTGCTCACATTGCCACTGCATTCAAGCTAGCCTGGCTGATGAGGGATGTTACCCCGAAACTGGTCCAGGAAGCTTTTATATGGTTGACAGAAGATCTGGTTTGGCAGTTTGGGCTGGACTTTTCCCTTGAGGAATAGTGTCAAGAATGATAAGGACTAGGGTCAAGAATTATTTGCACATGGCTGGGTCTGAACTGGGGTGGCAAAGTGAGCCAGAGAACCCAGATTTGTGACTGGGGGTGAATGTCTGAAAAGTTTCAGTGCTCCACCCATCATCTCCTTGTGTTTGCTTTGTTCACCTTAAGTAGGCAGAGTATGCCCGGCCGCGGGTTCCTTGCTCACTTTGCCACGGGATGCAAGCTAGTTTGGCTGATGAGGGGTGGTACCCCAAAACCGTTCCCAGGATGCTTGTTTCCATTCCAGGGAAGACCTGGCTTGGTAGTGAAGGCTGGACTATTGTCTTTGCTTTGTATTTAAATAATAACACTCAATTCCCCAAATACTAAAAATGGACATGACATATTTCAGACGGGATAGTCCTAACAGGATCTAAGCGGGGGCATTCTAGGATATTCTCCCTTGTAAGGATAGCTTCAGGGGTCAACCATATTTTTACCCACAGAAGTAATGGGCTGATTTTAATTCTGTCTTCCAAATAGTTAACACTGAGTTCCCTATGAAAAGCTATAGTAGAAAGTGATTGAGGTACTGCCAATAGCGTACGCAAAAATGTATTTTCAATTGTCTGGAGAGAAGCGTTATCTTTATAATCCTGTTCCATAGGTTGCTATCATAACACATTTAGCATTATCAATTGCATACAGTTCCTTCAGTGGATTTTGACCCAACCTTCTAGCAAAATTTAAAACGTAATCAATCAGTCTCTGAAAGTGAAGGGAGCATGATTTAAATAAAAATGACCTACTCATTTTAGAATCAAACTCAATTCCCAAATAAATAAAGCTATTTACTTAAGCTATCTCTGTGTCGTCTAATTTGAATTCCATGGTTCTTTTTATTTTCAGGCCCATCTTCATAGCAAAGGATTTATTTAAGTTTGTTTTTAACCCAAGGGTATCCATGAAATATTTAAACCCGTCTAATAGGGTTCGCAACCCCATAGCTGTTTGTGCAATCAGCACTGCATCATGTGCATAAAGCAGAACAGGAATTGATAGATCCTTAAATGTGGTTAGATCTTTCCTTATACCACGAAGCAATTCCTCCAAGCCATTGGTTTGAATTAAGAACAGCAGGGGGTCATAACACAACCTTGCCAGATCAATTAAAATCACTAAATAAACCTGAGCTGAACCCCCTGGTAGCTATGGCATAGAGCAGACATGCTTAAAGTATAGGCAATGTGTAAAGTATGTATTCATTACTGAATCAGTAATAACGCTGAAATGCTAAATAATAAATACCCCAAAACAAACAGTTTAAAATTAAATGACATCAGAATGACAAAAATACAACAAGGGAAACTCCAGGAATGAATTTTTAAAGTTTTCAGTAGAAAGCGCACAAAGTGGCAATAATAGTCAAAGGTCACGCTAGAGCTGGACCTAGTGTATGCAGAAACAATTCCCAACAGGTATTACTTAGACAGTTTCAATTTGTGTATGCCATAGGCATTACTGAGGAACAGAGACAAGGAGTCAATTAAGTTTGAAACAGGTGGTATTATTCACCAAGTAGCAGAAGGAAAAGAAATTTTTCTTATGCAGATACAGTTTATACAGCACTGTAGAGATCAGATCTTGTGACAACCCAGTGGCACTTGGTGCAGGTGCTATATACAATGAGTGAAGTGCAGGTGCAAGTGCTTTTAAAAACAGCATTGGCGACGCATTAGTGAAAATATATACATCAATTACAGGCTCCAGAAAACAAGTTATAGTCACTTGGAAAAACAATTATTTCTATGGGAGCTTGAAAAGTGATATGCGTCATAAATTCAGGCTGTAAGGTCGACGGCGTTTCGATCCCCTTAAGTCGGGATCGTCATCAGGACGGAGTTGTCGATGAGTATAGTGCTGTTGGCAGAAAAGGGCAGATTAAGGCAAGGGACCGGAGGGGGGCAGGGTGGGGGGTGAGAGGTGAATAGGTGTACAGTTACCGGTACGAATAAATTCAAACTTGGTCTACTGTGTTAAGGATGTGTGGAAAGTGATGACTGGATAGGGACGGTGAAGGGTTGGGGGTGTCTAGTGTGGAGGTGGTATAACTAGATATTATATCCGGATAGTGGATGTGACAATTCTCAAGCTTATGGCAACACTCACGTTGTAACCAGGCAGGAATGCGCGGCTAACTATGTTCCCAGTCAGCGAGGAACACTCGAGTGCTGAGGGGGACATGAAGCAAGAATGAGTAAAGGGATCGGTATGGTCCAACATTGTCAGGGTCAGAGTACCTAGTGAAAAAAGTTACCTGGTCGCCGTTTTCAGTCCGGCGGCTTGCGGGGAGTTGGCAGCGTCTGGAGGGGAGGAGGCATAGAGCGGGTAAGGGAGGAAAAAGGGGACCGCGACGAAATGGTAGTCACGATCAAGGCGAGTACACAGCGTGCTTAGGCACTGGTCTCACCTGAATTAATCAATGGGTCAGAAGGCGAAGGCTCATCTGGCGCGGCAGCTCAGGGCACCGAATGCAGGAGCTAGCTGTGGCGTTGCGGTGCTCTCGGTTTTCACAAGGCAACCGCGAGGTCGGGGCGGGGGGCAAACTCATATCTGCATATTGGTTGTATACCTGGTTTAACTGTCACCAATAACCTCGTCTCTATCTGCATAAAATCTTTTCCCAATATGCTAGTCCAACTGCATAGACTACTCGCTTGCAATATATTGCCTGTTTTCATACCTCATCGGACTATAGGTATCCAACTGCATAGACTACTCGCTTGTAATTAATTGCCTGGTTTCATACCTCGTCGGACTAAATGTATCCGTTTTCTCTAATAACCTTAATCGCTCTCAGTTGTGCAATATTGTGTGTCCACGTCCAGACGTACAAAATGTGTGTATATTAATTTTTCCACCAAAGGCCGCTTTTTCAGCCTCTCCCCTCTCACACACTGAAGACACCGCCTCAATTATTTATTTTCCAGCGCGTGCCGTGAGTCACACCCACCCTGCCTTGCCTCATCAGGAACTAGTTCCTGTTTATCCCCGGTTCATAGGCAACCGTTCCCCACGCCTCCTGCTCCCGCCCGCACCACGCAAACCCCCGCCCATCAACCTTTCGATTCGCGCAAAGCGCCGTGACACGCCCTAGACACTCCCGAGATCACGCCCATCGGCAGCCCGCGTCCCCCGCCCCGACCTCGCGGTTGCCTTGTGAAAACCGAGAGCACCGCAACGCCACAGCTAGCTCCTGCATTCGGTGCCCTGAGCTGCCGCGCCAGATGAGCCTTCGCCTTCTGACCCATTGATTAATTCAGGTGAGACCAGTGCCTAAGCACGCTGTGTACTCGCCTTGATCGTGACTACCATTTCGTCGCGGTCCCCTTTTTCCTCCCTTACCCGCTCTCTGCCTCCTCCCCTCCAGACGCTGCCAACTCCCCGCAAGCCGCCGGACTGAAAACGGCGACCAGATAACTTTTTTCACTAGGTACTCTGACCCTGACAATGTTGGACCATACCGATCCCTTTACTCATTCTTGCTTCATGTCCCCCTCAGCACTCGAGTGTTCCTCGCTGACTGGGAACATAGTTAGCCGCGCATTCCTGCCTGGTTACAACGTGAGTGTTGCCATAAGCTTGAGAATTGTCACATCCACTATCCGGATATAATATCTAGTTATACCACCTCCACACTAGACACCCCCAACCCTTCACCGTCCCTATCCAGTCATCACTTTCCACACATCCTTAACACAGTAGACCAAGTTTGAATTTATTCGTACCGGTAACTGTACACCTATTCACCTCTCACCCCCCACCCTGCCCCCCTCCGGTCCCTTGCCTTAATCTGCCCTTTTCTGCCAACAGCACTATACTCATCGACAACTCCGTCCTGATGACGATCCCGACTTAAGGGGATCGAAACGCCGTCGACCTTACAGCCTGAATTTATGACGCATATCACTTTTCAAGCTCCCATAGAAATAATTGTTTTTCCAAGTGACTATAACTTGTTTTCTGGAGCCTGTAATTGATGTATATATTTTCACTAATGCGTCGCCAATGCTGTTTTTAAAAGCACTTGCACCTGCACTTCACTCATTGTATATAGCACCTGCACCAAGTGCCACTGGGTTGTCACAAGATCTGATCTCTACAGTGCTGTATAAACTGTATCTGCATAAGAAAAATGTCTTTTCCTTCTGCTACTTGGTGAATAATACCACCTGTTTCAAACTTAATTGACTCCTTGTCTCTGTTCCTCAGTAATGCCTATGGCATACACAAATTGAAACTGTCTCTAAGTAATACCTGTTGGGAATTGTTTCTGCATACACGATACACCCATCCCAACTAGGTTTATGGGTTTTTCTCCTGTTTTTTCTACAAAAAAAAAAAAAAAAGAGCTGGACCTAGGCACAATGTGATGCTGACTGCAATAGAGCGCGGGTCAGATACACTAACTAGGTTCATCCTGGTCATGGATTTTACCTTCTGACTTCATTCCTTTAAATCCCAATCCACAACAGGAGTATACTTCTAACACAACCCCAAGGACCACAGGGGAGGCAATTAAAGACAACTGAGTGGCAGATAGGCAGAGTGCTGTCCAGGTCCAATTTCCAGCTGGGCAGTTGCAGGAAAGACCTCTGGTAGTTTGAGCCGGCAGTCAGTCTATGACCCTTGGAGTCAACTTCTTTTTCCTAGGTACATTAGAGAGAGCAGGCCCAGTTTTCTGGGGCTCTTCTCTGGTTGCAACAACAGATACAGTTCTCTTCTTCCTCAGTGTTCTGAAGTAAGTGCCTGTAGGTGCCACATCTATGTCTGGCATGAGCTAGTGATTGGAAATGATCCCTTGGACTACCCCTAATCAATGGGATAAGGTTCCCGGGCACAAACTACCCAATTGGGGCATTTTCTAAACTTTGGCTCTGAGGGCTGGGGGTATGTGAGGGAAGTGGTCAATGATAATTCCACGGTCCTCCCACATACAACATTAAAATACAGTTTTAGGTAGCCCCTGTACCCTCAACAAACCCAGACACAGATGTCTGGTAGGACAAAGCTGAGCTTTCAGCAGCCAGACAATGGTTATACACAAACTGTTTTGGCATTCTGTTCCCCTCCTTTGAAGTGTGCCCTGAATGTTATATGTAACCCATGCAGACCTGCCAAACATGCTGTAACAGTGTAATGGCACTACGAGTGAGGACTGACTGACTGGCTGAGGGGTACAAAAAGAAAGGTGCTTCCCAAGTGTTAGCTAACAGTTGCCTGTGAGAGAGGATGCTTCTTTGAAGTGTGCCCCAAGCGTCAAAGGAAAAACTCCTGCAAAAAGAACAATTGATGGACGGAATGCTGAACAATGATCTCAAACACTCACCCTCAGTAAAAAGATCTGGGCCTAAGGCCGTAGGCCCAGATCTCTTCAGCATTCCATCTATCAGTTGTCCTTTTTTGCATTTGTCGCCCTAACTGTCTAGGGTGGGTATGCCAAGACATGGGTTCCGTTCTCACCATGCCACTGGAGTCAAGCTATCCTGGCTGATGAGGGATGATTCCCCGAAACCTGTCCTAGGATGCTTGCTTCTGCTCCAGGGAAGACCTAGCCTGGCAGTTCTGGCTACACTGTTCCCATGGGGATCAGGGTGAAGGCTGATTTGCATATGGTTGGGTCCAAACTGGAATAGCATGGTGAGCAAAACAAGAAGGATTTAGGCCCTGATCTCCAGGGGCGTAGCTTCGGGGGGGGGGTTGTTAGAGGTATTACACCCCACTAGTAAATGGATTTTCCAACAAATAGTTAGGTCCAGGTGCTTTCAGTTGGGTATGCTGAGATATCTGTAGGATTTCACCAGGAATTGATCTATACACACAGACAAAAATGCATGCATACCCTCACTCTATCTATTTTGAAAGTCCTCAAAAATATTCGTTATTTTACAACATTGTGTTTTCTCTCCAAGTGCTTCTACTAATCCAGATTCCTTTTAATTTCCACTGCCCCTTAGACCCCCTCATGTACTCTGCTTGTCATATGCTGTGTTTAATCATTACATGACATCCTGATTATTGGAAAATCTGAAGCTTACCCCGCCTCCCAATTTTACTGACCAAGCTATGCCCAAACCGATCTCTGTACTGGGGGGAATGTTAGACATTTTTCAGCATTCCATCCATCAATTGTTCTTTTTGCATAGCAAAACTCCAGGAGACCTGTGAAGCAAGATGTGCCATTCTAGCAAAACTTTTGAAGAATGTGGGAGTCAGGTCCAGGGACGTGGGGCTAGCTGGACCATTAATATAAATTCTAAGTACACAAATTGCCAGCCACACACTTACTCAAATCCTCTATTTTTGAGGGAACAAACCATAAGAGACTTCCTGGTTCGTTCGGGTATATCACTCAAACCCTTTTATTATTTATTTGTTTTTTGTCTTTTTTTTAAAGTATTGATGTATGAAAGGGACACCTTATCGTTTGTACACCTTATATACAATTATTTACAATTCGCGATTATTTACAACACAAACACATACACATACACATAACTAGTTGTATTATACAAAGTGAATTGCTCTGATATATATACACTCAAATATTCATACTATGAAGAAAAAATCATCCGTAATTCCATAAAGACCAGAGTCAAAAGTATAAACTTGATGACAATCATAAATCAATGAACTACAGCTGAATGTAGGCAGTTCAAATAAAGAAAAATAGACTCCAAATTAATTCATTCAGTCCATTCAACCAATAAATGGCTAATCTTGGGTTTGAGTGATATACCCGAACGAACCAGGAAGTCTCTTATGGTTTGTTCCCTCAAAAATAGAGGATTTGAGTAAGTGTGTGGCTGGCAATTTGTGTACTTAGAATTCTAGCAAAACTTAGCACTTTAATGTCAAAGAGGATACTTGCATCCCCTTGCATATTCTGTCAGATTCAAATGGGTCATCTTTGTCCATCCCGGTCAGCCTATTGTTTCCTACTGGGAACAAGCTCACATCTCATTCGTGCCTATTTAAATGCTAATTACTGGCTGGCTGAAGTTGGAGAGCAAAATGCAGATTTACTTTCCAGGGTCTTTAAGCGGGGGAAAAGCTAATTTTCTAAAATGCTACTTTTTTGTAATATCTAGAAAGAATCTGACTACTATTGAAATGGATGTTTAACAACTATTAAAAAAAGCTAGTCCATTTCCAGAGATTCAATATTAGTATATTTAGTATTGCATCCCGGTACATTCCTATAGAACAGTCATCCCTGTTACAGTAAAAATAACTTTGAGGGCATAGTAAGAACAAGTTTAACTTTAAATGTTCTCCTTTTAAATACCATGCACCCTGCTTAATGTGCAATAAGGACAATTTAGGCGTGACTTGTACATTTTTTAAAGGAATGTTTATTAGGCATGTCAAAAGTGGTTATTTTGACAGGTCGAATTTGCAATTAAAACCTGCACAGCCAGGCTACTGATGGTAGGCTTGCAGTCATGTTTATATTGTCACTGTAGTGGATGACACAGCAGCTGAAGCCCACTTGTGACACTGAACTTGCAAGCCTTAGGTACACATTGGTACCATATGCTAGCGACCTATAGATAAGTTAAATATGACAATTAGTCATGTTGAAGGGAGGAGCATAAGCACGTTACCCCTGGTTAGCAGGGGTAAAATGCAAAGAGTTCTTTTGTCCGAAAAAATAGAGTTGAGCAAAACGGCAAGGAAATCCGGGGTGACCTGGCCAAAATGGCAAATTTCCAACAGCAAATTTGTCCATTTAGGTCCTGCGGGATGTACACTGGTGCAAAGTCCACTCCTAAGATCTAACACAGTTGAAGAGGTACATACTGCTTTGCTATCTATTAATAGATAAGAAGTACAGAAAAGAAAAATAAGTTACTTACCAGTGAATTACACTTTTTCTGGTGAATATTCTTTCTAAACCCAGATTCCTCACCACTGACCACCTTCTTTCTTTTGAGGAATGGACTTCTGATAGGTCATAGGGTCAAATTTAGATTCAGCACACTGATCTGCATTGGAGGACATGGAAGTTATCTTGATAAAACTGTTATTAGTACACAAGGGTGCCACTCCGCATTGTCAGATCCATATTCAGGTTGAGGCGGGCTGAGAGCCCAAGGTTGCCAGCTTTCGGTATGCAGGACCTGTTGCAGGGAAAAAAAATCCACATCCAGTCTGGCACCTGGAGAAAATCAAAAAGGTGAATATCCTTCATTTAGGCAGATTATCAACTAGAAAGAGTGTTACAAAAGATGTGTAACTTCACTAATATTATTGACCCTCCTTGTTTCCTGGGCATGTTGTGAATACCACTATATTGTGGAACCAATTTGTTCCTGATTCTGATTTCATTCCACTCTTAAAAACATTGATAGCAACCCATATCATTTTGTTTTTTTCCTAATGTATTATTTCTGAAATATTTATGTGTGCTTGTTGCTAATTGTATTTGTTAGTAGAACACAGATATTATTTTTAATATATATTTTTAATTTGCCTACCTCCCCATGCCTCCACACAGGGGGCCGTTGAGGCCCTTGAGGAACACCAGTTACTTATTAGTTCATTTATTTTATTTTTACCAACAACCCCTGCGTTCCACAGTGACCTCATGGGATCTGGAGGGTCATCAGGTATTTTATTCAATAATGTAATCATTTTGTATAATTTTATGATATTTTATTTAATGATTCTATAGTTTTTTTTATAATTTATGATGATTACAATGATATGTATTGCGCTGACAGGAATTGCCACGTTTAACTCTCTTCCTTATTATTTTTGTTTACCTGCAGAAGCACAAGAAGAAGCTGACTGGCAGAGAAAAAGGTTAGTGAATTAGCAGACACCGTAGGCCAGAGACCTCTTTGCTTAGTGCTTCTGCTGGTGCTGCTGACCAACAGTAGAAGAAGTAAAAGAAGATGGCCCAAAGGAAGCAGGCTCATGCTATAAAAGTGGCCAGTGAGAAGAAGACTATTGCCACCACTGGCATCAAATGCTCATCCTGTATCGTCAAAACAGCATCCCTGCTGCATTCTTTTCTGAGAAGTAAGATGATGGAATGAGGCTTAACCCTGGATCAACATTGGCACCATCACCAAAATGGATGCAGATATCTCTCATTACTGCAGTTGAACTGACAGGTGTGAATTCGAAATCCAATTATCATAGTTGCAAACTGACACTCAGAAACAGAATCTTAGTAGCAATTAAAGTCTGCCAGACCTGATCTTTCATGGGGCAGGAACAGAGCAGGACATTGAGCTTGATGCACCAGAGCATGGTGCTGTGGCTACTTTTCCATTGAACATACTGTCTTCCCTATCTCCTGCTTCCAACAGAGAAGAAGCTACTGAACAGATAGAAATAGGTCAGGAAGAAGAAGAAGTCTCCTTCATGTGAAGATCCCCTGTAGCTCTTAGTGTGAAGTCATCGCCTGCAGCAACCTTGGCATGGCACAAGGAAAATAGCATTATAGTAGTCACCCCTAAGCATCCAAGGAACATACCTGCTATCAATAGGGCACTAGTGGTGGAGTTATTTTCACGCAAAAAAAATCAATGGTCACAAGAATTCACTATCAAATCTATGTTCAGCAAGGAGTGGCTATAACACTGAACCCATGATCTAATACATTTATATAATTGGAAGCTGGCCAAAAGGTTAGTGGTGGACCTCCTTCCTTTTTCTTTGGTGGTTAGAGAGAGGTTATTGAATTTGTGGAGATCCTCTGCTAAAATGAAATATTCTAAGGTGTCAAGCCACATATTATGCATGTATCGCTTCACAGTGAGTTTCCTTCAAGGGGCTTTGTAGAAAAGCTAGTTGCTGGTCTCACCATAGCTGATACTTTTTAAAGCATTAGTCGGCATGCAATGGTTGCAATGTTCTCCATGAAGGAATCACGTACATCTGCCAACATCCTGCAATAACTAAGGGCCAGATTAGGTAATCCAATTTTACTGACTCTAAAATACCGAATTGTACCGATTCAGTATTTTAGAATCGGTAAATCGGATGTAGGTAAAAAATCGGTAATTTTTACCGATTTGGTAAAAACCGGTATCAGCCATTCGGAATCTATCGAATCAGTAAATTACCGACTCGTATTTACTGAATTCGCCTTTTTTAGACCCCTACATCTGGAAAGCCAAATACCGGTCGGTAACGGCCGAAATTCGGTATTTTCGGCCGTTACCGACCGGTATTTGGCTACCTACATCTGGCCCTTAATCCCAAAGTCTACAAATTAGGTCAACCAAGAGTGACGGAAATACTTAAAAGCCTGCGTACATTTTAAGTAAGTAGAGGCTTCATTTTCTGTATTTCTGTCGAGAGATTGAATAAAACCATGAAAGAAAGCATTCAATTGGCCAAAGTAAACAATGCGGATTGGAAGAAAATTTAACAGGAACGGATTACAGCGTATCACATGTTTCCTCATGCTTCCACTGGGAAGTCACCCTTCGAACTTTTTAAGGGTGGCTCTCCCAGTACAAAGCAAGGCCTGAGCTGGATAACACAGGGTAGATTTTAAAGTCTAATGTATTGAGTGGCTGGTGCGAAAATGAACTTTGTTTACAGGAAAAAGGAAAGAGTATTTCAACAGAACTAGAAATGTAAAGAATACGTTGCTAAAAGTTGGTGATTGTGTGAAACATGTGTACATAAATTGTCTAAATTTTCAAGATGCCATCAAAACGGATGTTGGGAGAGTGTGGAATTTAAATTGAGCAGTGAGAGTGAATGATTCTCTGGGGAACAAAGAATCTGAATTTGAGGCCCTTTTGTTAAAAAGCTGGAATATGAAGCAAAAGTAAGATTTCTTTCAAAACAACAAGGAGAAAAATAATATTGGTGTTAGCAGGAGGATTAATCATAGAACTCGCAAAGTACCTGTTTATCTTAAAGATTTTGTGAGCAAGTAGATATGGCTATTACATATTTCAGATGAGCTATGTTGACTATATTTAGTTTTCTTTCACTTGAGCGCTTAGTTTTGCAACATTTAATGGTTCTCTTACATTTTGCTTATATAAAATGTTACTACAATTTGATTACATAAAAATACTTTAATTTGGAATGAAGGGAGAAGTGTGATGCCTTGTGCTATTGCTTTATTGCCTCATGTTCTTTGCATGAGACTCAGCAACTCCAGAATGTTGAGGACCACGGTTCTGGTGTCTACAGGTGACTTTCAGCAGAGTAGCTGGCTGGGGTGGTACTAGTAAAGCTCCTACCTGATTTGCATTGTTGGTCCTCTGATCCTTTGTGATTACTCAACTTTACAGTCTTGGTATTGGATTTGATGCCACTCACAATGGCAGTAAATATTGCCAAAGCCATGACTGGTGGAAGATACTTCAGAATCCTCTGTTTAGCTCATGGCATCAACCTACTTTTGCAGGACTTCCTCTTAAAAGAAGACGTAATCAACAACATACTGGTCCCGTGTTAAAGGATTTACTCTTATTTCAGTTAATGTTTCAAAACCCAGAAGCAGCTCAGGATCATTCAGCATGTTGATACAGTCCCTGTAAACCCCCTAATGCAGGAAGTTCTAATCCATTGGAACTCGACAAGCTACATGCGCAAACACCTGTTTGAGCAGTACAGGTTTATTAATGATTACATGCTATAAATAAGAGGGGATGCAACAACTAAAGCATGACAGTGGATGATGGGAAACAGGGGTCAGTGGAGTGCCTTGCCCAAATCCTACTGCCATTTGAACTTTTGATAAAGGAAGTCAATAGGGAGGATTGTACAAGAAGCCACCCGTTCTAATGTTCTACATGCTGCAGGACGATATGCAAAATAGGGAACAACATACACAAAAGTCAAAGCAGCTGGGTTGGTAAACAGCTTAATTCTGAACACAAATCAAATGCTTCAAAAAGTGATGGTGTCCTCTAAAGAATACATTTGAGCCTCAATACTAGATCCACAGCACAAAAAAAGCTACACACTTTCATTATTTTTCATCAGGACATTTACAAGAATTGGATTGTCAGAAAAGCAAGTGTCCTACAAGATGAATGATTACAACTTCAAGGCCGTAGGAGATCTGAAGTGCTGGCTTCAACCTCAGGAGCTTTTGCATATGTGGTGTCATCCTCCTAAGTGCATGAGAACCACAGTACTTTGTGAATCTCTATCATTCTCTGGACTCAAATGATGCTGTGAAAAGCCCACAGTTGCGGGATGCAAGAGTGTCTCACCTAGGTCTATACCCTCACTTGCTGATGGGCTTCTGACTGCTTCTCCTTCTCTCTGCAATGCCAAAATGTCAGTCACCTGCCTGAGGGTTTGCAGATGCCTTATAAGGCAACTTCGCTGCTAGTCCATTTCTGGTGTTGGTTCTCCTTTCTTTTCCCTTTCCACCATTGCTGTTCTTCCTGTAGCTTCTTCCCGACTTTCACGGTCTAATAAGTCTTTTGTCATAAGGTGTTTGATGTACTTTCCTGTTCTTTCAGTATTTAAAAGCCTCAGTGTGGTAGGAGGGTGAATCACAAACATTTGTTCCTTTGCTTGTTTTCTCACTCCCTCCACTTGCTGTCCCTCACTCTTTGTTCTTGGAACGTCTTTATCTGGATTCTGGACTCCTGTTTTTTGTGAACCCTATGAAGATTTCATCAGCAATAAGGTTTGTCAAGTCTTTAGATTTTCCTTCTGAGAATGACAGCTTCTCAAGGTCACTTGCCTACCACATAGTACAGAGTGCGGTGACATTGTGGCTTCCAGAAACAGTCACCCTTACCTCAGACTGCAGAATACTTGACTCAGCATTATGGATATAAATCCAGCCCTAAACAGGAGTATGCAATGGTGGCTCTGAGTCCAGAAGTACATTGCCACTGTCACGATCTGCCAGGCACGGGGAAACGAATCCCGTTTTTTATCGTCATTCCGACGCATTGAAACCACAACTCCCATCATGCTCGGGGGAGCGTCGCAAGGGGCGCACAGGATGTGCGTATCGAGTCTTCAAAGAGAGCGGAGAAGACGAAGCCGGCGCCGATTATTCCGAGGATTCCTGGCGAAAGGTTGGTGTGTAGCGGAACGGAGTGGTAAGGAAGCGGAAGCTTCACTCTGTTTGGGTTTTGCATATCGGGTTTCGAGCAAACCTTTGGACTCTTGCTTGGGAGACCATCCCCTTCGTTCGGTATAATATTCCTTCGGTTGGAAGGAAAGAGCTCAGCTGGGTGAGTGTGCAAGCGCCCAGCACCCAGGGACTATTGACATTTGGGTTCCAGGTGTGTAGCGTGCATCGGGAAAGTACTCAATCTTGGATCACAGCCGGGTGTGAGACTAACACCTGGCTCTATTGTACTATTGCCTTTGAGTTCGTGGTGTTTGGCGTGCTGTAAAGGGGAAACAGTTCAAACACGGACAGTGAGGTCCAGGGCAGGGAATACAAAGACATTTGTTTTCATTCTGCAAAGTGACATCATCCACAGTAAACTGCCTCACAACCAATACAGGTGTCATAAAGGGTACTTTCAAGTTTGTGAAGAAAAGACTTCGTCAAGTACGATGCTATTCCTCCTTCCACATTTTAGGGCGTTTGGTAACAATACAACGTGTGGGGGAAGGCTCTGGTTTTGGTGTGCTGTATAATACCAGGTCCTTTACATTACGCTTTTCTGTTGTTTCTTATCCTCATGTTTTCCTTTACATGTCCCTTATTTCGTATGTTTTACACAGGTAGCAGACTCCAAGCGGGGCATAAGCAAAGTGAACTACTCCCCCTTTGAGGAAAGCACTTTTTGCACATTAGGTATGTGGGTTGGCAAGACCTGAGTGTTACTGCATCATTTAGGAGGGGTTTTGTTCTACAACGTGTTTTTGCTTTGTTTCCTTATTAGATGGGTGGAGTGCCTGTTACCTCAGCCTTGAGAGTCTACTACTGATTTAAGCCCACCTTTCTTTCTTTACAGGTACGAGTAGGAATCTGAGAGTATCAACTGGGTGGTACAGAGCGTAAATCGTGGGGGAACTGGAAGGTCCAGAATACAGGGGGGGTTGTTATCTCATCCTGTTGTTCTTTGTCGTTTCAGGTCTCCCTCCCAGCTGTCCCCTTCCTTTCCCTCCCCGGGTGAACACCCTTAGTGGTCTGTGCATATCCTTCAGACATTCAGGCGGTTCAAAAGGGGAGGTTATAGGCCTTGCAACACAGCCCCGAAGAGGTCGGAAGGCAGAGCCTGACAGCCACTGCAGCATCAGCACCTACCAGTGATAACACAGCCACCTATTACTAAATCTACACCACCAACTGCATCACTTTTTACTAACTACATCGGCAAAGAGTGACTTTGAGATACTTCCAGGACATTAATCAAGCATATAGGTGTAGCAACAGTGAAACAGACAATGTCTATAACTATGACTATGGACAAGATGGCACAGGACTACTTGGATGACCAAACAGAAGTCAGCTTGAAGGAAGAGCCATTGACCTATTGACATGGGAAAAGGGAGCTATGTCCAATCCGCAGTAGGATGGAATAAAGTATCTTGCATGTCCTGTATCCAATGTGTCATTGGAGCGGGTGCTTAGTGCTGCTGTGGCAGTTGTCATGATCTGAAAGACCGGTTTCGCTCATCAAAACGTGGGGAAACTGACAACAACAAAAAATGAATAAACATTTTATACCAAGAAAGTATAGGGCTCCATAAGACACAACCCTGGTAAACAGCATTTAGTTTGCATGCTAAACAACGCATGCAATAATAAGGCGGTTGTTACAACGACCGCCTTGTTTTTTCGCATACCATTACAACGCAAGTTGGAACAACAACTTGCGTTAGGGGGCTGAAGGTGTTGAATTTAAAATCGAGCACCTTCGCTAGTGTCGGCACAGACTGGAGTTGGAATAGTAGATTATACTATTCCAACATCCAACGCCCCCTAAAATTAAGTTGTTCTTCTGACTTGCGTTGTAAAGGTATGCGAAATAACAATGCGGTCCTTGTAACGACCGCGTTGTTATGGCATGCGTTGTAAACGCATGCAAAAAAAGTCCTATATTTCACAACCGAGGAAGAGGACACTTTCTCAAACATCACAAAAAACAAAGACACAACAGAAATGTCAAGTAAACAAAAAAAGGATTAAAAAAAATATATATATATTTGATGTGTGGCTAATGTAAATAAAACGATGAACCTCAATGGACCAGTACCCAATAACAGATAAACATTGAAGGAGGACGCTACCATTTTGTCCTGGTGACTGAATAGTGAGCCATAACAATTAAAAAAATCGAATTCAACCTAGGGTCAACCTTTAATTTTGCAGTGAGCAATCATTGTATCTAAGTCTTTAATGGACACCTCCAGAACATTACCAGAACATTACCAAAAAAAGCAAGATGCCTGCCTCCCATGCCTAGTTGCATAGAGACATAGATGGACACCACACTGGGAACACGTACCTTGCTTCACGAATGCCAAATAATGATTTATGTGATCGATATGGTAGACTCAACTCAGATAACCTTGGTATTTCTTGCTTGAATAATCCTTTGATTCAGAATGAAGACATAGAGTTCTACTTGATTAGCAATTCTGTAATTGTACTTCAGCATCTCTTGGTTTTCTTGAACCTTCTCAGTTTACCTAGAATAGATTAAGACAAAAATTATGTTTTCTTTTCTTGTTCAACTGGTCTGTCTTTTTTTGCAAGAAATAAAATCTTTAAGTCTTGACAACAATAACTGGATGATGGACCAATGCATATATACTTATGTAGGAAAAAGTACTCAAGGAGGCCTACTCTTGTGGACTGGAAATAGAAAGGGGTGAGTTTTTTATAATAATGCAGAGTAGTGGCTCGAGTGACAAGTCCTAAGTGGTTGGGATGTACATAATTACGATGGGTACAGTGAAACCTTTTTTATTGTTCCGGTGATTAGTCATTCATGATACGTGCCGCTCGTTGTCTGGGATCCATGATACTGGATTGGCAATTAGTTAATTGAAGGCTACCTTATGTTCCATACTCTGACTCCTTGTGCCAAGTTTTCCTTGACTCTCAAATATTGTCATTTTCTTTTCTCATTCTTCAGACCAACTCTTCTGCAGGAAAACTAAACCTGCTCTGCCATTTGACCCTTCTCCCAAGTCAGAAGAATTCAGTTGCACATTTGTATACTGTATCAATTGTCTTAACTTTTATTATGAATATTTCTTTAAATGTTTTTTTTAGTTACCATTTTGGATTCCATCATAGATAACTATAACTGACTTGGTAATCAGTTGGCTGCTAAAGACTAAGGGCAACTGTGGAGATGGCACTACATGGTTTCTACCAGCTGGACACTGGAGGCAGCGGCTTCTGTGGCAGAAGGCCACTGCTATGGCATCCAACATGTGAAGGCAGAGGTGAGTCGCTATCCCCACCAATGATGGTCCTAGGCCTTACCCTGGGACACTGGACCTAATACAGTTCTCGATAGCTGGATTATCTGAGGGAAGAATGAAAGTACATGAATTGTAGTATACATTACAAGCACATTTGTATAGTCAGACAGTCATGCAAAGATACTGTTTCTCTCTGGCCAATGGATTGTTTTATGCAATTCTGTGTTCCTGGGAGTTTTGCACACAAAATTCACATATTACTATATTTATTACATGGCATTAGTTAATCCACAACAATCTGAAACTTTTTACACATAATTCACCTACTACTATTTGCAGAACATGGCATTATTTAAACTGTGACTACCTGCATAATCTAAAAAGAAGTTGCTAAAATGGACGAAAAGTGACAGTTTCAGCAAACACTTATAAAATGACTAACACCGCAAAGTTATATGTATAATGCTACTATAATATATAAATAAATAAAAAAATATGGTGCACTAAATGTATGCTACACAATTTATTTCACTATGTATCATGCAACATTAGTTGAGCTAACATGGTGGGGAAGCATGAATTCTACTAATGGCTCATAATGAGCAACAATAATTGTAGTGGCCCTGCTTTTTTCCTACTCCGGAGTCCCCTATCAAGCCCCACTCTCCCACTACACACCCTACCTCTAATTCATTACCAGTAAAACAAATGTTATTCTTGGGTTAATATCTAAAACATCAGGGTTTGGGTTAGGTTACATTTGACAATGAACAGGGTAGGCAATGTGACTCATACCACCAGTATAAGAGATCACCCGATAGAAATGATAGAAATAGAAACATACGAAGAAGTTGTGGAGGATATGTGGCAAATACTAGGATGACATGGGACACAATGGAAGGAGATAGTAGTATGGGTGGGCCCTGGGAAGTTTGCAAAGGGCAATTCTCCTCCTCTAACCATTAATTTAAAAGGCAGCTACAGAGAGAACAGAAACATAGGAAGGTGGATAATTTAAAATGGATTAGGGAAAAACTTTTAGAAGTAAGAAAGGAATACCTTAAAGAAATACAGCAGTTGTCATTGAGAAATGAAATTGAATTCCCACCACTTGTCACAGCAGCCACTAGATCCCTCTGTTCCCACTAAAAAGGTTGGCCCTAAACCTCACCCTTCTCCACAGTGTCGGTCTGGCCTTGGGTAGGAACAAAGTTAAAGGCACATAGTAATAATATCACCACCAACAACCACTGACCACTGTATTTTCACAGGGGAAATGGCTGAAAAACAAATCACTACTGGAATTAAAAGGGAATGGAGAGTGTGAGATATTGGGTTGTGAACCCTATTCAGATATCAGCCATAATACCTGGCAGGGTGAACCACAAAAAGTCACTAAATTAATCTGTACTTAACCCTGGGTAGCTTGGCACAAAAAGCACTCAGGCTTAACTAAGAGGCAATGTGTAAAGTATGTATGCAGCACACTAACAGTAAAGTGAAAACACAATACAACAGAAAACCCACACCAACGTAGAAACAGAAAGTATATTTTAATAAAGTAATTGACACTAAAACAACAAAACTCCAATCAGAAAACCTGGCGTTAAGATTTTTTTTTGTTGTAAAAACAAGAGCCTAAAAGATCAAAGCGCTAACCATATTCATCCAGTCGCATAAGACAGCGTCTAAGTCGAAAAATATGGCCGAATACGATGGAGCTTGGGTTGGATACAAGCATGGGCGTCCGCAGAAATGTTTCCAGGGGGGACACAATTTTAACTACATCACCATCCCCCTTGCACCCTTCTCCCCTCTGCCTTGCACCCTTTTCTACCTTGCACCATTCTCCCCTCTACCTTGCACCATTCTCCCCTCTGCCTTGCACCCTTCTCCCCTCTGCCTTGCACCCTTCTCTTCTCTGCCTTGCACCCTTCTCCCCTCTGCCTTGCACCCTTCTCCCCTCGGCCTTGCACCCTTCTCCCCCTCCGCCTTGCACCCTTCTCCACCTTGAACCCATATCCCCCTATGCCATGCACCCTTCTCTGCCTTGCACCCTTCTCCCCCTACCCTTGCCCCTTCTCCCCTCTGCCTTGCCCCTTCACGCCCTCCCCCTTGCACCCTTCTCCCCCTTGTACCCTTCTCCCCCTCCCCCTTGAACTTCTCCCCATCCCCCTTGTACCCTACTCCACCTCCGCCTTGCACCCTTTTCTACCTGGCACCATTCTCCCCTCTGCCTTGCACCCTTCTCCCCTCTGCCTTGCACCCTTCTCCCCTCTGCCTTGCACCCTTCTCCCCTCTGTCTTGCACCCTTCTCCCCTCTGTCTTGCACCCTTCTCCCCTCCGCCTTGCACTCTTCTCCCCTCTGCCTTGCACTCTTCTCCCCTCTGCCTTGTGCCCTTCTCTCCTCCGCCTTGCACCCTTCTCTCCTCCGCCTTGCACCCTTCTCCTCTCTCCCTTGAACCCTTCTCCTCTCTGCCTTGCACCCACCTCCCCCCCTTGCACCCTTTTCCCCCTCCGACTTGCACCCTTCTCTACCTTGCACCCTTCTTCCCTCTGCCTTGTACCCTTCTCGCCCTCCGCCTTGCACCCTTCTCGCCCTCCCCCTTGCACCCTTCTCCCCTCTGCCTTGCACCCTTCTCGCCCTCCCCCTTGCACCCTTCTCCCTCTCCCCCTTGCACCCTTCTCCCCCTCCCCTTTGTACCCTTCTCCACCTCTGCCTTGCACCCTTTTCAACCTTGCACCATTCTCCCCTCTGCCTTGCACCATTCTCCCCTCTGCCTTGCACCCTTTTTAACCTTGCACCCTTGTCCCCTCTACCTTGCACCATTCTCCCCTCTTCCTTGCACCATTCTCGCCTCTGCCTTGCACCCTTCTCACCCTCCCCCTTACAACCCTTCTCCCTTGCACCCTTCTCGCCCTCACCCTTGTACCCTTCTCCACCTCCGCCTTGCACCATTTTCTACCTTGCACCATTCTCCCCTCTGCCTTGCACCATTCTCCCCTCTGCTTTGCTCCCTTCTCCCTTCTGCCTTGCACCCTTCTCCCCTCTGCCTTGCACCCTTCTCCTCTCTGCCTTGCACCCTTCTCCCCTCTGCCTTGCACCCTTCTCCCCTGTGCCTTGCACCCTTTTCTACCTTGCACCATTCTCCCCTCCCCCTTGCACCCTTCTCCCCTCCCCCTTGCACCCTTCTCCCCCTTGTACCTTTCTCCACCTCAGCCTTCTCCCCTATGCCTTGCACCATTCTCCCTTCTGCCTTGCACCCTTCTCCTCTCTGCCTTGCACCCTTCTCCCCCTTGTACCCTTCTCCACCTCCGCCTTGCACCCTTTTCTACCTTGCACCATTCTCCCCTCTGCCTTGCACCCTTCTCCCCTCTGCCTTGCACCCTTCCCCATCTGCCTTGCACCCTTCCCCCTCTGCCTTGCATCCTTCTCCCCTCTGCCTTGCATCCTTCTCCCCCTCCGACTTGCACCCTTCTCTACCTTGCACCCTTCTCCCCTCCGCCTGGAAGTCCAGTTCCTTTTTTTCTCTCTCACCATGTTACTGTAATGGGGGCTTTGTGCGACAATCTGAGCGCCAAGATACCCGTAGGGTGAAAGGTTTGCGCTATATAAGAAATAAATACATACATACATCCTTCTCCCCTCTGCCTTGCACCCACCCTTCTTGCCCTACCCTTGCTCCCGTCTCCCCCATGTAGCCTTCTCCACCTCCACCTTGCACTCTTTTCTACCTTGCACCATTCTCCCCTCCCCCTTGCACCCTTCTCCCCTCCCCCTTGCACCCTTCTCCCCCTTGTACCTTTCTCCACCTCAGCCTTCTCCCCTATGCCTTGCACCATTCTCCCTTCTGCCTTGCACCCTTCTCCTCTCTGCCTTGCACCCTTCTCCCCCTTGTACCCTTCTCCACCTCCGCCTTGCACCCTTTTCTACCTTGCACCATTCTCCCCTCTGCCTTGCACCCTTCTCCCCTCTGCCTTGCACCCTTCCCCATCTGCCTTGCACCCTTCCCCCTCTGCCTTGCATCCTTCTCCCCTCTGCCTTGCATCCTTCTCCCCCTCCGACTTGCACCCTTCTCTACCTTGCACCCTTCTCCCCTCCGCCTGGAAGTCCAGTTCCTTTTTTTCTCTCTCACCATGTTACTGTAATGGGGGCTTTGTGCGACAATCTGAGCGCCAAGATACCCGTAGGGTGAAAGGTTTGCGCTATATAAGAAATAAATACATACATACATCCTTCTCCCCTCTGCCTTGCACCCACCCTTCTTGCCCTACCCTTGCTCCCGTCTCCCCCATGTAGCCTTCTCCACCTCCACCTTGCACTCTTTTCTACCTTGCACCATTCTCCCCTCTGCCTTGCACCCGTCTCCCCCTCTGCCTTGCACCCGTCTCCCCCTCTGCCTTGCACCCTTCTCCCCCTCTGCCTTGCACCCTTCTCCCCTCCGACTTGCACCCTTCTCTACCTTGCACCCTTCTCCCCTCCGCCTTACATCCTTCTCCCCTCTGCCTTGCACCCTTCTCGCCCTCTGCCTTTCACCCTTCTCGCCCTCTGCCTTGCACCCTTCTCCCATCTGCCTTGCACCCTTCTCGGCCACCCCCTTGCACCCTTCCCACCCAATGGAGGGGGCTGCCACCTGGATCAATTGCACCATTTCAAAAGCATGATGGACTAGGCCGGCCCTGACGGGGCCCACCCCAGACGCACTGGCGATCCGGGGGGGGGGGCAAGTGCCTCCCTTGCCTTCCCCCGTCGGACGCCCATGGATACAAGAAGTGGATTGTGCCGGTCAGCACTTCTCTTCGGACTTAGAAGAATTTTTGTGAAAAATGTTCGGAGAATGTAAAGTTCAGCACAGAAAGGCTGCGTTCGGTGTCCGAGGTGGGAGAATTTTCATCAGGGAGCCATTGGACGAAGTCATGGTCAAGATTTCTACATTCAGACTTACTCCCTTTTTTTAAAAGTCGAAAATCTCCAGCAGGACTAGACAGGAAGCTGTAGCCGAAGACTGATGCAGGAGGTCGGATAGCCTTTTGGTGAAGGACCGATGAACAGGATTTGCTGCTGCAGAGAAGAACATAGCAGAGGCATCTGTGAAGTCAGGCTGACCGGAGATGCACTCTGGGCAGATCAACAAGCAGGTTGGTCCCAGTCCTCTCTCCAGTCTCCAAGCAGTTTTAAGCCAAAAGTCCAAAGTTTTGAATTCGAGCTATTTGGACACCTGTACCACCACAACCAAGAGTCTAGGACTGGTCAAGCACCACTTGGGGGTCCAGGACTCACTCATCCTAGGACTAGGCTGGGTACAAGATGTTGGGAGCCTTTTATGTCCCTGTGGCTCTGAACAGGAGTCCAACAAACTAGATCTTGGGGTCACTCTGTTTGTCCTGCATGTAGGTGAAAATGCCTGGCTTACCTAGTCCAAGGCAAAGGCGCAAGTTATAGTTACTTATGGGGACGGGTTATAATTACTTGAGATGAAGATGACTAGTGAATTTCAGTGGGGGTTTCTTTGTTCTAAAAGTTACCCAGAACCAATATTTTATTTGGGGCAAAGGTTAGATACTCCGGGGTCCACGTGGCCCCAGCAGGCCCCCAGCTAGCACCATACTGAGAGCTGGCGGGTGCTGGCCCATTTTCTTTGCTCTTGGCTGGACAGGGACATCAGTTTTTTCCTGCTCCTGCTGGGCAGGACCAAAGTTCTATTCCCTACCTGAAAGAGTGCAGGCAAGGTATGCTCCCAGGCAGGGAACCCCAATGTCCTAGAGGTGGTCTCTCCGGGTCACTGTTAGGTATTGAGCTCTGGAAGAAGGTCTCCCTGGGGCTGATACCATCCCGGGGAGGGGAGCCTATATCCTTTCTCCCCTTTTTAAATGTATTCAGCCCCGCGATAGGGTCCTCAGGGGCTGAACAGGCTCAGGGAGTGGGACGCGCACCACCTTCCTTTTTTTAAAATAGTGGCTCCATGTATAAGGGCCACTGGGACCTTGTGAGGCTCTGAGAGTGAGGTGCATACTCCTTTCCCCTTTAATTTTACTACAGCCACAGGGGATGGGGCCCACAGAGCCTTATGAGGCTGGGGGGGCAAGTTCCCCACTCCCCTTTCATTTTATGCCCGCTGGACTGCGATGGAGTGGGCTGTTTGGTGGTCTTCCTGCCTGCCTACCTGGCAGTCCACCCGCCGGATTTAGATGCTGACCGTGGTGAGAGAAGACTGCAGTGGTCCCACCAACTACGCCAGGACCTCACTCCCCACCCTTATGGCAGGACGAGCTGCAGGAGGTGGAGGCAGAACTCCAGCAAGGATTCTCGCCATCAGTATTTGGATCTGGGCTGTTTCGGAGGAAATTCCTAAGGGAATCCCTCCTATTTTGAGTTGGCAGAAAGTGGAGAAAAGGGGTGAAAATTCACAATTTCGGGCTGTGCCTTTGTCTAGGTCTTCTCTGTCCTGATGCACCTTGACCGTGATGGACCAGCTCCCCGTTTTGACGGACCCAAAGGTAGGTGTTCATGGTGTGTGCGGGTATGCATTGCATGGTATATGTATGTTGGTGGGGTCCAATGCAGAATGTACACAAAATGGTCATAACACATCACCTACATACACATATACAACATAAATGAGTGTGACATACTAAAACAATGTATACTTACCTGTCTTCCCACCACCAGGGTCTCCCCCCTGTCCGTCCACCACCGACAAGACACTACCAGCCCAATGGGAACATCCAAATCTGCTCAGCGGGACGCAGCCGTCAAGACGGTGATATATCTGATCCTTAATTTATCAAAACTCCTGAACGGATTTACATCAAATGACAAAAAAATGCTTTATGAACCAAGATCTACCTTTCTGCTAAATTTGTTTTTTTCAAGTTTTGTGAAGATTCATCAAACAGTGCAAAAATTATTAGCAAACATAAAACTGCTCTACCTATGGAAATGTAGACCTGACTATAAAAACCCTAGTACATATATAATATTAATTTACGAGTACCTAACATGCATTTCCATAATAACTAACTCAATTAATCTTATATACTTAATCATTTAGACATTACATAATGTTTAGCACTAATTGAAATCCATATTGTGTACAGTAGTAAACCTTATTTTTAGTGTCTAAAAAATGTATGGCATCCATGTAGAAGAATGTTATATTATATATAATATAGGTGTGTTTTTTATACGTATATATCTTCACTGAAAGAAACAAAGGGTAAAGTGTTGGAATGAGACATAAGCTATCCTTAATAACCCAAACACCACAGAAATACACCTGGTTATGGTTAGTTGGCTAAACGTAGCCAACAACCATAACGTTCACTATTAATGAAATCACATATTCCATCACGTTTGACATTGAAAATTAAAGATTGAAGGAAGATCAGGGTAGAAGGACAGTGTAAATAAGAAGGAGGGAGGAGAAGAAAGGAATAGAGGGAAATCTTGAAGCAGTAATAGTAAGATAATAGGAGATGAGGGATAAAGAAAAAGAATGACAGGGGAGAAGAAAGGATGTTGCAGGTATTCTGCTATTAGTACAGAATTATGCTTAGAACCGTAGAACTTCAGTATGTAGGGACTGAGTCACCATTACCACCTTAGTACCTATGAATCTGTCTTAGACTAGCTATTGTGCCTCACTTGCCCTCCTAACCTTACCAGAAAAATAAGTGAATTAGCACCCCAAACACAACACTCTGCACCCACTCAGGGATCGTAGTATTGGGACACACCCTTTCGCTCTCTCACTCATACTTGTCCACAATAGGATAACCAGGAGACCCAAAGCCAGTTTAGAGTATTTATTTAAACTATCGTACTCTGAAGTGCAGAATACGTGCCTCAATTAGAAAAGAGATGCATAATAAAAATACTATTAGCATGGTTAATAATCCATAAACCATGAAAAGCCCTGTCATTTTATATGACAGAGTGACATAACCTCCCTCCCTTGCTAATAAAATGGTTATACATAAAAAGATCTCTGGGATTACTGGCAGATCCCTTACCCCAGAATCCACAGATGGATTCTCTACATCTCAGCAGATACAGTGCTCTTGTCTCAGAACTCTCATTACATGTGTCTGTTTTTTGCTCATGTACTCATCTATATGATACAACATGTGTGCACCTAACAGCTTCATTCCTTCTTGTGTTATGTCCAGGTGCAAGTGCCTTCTTGTGTTATGTTCAAGGTGCACAATGGCCCTTGAATAACAAGGGGCATTGTGAAGTGACCCTCTATATGGTGTTCGGACTTAATCCCAGGAAAAGAACAGGTCGCGAAAGCATAGGCAAGTTCCATGTGAAAGTACAATGTGGCACAAAAGCAAAATGTGTTTTTATAGTAACGTGTGCAAAGGAAAATTAGGCCTACAATGTGCACAGTTAGGCTAACATAGGGAAAACTTCAATGGGCCGTGTAGGAAACACACAACACCCTCCCTTTGGTCAGGATACTAGTGCTTACAAAGATACTAAATATGATAAACGTAATTTGAAAGTATGCACACCCAAACAATTGTTCCAGAATTATGAATGACAATAAACTAAAAATAGAACAAAATGTAAATTTGGAAAAAATTATCAAATCAAGGTGATTCGGAGGATCTGTAATGTTACTCTTCATTTCGTAGGCCAAAGACTCTGTGAAGGAATGCAACTCCACACATAAATATTGGTCCACATCCCATGTCACGAGCTCCAAAGAACAAACATGCTCTTTGGTCTCAGCCGATACTAAGACATTTACCGGGTAACCTGTGTTGGCGTTAACAGTGCCTGTATTTTGTGAGTCATGCACCAATGCACACTGTTACTTGTAGGCCAAAGGCTCATACTTCCCATTGTGTAGAAGTCGCAAGCCCAAAGGACAGTTCTTAAAATGGGTTGCTAAGGTACTCATTAGCAGTCCAAAGCCCAAGGCACTGGATGTCTTCAAAGCCAGGCATATATCAAGTGTCCATTCAAAGGGACACCGGATGTAGTGGAATACAGGTTTCATGCAGGTAAACCAGGCAGGCCGAAATATCAAAGAGCAATCAAGATCCAGTTCTTGTAGTAGACGCATTCCAAAGATTTGATTCATCCGCTCACAGTAATGTTGGAGCAATGCCAGTTCCGGAGCGCCCCCAAAAGGACCATCCATTGTGGACAATCAGGAACAGGATGAGAATGCAGCAAATAAGGAATAACAGCAATAGGAATCGTCCAAATACACTAGAGAAAATGGAGTGGATAAAAGCCGGGATTACACCAAAGATAGTCTGAAAAGAATTAAGCCCATAACTTTAAAAAGTGTGCAAGGCCGGTTGAACTTTAGAAAAAAAGATTTGATGTACTAATTCTCCGAATTGCAGGGGAAGGTTAGTGTTTGACAATGACTGTATTTCACTAGTTCTGTTTGCCAGTTTCAGCCCCATCCCTGATTGTGCATAAAGAGTAAGGGCTGTTTTATCTGTAGGATTTTCTTTTAATGAAACCATTGTTGCTTTGGCTTTCCATCTGGATGAAAGAAGAAACTCGCTTTACCCAACTGATTATACTTGATTGTTTAAAACTGGAATATGCTTTTCGCATTCCATGGCTGGCCTATATAGTTTCCACGTTTAAGTCTATGTTAAACATGGGAATGGGGGAAAAACCTTGCCAGGTATTAGCACTAATCAAGGGTTACATTAAGGCCACTTTTTTAGGTCAAGCCTAAGACAGCGCATGCACTGTCTCCAAGACCTGATGTATCCTATTCTATGACTTGAGGTACACCCATCGATTCTTATTGGCTGTTGTCTGTGTCAATCAGAAATGCAGGTTTGTTATTGCTGCATTTCAGTAACCGTCCTTCCTTTGTGTGCTTAGCTCTGCCTCTGGCGACTTAACTCAGAGAGCATTTTGTTTGGCTAGTGCCATATCATGTGAATGTATGCCGTTACAACACAAACATTTACAACGCATGCCTTTACAACACAGTTTTTACATCACAACATCCATTACAATGCATGATGTCACATTGCATGCCAACACAATGCATTTTTAGAAACTACAATTACAACACATTCCAATACACTGCATTATACCATTACAACACATACCATTACATTGTATTTAAGTTCAGTGTTGGATGGTGTAGGGGTAACAATTACTGTTCCCTCTCCAGTGAGTGCAACAGTAGGGTAAGTGTTGGATAGTGTAGAGTTAAAAATTACTATTCCCACTCCAGTGAGTGCAGCAGTAGGGTAAGTGTTGGATAGTATAGGGGTCAATCAATCAATCAATCAAAGCATTTATATAGCGCACTACTCACCCAGAGGGTCTCAAGGCGCTAGGGGAGGGGGGTCCGCTACTGCTCGAACAGCCAGGTCTTGAGTTGCTTCCTGAAGGCGAGGTGGTCCTGGGTCGGAGTGTTCTGCTTAATTCAGATACTCTGTCCATCACCACCCCCTTTTATGAATCGTTTTGGCCACCACAAGTGTGGAAGGGTATACTCAGATGTGAGTCCCTTGCTCACTGCACCATCAGGATTCCAGCAAGCCGGGCCGAAGACGGCTGCAATGCCAGAAACCGGTCCCCGGAAGCTTGTTTCCTTTCCAGTAAAGAATTGGCTTGGTAGTTTGGTCTGCCCTGTTCCCATGATGCACTGGGACAGGGTCAGACTAATTTGCATGTAGCCAGGTTCTGAGCTGGGATGGTGCAGTGAGCTAAAAAACGGTGATGGATCAAGCCCTGATCTTTTTGACTGGGTAGGAGTGTTCTGCTTAATTCAGATACTCTGTCCATCACCACCCCCTTTTATGAATCGTTTTGGTCCTGGGTCAGGCGGAGGTGGGTCGGGAGGGAGGGAGTTCCATGTCTTGGCGGCGAGGTAGGAGAAGGACCGTCCCCCTGTGGTGGCTCTTCGGATGTGGGGGACGGCGGCGAGGGCGTGGCCGGTCGATCGGAGCTGGCGTTTGGGAGCGTAGAAGTTGAGGCGACTGTTGAGGTACCCTGGGCCTTGGTTGTGTAGGGCTTTGTGTGCGTGGGTGAGGAGACGGAAGGTGATTCTCTTGTTGACCAGGAGCCAGTGCAGGTCTCTCAGGTGTCCGGAGATGTGGCTGCGACGGGGGATGTCCAGGATGAGTCGTGCTGAGGTGTTCTGGATCCGCTGGAGTCTCTTCTTGAGTTTGGCGGTGGTTCCGGCATAGAGGGAGTTGCCGTAGTCCAGGCGGCTGGTGACGAGGGCCTGGGTGACCGTCTTCCTGGTCTCGGTGGGGATCCACCGGAAGATCTTACGTAGCATGCGCAGGATGTTGAAGCACGACGAGGAGACGGCGTTGACTTGTCTGGTCATGGAGAGGGAGGATTCCAGGATGAATCCCAGGTTGCGTGCGTGGTCTGTTGGTTTGGGTGCGCTGCCTAGGGCGGGGGGCCACCAGGAGTCGTCCCAGGCGGAGGGTGAGGATCCCAGGATGAGGACTTCTGTCTTGTCCGAGTTCAGTTTCAGGCGGCTGTTCTTCATCCATTCATAAAACTATGTGTTGTAATGGTATGCGTTGTAGTGACATACGTTGTAATGACATGCGTTGTAGTGACATGCGAAGTAATGACTCCGTTGTAATGGCATGCGATGTAAAGGATGTTGCGTTGTAATGACTGTGTTGAAAAGTAGTGCGATGTAATGACTGCGTTGTACAGGTTGTTTCCCGTGTCATGCCCTGTGGATTTCTTGTTTCACTGCTACTTTGTCTTTCCGCTCTCTACTTGCAGCTGGCAGTTAACTTAATCTCCAGGTGCAGTTCTAACAACACCACCTGTGACCCCTTGCTAGTTATATGCAGTGTGCGTAATTGTTGTCTAATCGTGTCACTCCTGCCCCTTGCTGCTTGTATCTCCATAATACCACTCAGTGCCTCATAGTTACACGCCACATAATTACACTCTACTCAATGCAACACAAATACACTCCACATAATACCACTCATTGCATATAATTACATGCCTCATACTTAAACTCTACTCAATGCAACATAAATGCACTCCACATAATACCACACAGTGCCACATACTTATATGCTACATAATTACACTGCACTCAATGCAACATACACTCCAAGTACCACTCAGTGCCACATAATTACACACCACATAATTACACTCTACTGAATGCAACATATACTCCACACAATACCACTCAGTGCCACATAATTATATGCTACATAATTACACTGCACTCAATGCAACATACGCTCCAAATAATACCACTCAGTGCCACATAATTACACTCTACTGAATACAACATACACTCCCTATAATACCACTCAGTGCCACATAATTACACGCCACATAATTACACTCTACTCAATGCAACAAATACACCCCACATACCACTCAGTACCACATAATTACAAGCCACATAATTACACTCTACTCAATGCAACATAAATACACTCCACATATTACCACTCAGTACCACATAATGACATGCCACATAACACTCTACTCAATGCAACATAAATACACTCCAGATATTACAACTCAGTGCCACATAATTACACGCCACATAATTGCACTGTACTCAATGCAACATAAATACACTCCACATAAATGCACTCTATACCACATACCACCAATCAACATAAATGCACGCCACACCATGACACAATTTCACTAATCATAATTTCACTCAACACCATAATTCCAGGCCACACAATTCAACTCCGCACATTTCCAATACACACCAAATAATTACACACCAAACATATTTCAACTCCACAACTCAACAATCCACAATGTACCTTTCAGTTCAGTTCATAAGCTTTATTCGATTATTCAATAAATAATCATAAAAGCACACAGAATATAAAAAGACAATCAAATTAAAAATGGTTAAAAGAGAGTTACCATATATTACAAGATATTGAACAGTTCAGTTGAGAGGGATACCATAGACATAGCAGCAGTTGATCATGTAAAAGGCAAAGTTAGAATTCCAAACTTTTTCTAGTGGACACTGATTTTAAAATAAAGGTTGCAGTAAAAAAACAGATATCCGGGGTATCAAGTGCAAATAAAAATCTCAGGGCGTTTGTAACTGTAAACACAGAATGTTTCTTAAAAAGAGGTTTGAGATAACAAATACGGAGGTGCAAATACAGGGGGCATATTAGCATGAAGTGCATTGTGCTCTGTTTGGAGGTTCCGTCGCACGGGCATGGGGATGACGTATAGTATTTCATCCGAGGAAATGCCACCAGGATATGGACTATGCCTAATCTCAGCCTTGTAAGAACATACTGATGTGACTGTTTGGTGATTACTTTTAAATACTTAGGCATGCCATAACCTTCCTCGTTATTAGATTGATAAAATACATGAGATATTAAATTAATACATTTGTCTTGACACATTTTAAATTTGTTCCCCAGGAAAACACTTTTGACCTCCTGTTTAGGTATATTGATAGCACATGCGGGGTCACTAAAAACATCCAAATCAAACATTTCCTTATAAGATGTTAAGACATATTTCAACCAGGGGATCTGGCGGACTTTGTCCAGGCGAAAACAGTCTTGTATTATTCGCCTGGTAAATACTGTTTCATCCTTGGCCCAGATTGACCTCCAAACCATAAGGGGTCTCAATCCTGTTAGGTCAGTTAGATATTCCAGCCCCACCTCTTTATGAATCAGTTCGGTAGATGCCGAGGGGGGGAGGCAAAGGAGTCTCTTAAGGAAAGTATTTTCAGCTACTTGCAAGTCCCCTTGATCCCAATGTCCCCAAACTCCTGAATCGTAAAGAGCAACTGGGGCACATCTGTGCCGGTAGACATTTAACATATCAGGAATGCGACGACTACCTAATTTGGAAGCAAAACGAAAAACTCCTGAGGACCCCTTGCCCATCTTGGCCTTAATATTAAGTAACTCTGGGGCCCACGACCCATTATTGCTAAAAGTTATACCTAGATAACAGAATTTGTCCACAACCTCAATTCTATGATCCTTAAACTGGAATGATTTAAGTTGATTCACCTTTTTCCCGCAAGCCATAATAAAAGTTTTTGAATTATTGATTTTTAATTTACTCCGCTTAATAAAATCATAAAAGTGATTCATTAATTTTTGCAGACCTATCGGAGTTCTCGAGAGTAAGACAGTATCGTCAGCATAAAGCAGTACCGGGATAGCTTGGCCCTTGACTTGAGGAGCATCAGCTTGGACCTTCCTCAAGTCTGATTCCATAGCATTTATAAAAAGGGAGTAGAGTAACGGGGCCAAGACACAACCTTGCCTAATGCCGGATTTCACCATAATCTTCTTCGTACATTCCCTCGCTAGGCCAAAGTGAATCTGTGCTGACAACTTATTATATAGTCTGGCTAAGAAGTGGATTATAGCTGCTGGGGCTCCCATTTCGAGTAAGGTGGACCATAGGAGAGTATGATCCACCAGATCAAAGGCACTAGAGAGGTCTGCGAAGCAGAGAAATAAAGAGCCCTGCTTAGCTTTAGTATATTTCCCAATGATAAGATCTAAATTAATGCACTGCTCAATAGTGCCGAGACCCTTACGGAAACCAAATTGAGAGTACCTTTCAATCCACACCATATAGTGTCACCACCTGAGCACCAAACAACATTCACCACCACCATTTTGCCTCAGCGCACCACCTAAGCATCACGTCAGTCTGCCCTTGGAATCTGTTGAATCTCCCCTAGTGTCCATCTGCTGCTCGTGTTCTAATTAAATTACTATTTTCCAACCTCCACTTCCCCGTTATTTATGTCCCGCTCCCCCATAACAAAAAATATTATAACAAACAAGCATGATAACAGGCAGGAAGAAGTTTCCAGCAGTGCAAGTACAAAAAAAGTAGAAGACATTTTTTATGTTAAAATCTTTTTTTATCAAGTTTTTCAGTTGTATATAATGTCGTCTTCGTTTGTATAAAGGTAACAAAAATGCTTAACACTTTTTATTATAACTTTTCAACATAATGCACAGCAGCCGCATTGCTCTACAACAAAGCAAAAAGTTCTAGCTAAACACATAAGGTCCCAAAGGCAAGACCTATTGGCTATGCCAATGCTTGTTTAAAAAAACAATCCATCTCGGATCTGTAACTAAAAATGTAGGTGTTTTGAAGCCTTGCCCCAATAAGCTTTATGCCCTTGAATGTGTTCCTGGCTTCTCCCAAAAGCAGTGTAGGGCTGTCCCTTCTGACAAAGGATCCACATCACACAAAGTGCATGAGACCTCCCGTCGAGCACTAATGACAGGGTCACCTAAAAGTCCACACTTAGTCCCATGCACTGACATCAGTTCTTCTTGTCACACTGCTTCTCAAAGACTCCTCTGTATTGTGTTTTGAGGGTGAGAGACAGGTACAGGACCGGGGAGTTCTAGCAATTAGCTATGGAATTTAAGCTGATGGCGTGCAATCTTTGCAGCAAAGATCAGCAGCTAATTAGCCCCTACACACACACATGCTTTCGAATAATTTCTACTGAAATGACTGGCTCCTGTTCAGCTCTGGCTCGCTCCCCTTCTGTTCTCTTAACAAAAGAAGGGCTACAAAGTAAACAGCAGCATATCCCTGAAAATAATGACATCCCTTCTCCAGAAGATTGCCATGAATTCTCCCTATTCCTTCAGGTTAATGCTTAACCCCCTGCATGCTGATGACGGCCCCCGGCCGTCATGTTATCACGGTGGGAGTGTGCTGATGATGGCTGGGGGCCGTCATGATCTCGCCCACTCTTCAAAACGGCCGCACAGCTCAAAAATTCGCGCCACATGCAAGGGGTTAATTAAGAGTCCGGCTACACGTATTGGTTGATATCATCTTCAATCTCCCCCAGACAGAATTGTATTTTGTTGATATGCACTTCCTTAATCGATTTGTCAACCAATTCATAATAAGTCGGTTTTTTAAAATCTAAGATTAGTAGCCAATGCATTTGGTGGAAGGAGAATACTCAGTTTATCTGTGCTGTTCCCCGTTTCGATGGACAGCATCCATCCGGAGGGTGTCACCTCCTTCTCGCACCCGGTTGAGGCCAAGGTAATCATCTGACATGAATGCGGCTCCGCCCATCTCATGGCTTCCAGAAACAAGCATTTGCAATGCAATAGGTCTCTCATTTATGTTAGCAATTGACATTGTAAATGACGATTCCTTTTATTTATGTTTTGGTTTGTAAAACATAAACAAATGGCATTGTCATTTACAATGCTAATAGCTTAAACTAGCACAAATGCGAGACCTAATTCATTGCAAATGCCTGTTTCTCCATAGGTCTGAATCTAGATTTCGTGTAGAGACAAAGAAATGATGGGTGCTACGTATATGTCCCTGAAGGAAAGGGAGGGATGTCTGGAGTATTTAACGTTGGTTAAAAACTCTAGACTACACACATGCCACACATGCATGCACACATACATTCAAGGACAGCAATAATTTTTTCTAACACCATGGGTATCCCAACACCACATTTATTTAAGAGCATCCTACACACCTATTTGTAGACTTTGGAGTGAAAGGGGATCCCAGTCATGATAAACATGCATGGATGTACGAGGAATGGTCAGAAGGAAGTCAAACAATGGAGAGTTGTCAATAGGCCAATATCCAACCATTTATCACTTGCCGGGCAGGGGTAGAGTACAATGCTAGTGAACAACTTTTCTAAATCGTGTACAACACTTGTAACGGGGGCTCCTAACACAATTCTCCAATACAGGAAATATACTTGGTTTGTTGGGAATTTAGAAATCAGGAACAGGGTACAGGGTAACACTATTACAGGCTTTCAAACCTGAGTATTATTTTTCAATTAAATAAAATAATATGGGGGGGTTCAACTTTATAATATCTGTCAAATCTGGTGCAAATCAGACTGTCTTAGCCATTTTACTAACACTACATCTAAATATAATATACTTACTTACAGGGGCTTTCAGCCCGCCCTCTTCTTCCATTTTATTTCCACCCACTACAGGGTACAGCATGAGGCAGGGAGTCAGTCCACTTCAGCCACTGGATAACTTCACTGTGAGTGACGGCAATCTGTTCTTTCGCAAGGAGCACACCCTAACACAAAGTAGTTCCAACCAGTGTCAGGGATTAAAATGGCAATGTGTGCTTTTGAAACTAAAAAATGGTTGTACTCTTAGCCAATGTTTTTATTTTATATTGATGAGGCCCCAGCAGCAACCCCAAAAATAAAGTTTACAAAAACAATAACAAAGCAAATCCATCTATGACAAAGCCAAAAATCTGGCAGCTAATGCCAGGCATATAGGCTTTGCCACAGTGTGTTATTATTTTACTGCAGTAGTGCGAAATTTGCAATTTGAGTGGAAAATCAGAAGACCTCTGAAACTCAAGCATGGGATGACTCACATTTGCCAGTGGTTGCAAACAAATTAAGTAGTCAACTTAAAAGGATGCCTTTCCTTAATTTATGCATGAGTCCTCACAGAAAGTACAACAGGTTTGCAAGCAAACTGGCAGTTAATCTGGGGTTTTGTGCCGAACTTTCAAGACCTCTTGTGTATTATTTAGCATTAGGTCGAGATTTTCGAGACCTGTTGTATATACTTTAAATATTCTTCTTTGTGGGCTTACAGCTTTTCATTTTTTATTTCACTGTCCTTAAAAAATCCTTGCTTACTAGTGGTTAATCCTTTCTCTTTGTCCCACCTTTTTAGTCTTTGCTTCCTTCCACGGAGCAGGGACCAAGTACTTTATCTTTATGCTTTGGTTGTTTATCTGTTGTTTCGAGGACTATTCTTATATTTCTTTCCTGCTTGTGTTAAACTGTGGTTGTGTTTTCAGCTTTGGTGTTCGTTTTTTACTGCATCTTCCCTCCTGCACCCTCCTTCCCCTGTTGTTGCTGCCATTCTTCATGCACCTCTCACTCCATTGCTTGTTTAACACATTGATAAGGTGGTATATCCCAAAATAAAGAAAAGAGTACAGGTTTGGAAAAACTTTCCTGCGCTTGAAAAAGCTGGTTTCTGCTGAGCAGTGATCTCATATCACACAACCTAAGCTCAGCTCATCATGCGACTATTTCTGGCTTGCTGAGATTCTGCTCACGAGATGGTGCGGGGTTCAGCAAGAGCTCTCCATGATGAGCCAATTCTGCATGAAGAGGGAGCAGCCCCAAAGAGAGCCAATGAGCAGCCGCTGCATGAAATTCCGTGGTTACCAGTATCCAGCCTGCTTCTTTTTTGCCTGTGTTATTTTTTACTGCCGAGGTACAGCATCTCTTCTTCTACCTGTCCCCTTCTTGCTCCCATGGGTCTCTGTTTCTCTTCTCCCTTTGTCTCCTGTAGTACTCGTTTCCAAGCAGGAGGTCGTACAGACGGGAGCTGAATGCACTGGGCACTGGGAACTACAAGGCAAGATGAGGTTTGACTCAACGAGTAAGTCCAATAAGATTTTATGGAATAATTATTTTTAACACATCAACATGACATTAAATGCGCCCACAACCATTGGACGACAGCGGATTTAAATGCTATAATGGTTAATAACTGCATTGATGCGTTAGTGCCACCGACACAGGTGTGGGGGGCTGTTCTTATCCAGCAGGTGTGAGTGCCGGTAGCGCATTCTTGCCGCACACCTGTGTCTAGCTGGCTAGCTCCATATGTGTGTGGCCAACAGTAGAATTGAATTCCAGTGATGCATTACTGTTCCAGACAACCCAGCGTGTGGTTTTATTTAACCAGCAGGTAACAGAGCTTGCAGCATAGCCCTGCCACGCACCTGCACCCAACTCCGTGTGAGTGGTACTGGCACAATTGCTTTGATGCATTATTGCCACGGAAACCCGGTGGGTGGCTCTCCTTCACCGTGCTGAGTATTAGCAATGATGATTCCAAAACTGCATAGGAAATAAACTGCTACTTAAAGCGTTCTTCAAGCCCTTACTTAATGGTTAATGGGATGGTTTGAGCTGCCCTGGCAGGATGTCCCACTTTGCAGCCTTGAACACCGTGAAGATGAGCTGTGTAAGAGTGCAGCATATTTTTTTAAAGCTTTCGCCTCTTCCTCTTACTGTCGCCTTTCTTTCCTTTTAATATTTACGCATCTGTAAGGACCCTTCAATTATTTATGATACTGAATATGCTGTTTGCGCTGTACCATCGTTTTAGTACTTTCCCTTTGAATGCCTCATATTTCTGCAGTGCATGACTAGCCTCTGTGATTTTCACAGCACACACCTGGGTTGCGCTTTCTCAAAATAGTCACAATCTTTGAAAGATACTTGTATGCAAAGCCCGCTTCCTAGAGGTGATTGCAGTATTTTCTTTGAATTAGCAGCAATTTGGAGTGCAGCTGTCACAGCATGACCTGCAGTCTTTGGCCCAGTCCCAATGTGGACAGGGGGCTTTATACTCAAAAACTCTACACAAGACTGCAGCCTGCCCTAAGGAACCCTTCAGGTGCTGGCCAAAGCACACCTAGTAGAGGTGTGCATTATTGCTTCTCACTTGATTGTAGCTCCTATGTTTGCTGTGGGCCCTGCAATAAGCCTCATTCATAGACGGTGACATGTTTCCTGTAGCCCCATCATTGAGCAACCTGCTGGGATCTCACAGGCTGCTCCAGGGCTCCTTGTCCTACCTGAAACATACTAACCTGCCCCAAGAACCGACTCACCAATCACAGAGCCATTTCCTGGCTCCTCTCATGACCGTGACCCCTGCTGTTTCCCAAGTCTTAAGCCGACACAGAGAGGGTGACATGTTACCCTGGACACTGATCAGCCAGCCTCATTGGGGACCCTCCTGGCAGCTTAGAGGTCCCATGTAGGTCCCTCCTGTCCTATGCTTTAAATCCAACACCAACTTGATGCTATCACAGTGCCCCGCTTCCCCTCTGTACTCCCCGCTTGATGTCCCTAACCCCTATGAGCCGGTGCCATCCAACATGGCAATGTGCCCTATCCACCTTCTTAAAGCTGGCACTCCCTAAGCATCTGCATGAGGACCTCTCCACACCTCCCCACCCTACTATCCCCGACCCTCCACCTCTTGTGCCCCTCCTCCCCACTTGATAATGGTATCAAGTTTTGCCTTAGTACAGTAGAAAGATGTTCCCCAAAATCATTTAAGATACATACAATCCAGGCACAGAGTGGGCAGCACCAATGGAAGCTTCCAGAACGCGAGGGCGGCAGCAGTGACAGTCTACTCACGCTCACAGGAGAAGAGGAATGACGTCAGCAGCAGAAGTGCAAAGCTTCCCCGTGTGTGCAGAATAGGAGTTGCTGGTGCGACCTCTACTAAGTATTAATCAAGTTTGAACACATGATGATTTCAAAATACGATTAGACACACACCTGGCATAATTACAGATGTTTGTGATTCTGCTTGCTGGCAATAACTAAGCTACAGTCGTTAGAACGAAAATCCTTTTTGCGTGTTTTTCTAATCGAAAGTTACTGAAAAACTGATAGCAAATGAGGCAAATTCACAGTATCGCCCACCCTTCATGCCTCAATCAACATTTCATATAAATGAGTCTATTCTCAAGAAGTTATAGCTAACTGAAAATGAGTTTACACATGAAGGAGACTTTTTTTTTTTTAAACAAGCCCGGGCGCCTCGCGCTCACAAGTGGGGGAAAGTGGGAGGCACATAAAGCGTTTCCCTTGTGGGAGCAAGCCAGGGGCACCATGTGTTTGTAAGGTAATTACAAACATATGGTGTCAAGCTCGCTCCCGCAATGGAATCGCCAAACATGCACGCGTTGCCATTGAAGGGTGAAAAGTGAATCAATTGCAAAAGGTCTTTTTGCCTATGCAGCACATGCGTGCTGCGTAAGCGAGACCTAAAAACAATATCATTTACAACGCCAATTGCTCTAACGTTCACAAAAGCGAGACTGATTGCATTGAAAATATTTTTTGATTGTGCAATGTGTGCCAGTGAACCATCAGCACTGCTAGTTGCACGACCAGAAAGCTGCTGTCTTTTATGCACCGCTAGGCCATAAAGCACCGTAAAATGAAATGTGACAAGCGGTGCTGAAAAACAATTACCCCGTCAAACCTTTTGCTGGTCACCACTGCATGCTCTGCTCAAACACAGTCTCCAGATTTACCTTTGCCTTTTTCTCTTGATCTCCTCCTATTTGAAATTCCAGGCTGCTCATTACGTCAGACACTACATGGTAGCTGCCTTCTTCCTTCCTTACTTCAGTACTGGTCTCACAGGCAGTCCCTCCAGCAGCATTTGACTGGGCCTTTTTAAAACACATTTTTTAACATTTATTTTGATCTTATTGGAACAACTGGTTACATACAAGTCAAGAACATACTATATGGGGACATTGTCAAAGTGGGTCGTTAGGTCACCATACAGGTAAAACAGCATGAAGGAGCATATACAGCAAACAACCTCTACCTGCCCCCCCAAACAATTATGAACACTACAATACAAGTGATGATGATTGTAATCCTCCCTCACCTCCTAGTCTGCTCCACGGCCCTTCAGTGCATGCATTCTAGCGCAGCCTACTCTCGCTAATTTTGTGCGGCAGCATCTCTGCTTTTAAGGTATGTGGTGAGGGGTTCCCAAATATCTAATGGTCTGAATTGGGCTGGCATGAGTTCCCAGTATACACCGAGCTGTTCCTGGCAGTGGGCGGCGTCCGACAGCCATGCAGCATGTGCAGGCACCCAATGTATACCTACCCTGCACTTGCCCAAGAAGAGCAGCATCGCTATCAGACACCGGTGTGTAATCGGTATATTCTCGATGCCCCCCAGTAGGCAATGACACAGTGTGGTTCTACATGAGTGCCTGTAATAGTGCTGATTGTGTCACAGACCCTCGTCAAAAACTCTCCCACCGCTGGGCAGTCCCTGGGCAACTGCAGGAAGGTGTCTCCACCCGCCAAGGTGCAGCAGCTGTCTGAATTATCCTGCAGTCCCATTTTGTGCAGCTGCAGGGGTGTGCAGTACACCTTGTGAAAGTGGATCAGACTCAGTCTGTAGTTGGGGGATAGTCTCTCTGTCTGCCCACAGCAATATGCCCATCTTGCCTCTGGAGTCTGAATTATCCTGCAGTCCCATTTTGTGCAGCTGCAGGGGTGTGCAGTACACCTTGTGAAAGTGGATCAGACGCAGTCTGTAGTTGGGGGATAGTCTCTCTGTCTGCCCACAGCAAATGCCCATCTTGCCCCTGGAATCTCACTTTCCAGCTCTCGCTCCCACTCCTCCCGAGCACGAGACATGCCCTGTTGTGGTAATTTTATGGTAATGGAGTAGATCCTCGTACCCAGCTTCCGCGGCGCTGCTGACCGTATAAGGTGTTCCAGCGCCGCGAGGACCAGGGGGTTGGTCAGGGATGGTGTCATATGTCGCCCTACAGGTTGCGCGTAATTGATAATGAAGCAATGTGTGGAGAGCCGTGGCCTCCCGTGTAGTAGGTTGAAGCAGCGATTGAAGGAACTGCCCACCGGGGAACAGGCCTGCAAAAGTTTTGACCCCCAGCTTAGCAGCTCTGCCTGCAGCCCCTCTATCACGAAATGGAGTGGACAGCAGATTTTCTGACAGTGGAGTTGATGGCCATGCAATACCGAGAGGCTCGCCCATCACCGGAGACCATCCCATGTCCCTCTCATACATTCTTTTGGGTCTATTTCGCCTTGGGGCGCTTTATATTTGCAAATATGGCCGTCGTTAGTGGCCAGGGTGTTGCCCGGTCTCTCTCGACCACTACGTGTGGTTGAAAAGGAGTGGGGTACAACCAGTGGTGTAGGAAACTCATCTGCGCACTCAGGGCGTATAACTTCATGTTTAGCGCCCCCAGTTCACCATTCAGCAAGGGCAATGTTAGTACCTCATACCGTACCGTAGGCTGCTGACCCGCCCAAGACAGAGGGATCAGTTTGGACCTTAGTCTTTTGAAGAATCGCACCGTAAGTGGCATCAGGATATTTGTAAAATGGTACTAAAATTTGGGGGAGGACCACAATCTTTGCTGTCACTATGCGTCCAGCCAGGTACAGCAGCAGCCTAGTCTAGTGTGGCACGCGCGTCTCCAGCCACTCCACAGAGCAGCTATAGTTTGCCCTCCATAGCGTGTCAATGTCCCAACTCGACCAGATACCGAGGTATTTCACTGGCTCCGTGGCCCATTTGAATGGGTAGTCTGAGAGTCAAGGGACGGCTGAGTCAGTGAGTGGGAAAATCACCAACTTGCTCCAGTTAATTTGGATGCCCGAGTACCCACTGAAGCAAATTACCTCTCTCGTCAAGGGATCAAGATTAAAGCTGGGATCCCGGACATACAAGGTGACATTGTCCGTGTATATTGACACCACCATGCCACGGGTAGTGAGTCCGATGTTGTCTTAGTCTGGCAGCCAGTGGCTCCATGGTGGCAGCAAATAAAAGGGGAGACAGGGGGCATCCATGCCTGGTTCCTCTGGATATATAGAATCTGTCAGACACATGCCAGTTTAGACGCACTTGTGCCGCTGGTTGAGTGTATAAGATCCGGACCTTTTGGATGAATCCCTCACTAAACAGTCTGGCTAATAGGGGGAAAAGAAATTACCACTCCAGCATATCAAACTCTTTTGTGACATTCAGAGGCGCTGCCACAAGGGGTTTAAGTGGTGCATTATTGAAAGAAGAGTGTGCAAGTTATGCGAGGTCCCATGCCCAGGTATAACGCCAGATTGATCAGTGTGAGCGATTAGGGGCATAAGTGGCAGCAAGCGGTTGTCCAGGAGCTTTGCGTAGATTTTTCCATCTATGTTTATCAAAGAGAGGGGGTGATATGAATCACATTGCTCAGGGAGCTTATCCGGCTTGAGTATCGTGAAAATAAGGGCCTCGTGCAGAGATGGAAGGAGCCTTCCTATCGTCAATAACTCGTGATACATTTCAATGAGATGTGGGATTAATACCTCAGCATATTCCTGATAAAATGCGAGAGTAAGACCATCCGACCCGGGAGCCTTGCCAACCAGCCAGCTATAACCCTGGCAATCTCTTCTGGGGTAATCAGATCATCAAGGTATTCCCTATGGCTTGTGTCTAGCTAAATCAATTATATTGTCTCAAAGTATTCTTGCTGCACTAATGGACTATCAGTCGCCCCCGCAATGTACAGCTTGGTGTAGAAGGAGGACATAACCATAGGAAGCTCAGGCAGGGTAGTGATTAACTGGTTGATACTGTCTTTGAGTTTGGTCACGTATGCTGAAGCATGCGGTTTGCGTAACAGTCAGGGCCGGACTGGCCATTAGCGGGCACCGGGCAATCCCTCGGTGCGCCGCACGGGTGGGAGCCGATTTTTGTTACAGGTCCGTATTGGCCCTGTACCAAAATCGTCCGAAAACCGGCCCCGGCAAAGAGCTCGGCGGCACCTCTAACCCCCCGAGTGGGGAGGGGGGGGCGGCCGAGCACTTTGCCAGGGCCGGTTATGGTTCCCAGTCCAGCCCTGATAACAGTCCTGTCAGAGTTTTGTCCGGCCTGTCCCCCTCTCCATATCATCACGCAGCTGCTTCTTCCTGATGTATTTCACCCCCTTCTCCACCTCCGCATTGTACTCTGATATCTTGTCTCTCATTTCTGTCAGCGTAGTACTGCTTGGGTTTGGGGTCTGCTCGAGTTCCAATTTGCCGATTTAGGCCTCCAATCCACCCAGTGAGCCCCTTATCACCCTCAGGACCCCCACCTGTCTCCCAAAACATTCTCCTCTCATCACTACCTTGCAGACCTCCTATAGTGTAGATGGTGACACCACCGTGCCCTCATTACATGTAAAGTAGTCGATAATGGTAGCATGTATTTCTTCCCTGAACGCGGCGTCATGCAGGGCATGCGGGAGTAGCTGCCAAGAGAATGCTCGTGGAATGGTCTGCAGAATGGTCAGCAACGGACGTACCGGGGCGTGATCCCAGAGTGTCCGTGGTAGGTGTTTGACCGCCACCGTCCAGGTGATCACGTCTCTAGTCACTAGCCAAATATCAATGGGGGACCAAGAGCTATGATATGTGGAGTAGCAAGAGCCATTTTTCTGTTCCCCATGTGTGTGACGCCATATGTCTACTAACAAATTATCCTCCGCTATTGTTCTCAAGGTGCCTGCCGCCTGCGGGTAATGCTGTTGTGCCCCTGAATGGTCTAATTGACAATCTGGTGCAACATTAAAATCTCCCCCCCACATCACCATCCCCGGGCCTAGGCCCACACTTAATCTCCAGAACTCCGGTAGGAAGCCCAGGTCATCCTGGTTCGGTCCATACACTGCTGCCAGAGTAATGGGCTGCTGAAGTAGCGCCCCTGCAACAATGACATATATGCTCTCCTTATCAATGAGCGTGTGTGTGGTGGACCATGGAATCCCCTTCCTCCACAAGATCGCCACCCCCCTCCTGTAGTTGGAGTAGACAGAGGACTAGGTTTCGCCGCACCATCGGGCACGTAGCCTAGCCCCGGTGGCCTCTGTCAAGGGGGTTTTCTGCAGGAAGCACACGTCCACCCCTTGTCTAACGAGGTAGTGGCGCACCAATCTGGATTTCCGGTAGTCGTTAAGACCTCAGACGTTCCATATCATACAGGTGATGTTAGCCATGCTGACTGGTCTACATTATGAGCATGCAGCAATGAGAGGGAACTTCTGTCTGTATGCAGAGGAATGGGGGGTGCATGCGCGTGTGCACTTTTCACATGACCTTTTGTGGTCCTTAAATTGTAGGCAATTCCACCCACCCACCCACCCTCAACGTGCCCTAACATAATGTGCCATGAAGCCAACACCCCAAACACATCAACTTTCCTAGACCCCCCTCCCACACCAACCCCCAAATCAGGTTGTGCCATTGCTCTCCCTCCTCCAGGGCCGGACTGGGAACCAAAACTGGCCCTGGCAAAGTGGTCGGTCAGCCCCCCGGGGTGTTGGGGTTGCGGCTGAGCTGTTTGCCAGGGCTGGTTTCGGCCGATATTGCAGCTAGGCTGCAAAAATGGCCCTGTAACAAAAACGGCCCCCACCCTGGTGGCCCACCGGGGATTCGCCTGATGCTTGCTATGACCAGTCTAGCCCTGCCCTTGATCCCTAAGCAGCGTGGAAGTCCTGTTAAGGTACATAAGGATTTATTCCGTGGGGGCTCAACCTCTCCAGCGGTCTCCCCTGTAGACAAGGGTGGCCAAGCCAATATGGACTTATTGTCTATGATTGTTATATTGCACTGTAGGTGGGTGGACCTCCAGGGCCACATCTGTCCAGTAGCATAATGCAGTTTCGTTGGAACTTGACTTAGTCCAGCCAGTTGCGTAGCTAGTGAGGTCTTTTAATCATTATCACTTGTGGCGCCCTCTCCTTCCTGGTATACAGCATTGTAGGGCGACCGCTGAACCCTCTCCAGCTTCTAAGCAAATGTAAGCACAGCCTTGGGTCTGTGAAGAACTGCGAATGTTCTCTTTTCCATATGCGCAATTTGGCCTGGTATAACAGGGCATACTGTATGTCGTGTTATTGGAATATTATGTTTGACTGGTAGAAACTTGTGGTGCGCCGCCTGCACTGCCAGTGCAAAATCCGGGAAAAAAAGATAAAGCGTTCCCCTGGTATCTCACTTCTCTCATCTCTCGTGAAGAATGCAGGATTGCGTCCCAGCCACGGTAGTTAAGCAGTTTGGCCACTATTGGGCTAGCCGAAGCCCCGGGCGGTGGCCTGGGCCCCAGCGACCTGTGTGCTCGCTCCACAATGAATACAGGGGAGAGTACAGTGCCAAAAAGTGCACGCCGCAGTGTCTCCACATAGTCCTCCATTCACGAGATTGCGGTTGATTCCAATATTCCTGTTATACGGAATGACTAAAAATGCTAGAACTTGGTACTTCTCATCATTGACACCTCTCAACAACCATAAACGCCCCCAATTCCAGGGTTCGAGCCTCAAGGTCGCTGTTTTTACTGTTGTTTTGACTGATATTCCTGTTCTTACTTCACTAATGTGGGCCACTTTTATTTTTGTGCCTGGGCGTATTTTTTGTCCTAATACGATCATGATTAATAGTTATAAACTTTATAACAAAGGAACTTAATCTGAACAGGAACAAGGAAATGACACCATGAAAACCGCCAGTTCTGAGGAGTTTCCTTCTTCCTTATTGGGCTCCCCTTACAAAGATTAGACAGGAATATACCGAGCGTTGCACTATCTTCCTGCAGCTCCTTTTCGGCCAGCAAGTGTAAGACATCCTCCGCTGAATGTTGGCCCTGTGGAGACAGTAGGTGTGGTCTAACTCTCTGTTTGTCCACTGGACTGGTGGGGCCACTCATATTCAGTGAAGGGTCAGCATCTGGTTTAGGTGCATGTTCTATCCATTGCTCTCTTGCTGTGCCCCCCTTGCAGACGCTCAATGGATCCACAACATAGAGTACAGGGAGTACAGGGAAAAAAGCTCCATGAACCGTCTGCTATTTGCTAAAAGTATGCTACATTTAAGTACCATGTGCACCACAGCACTAACTGTGACATTTTATAGAATTCAGCCACAGGTATTTTGAAAAAGAGGTGTGCTAGTATTGCGCAGGTTCTGTTAGTGCAGTAGGTGCAGTGGCACAGGGGCCTTGAGGCCTGAGAGGACTATTGATCCCTGATTATAGCTGTATTTCACAGTTCAAACAGTGGCCAAGGGCCCATTTCCTTCCTTGCACTGGGGCCCATGGCACACTGGGTCACGGAGGCCCTTCCTTGGCCTAATAATCAGCAGAAGCCCATCGGGCAATGCTCATTCTGGAGGCGACAGACACAAAGAGAACCCGGGCCTCATTCAGGGACTGGAGTTCAGATCACCAATTCACCATCATGGAAAACAGAGAAATAGGGTCAGACTGAGAACAAAAAGTAGCCCTGAAAAATGTTGTCTACCAGCCCTAACACACCAACAAAGTGAGAGAGCCCCAGTCACTTTTTTTGAAATGGAGGAAATGGTGCATTTTGCAGCAAATTATCCTTACATACTACCATAGTTCATCTCTCCTTTTCCTTTTCGCTAATTTATTATGCACTCTCATTCATTCTCTTGATCAGCCCTCATCTTTTCTCTTACTCTCACAGCTCCATGATTTCCCTATGCCCCTTCCTTTCTTCCCAGTGGCATAGCTAGACCCTTTGCCGCTCTTGGTGGACCCTGCTTTTGCCGAGCAAGGGGGAAAGGGGGGTGGGGGGGCGTTGGGAAGGGGGCTGGCGATTACTGCGTTAGTTTGCTGCTCCACGATGTGCCGCCTGGGGCAGACTGCTCCCCCTTGCTATGCCACTGTTGTTTCTTCCCCTCCCTCCGTACTTTCACTGTCTTCTGCACCCTTGTTCTTACCTCAAAACTTCTTACCCTTATCTCTTCGCTCTGCCTATCTTCCTTGCTTCCCTCAATTTCGTCCCTCATTTCTTGACCTAAATAATCCTCTCTCTACTCGCTTCTTTTGGATGTGAAATCTGCTGTTCACTCCGTTGCGTGACAGAGGGGCTGCGGGCAGAGCTGCTAAGCTATGGGTCAAAACCATTGCGGACCTGTTCCCAGGTGGGCAGTTCCTTCAATCGCTGCCTCAACCTACTACACGGGAGGCCACGGCTCTCGACACATTGCTTCATTATCAATTGTGCGCAACCTGTAGGGCGACATATGACACGTTCCTTGACCGACCCCTGCCCGGTCCTCGCGGCGCTGGAACACGTATACGGACAGCCGCGCCGCGGAAGCTGGGCACGAGGATCTACCTCCATTACCATAAAATTGCTGTTGAGGTTCGCTTAGCTCGACTCCAGTACAGGCGAGCATTACTGGTGGCAAAGAGGGCTTGGGAGGACACTCATTGGGATGAGCTGAAGTCGGCTAGTCAGTCCAAGAATGGTGAGCTGTTTTGGGCTCTGTTCAGAAGTTCAGAAGTTCAAATGGCGGCGACACTGATCCAATACCCAACCATATCATCGATAGGGAATGGTTTGACCACTTTAGGAGTCTGTATGAAGGGGCTGAGGTAATTGGTAAAAGTGGGTCCCTCGAACACGATCCATTTCCCATGACAAATATTTCGCCCTCCGTTGACCCTGTAGGGCAAAAAGAGGTCGAGGTTGCCATTAACAAAATTGTATCTGGGAAGGCACCTGGCCAGGATGGCATTCCAGGCGATCTATTCCGTGCCAATATGGAGCAATGGGCTAAACACTTCTCCCTTTTGATTAATGCCCTTCTCCAGGATTCTCCGGTTCCGAGCTCTTGGAAAGGGGCTGAAGTGATCCCCATTTACAAGAAGGGACAAGGGGAGACCCTGCCAACTATCGTCCAATCAGCCGCACTGATGCTGGTCAGAAGGTGGTTGGCAGGGTTCTTTCGTGGGTGGAAGAGAATAACATCATCTCCCAATTCCAGGCAGGCTTCAGGGCGTGTACAAGTACTGTGACCAGGCATTCAGGCTGGTTTTGTTGCACTGGAAGATAGTAACCATTGGCAAGGGCGGTCTGTATTTAGCCTTTATCGATTTAAAGACCGTGTTTGACTTGGTTCCCCAAGAGCGCCTGTGGTCTGTTCTGCGGGAGATGGGGTTTCCCTTGCCCATTTTGAATTTGTTGGCCCGTATGCATGACGGAAATTATGCATGTATCCGGTGGGGTACACCGGAGCAGAAAACCGACAAAATCCCGGTAAATAGAGGTGTCCGCCAGGGATGTGTCCTGGCGCCGACCCTCTTTTCGTTGTTTGTTAATGGGGTTGTCTCATTTTTATCTGAAATTGACGCTGATGCCCTTACTCTGGCCGGTGTCAAAGTCCCTGCTATGCTCTTTGCGGGTGACACGTTATTGGTATCCAAAACACCAGCGGGGCTCCAGAAGCTCTTAGATCTTTTTGTCTATTTTGCAATCTGAGGGCCTTGGTAATTAATACAACCAAAACCAAGCTCCTTTATTTTAACCCTGGCAGGAAAGACAAATCTACGCTTACACTTGACGAGGTGCCCCTAGAGCGTGTCAAAACTTTTTACTATCTAGGGATAAGGATATCAGATCAATTGAAATGGCACCCACACATTGAGAAAATGGCCTTAAACCACAAGCGCGTTTTGGGAGTCATCGGGAGGGAACATAGAGCTTCAATATATAGACCCATAGCACCTGCACTGGAGATTTATGATGCAAAAGCTGTGGGTTGTGCATTGTATGGAGCTGAGCTCTGGGGCTTTAACAATGTTGATCCCCTCGTTACGGCAGAAAATACGTTTTTTAGAGAGCTCATTTCATTACCTAGGGGACTCCAACTAAGCCACTCCAGTGCGACATGGGTCGCCGTTCAATCAAATACCTAATCACTCTGCGCCCGCTTCTCTATTGGGCCCGTTTGTGGCGCACACCCGAGCTATCTAGCTATGCAGATGGCTTAAGAGAAGTCATGAACATGCAGGGGTCCTACAAAATCGTCTGGCTTACTAGTGTAAAAAAGGTTTTATTGGCTATTGGTTTTAATATTGCATGGGAGTCTGGTGTTTCGGTGTCAAAAACGGAAATCAAAAGAGCATATTGGACATGGGTTGATGCCCAAGACCTCAGAGATACCAACTTGGGCAGGTTGACAGATGAGTTCCGCTTACACAAGACAGCACATCGTCTTGAACCCTATCTGGACTTCATTAGGAAACCCAGAGATAGGGCACTTTACATTCAGTTCAGACTGGGAACTCTTCCGGTTCGTGAACGTACATGTAAGTGGAAACCACCCAACCAAACACCTGTTAATTGTCCGTTTTGTACCGATGTACCCGAAACTATCCCGCATTTCTTCTTTGTATGTCGTGCGTATAACAAACCTAGGTCGAAATGGTTAAAACCTGTCTGCCGTCAGCTTGAGACCAATAATCACTCTTTCACCCTCAGAATTTTGCAGACAGATCCTAACACCACCCTAGCTTGTGGGGTGGCGAAATTCCTCAGTTGGGCATGGGTATCAGACTGAAAGACTTACGTTAACCTTATAAGACGACCACTTTTTAACTTTGTCCAAAGCTTTAATTGGTTTAATAGATTTTTATTACTATTGTATTCTTGTTTAAGTGCTTTTATAATGTATCCCTCAAATGAATTGTGATTTTAACTGTAAATGTGTTTTTAAGATATTTCATATCGAAATAAAGCTTTGTACTACATAAAATTACCACAACAGGGCGTGTCTCGTGCTTGTGGAGGAGTGGGAGTGAGAGCTGGAAAGTGAGATTCCATAGGCAAGATGGGCATATTGCTGTGGGAAGACAGAGAGACAATCTCCCAACTACGGACTGCGTCTGATCCACTTTACATCTCTTCACAAGGTGTACCGCACACCCCTGCAGGTGCACAAAATGGGACTGCAGGATAATTCAGACTGCTGCTGCTGCTCGGCAGGCGGGCCACCTTCCTGCAGTTGCCCTGGGACTGCCCAGCAGTGGGAGAGTTTTTGACGTGGGTCTGTGACACAATCAGCACAATTGAAGCACCACACCCTGTGACGTGCCTACTGGGGGGAATCGAGAAGATACAGATCACACACCAGTGTCTGAAAGCGATGCTGCTCTTTTTGGCCAAGTGCAGTGTAGCTATACATTGGGGCCGGCGGCCTGTGATTGTACTTGCCGCATGGCTGTCGGACGCCGCCTACTGCCAGGAACACTCTGCGTTGTCTGGGAACTCATGCCAGCCCAATCCAGACCATTAAATATTTGGAAACCCCCTCACCACATACTTTAAAAGCAGAGATGCTGCTGCACAAAATTAGCAAGAGTAGACTGCGCTAGAATGCATGCACTGGAGGGCCCAGGAGCAGACTAGGAGGCGTGGGAGGTTTACAATAATCACTTGTATTGTATTGTTCATAACTGTTGGGAGGGTGGCAAGCAGAGGTTGTTTGCTGTACATGCAGCTTCATGCTGTTTTACCTGTATGGTGGCCTAACGACCCACTTTAACAAGGTCTCCATATAGTATGTTCTTGACTTGTATGTAACCAGTTTGTGCTAAATATCCCATCCTCGTCGCCAAGAAATGTAAGAATTATATCTCCAGGATAAAATAGATGAATCCACAAAAGATATATATTAAAAGAAATATATGTTTATTCCATAAACAAGGACCCACGACTTGTCCAGTAAAGTAGCACGTACAAAATGAATCAAGAGAAATGAACACTCTAGATCTAAGAACATTTAGATCATGAAGTCATGAAGTTCCAATTAAAGTTGCACAACACCAACATTCCTGAACCAACTCTTTACACAGTTGTTCCAATAAAATCAAAATACATTTAAAAATAATTGTTTGAAAGAGGCACAGGCAAATGCTGCAGGAGGGACTGCCTGTGAGACCAGTACTTAGAGTAAGGAAGGAAGAAGGCGGCTACCATGTAGTGTCTGACAGAAATGAGCAGGCTGGAATTTCAAATAGGAGGAGATCAAGGGAAAAAGGCAAAGGTAAATCTGGAGACTAAGGGGCCTATTACGATGGGGGGCGGACTTTGTCCGCAGCATGTGACCGACTGGCCGAAGTTGCGGCTGTCCCGGTAGGCAAATTAGGTTGCGTCCGCCACACTGGAGGGCGCATCCTCGACATTGCGGCGGGCAGTGCTTAAAGCAGCACCCGCCGTAATGTTAAAGACCATGTTGTACATTGCCATGCGCAACGTGGTAGGCACCGCACGGTGCCTGCCAACTTGTGCATGGAAATGATGGGTACCCCCCAGTGCGGCCACACCCCCGGGGACCGCAATGGGTCCCCACTGTGCATTTCTGCATGCCTTTCCATGGCAGAGTCTCCAGCATGGAAAGGCATTCATCCTAATATGGATGGCAGTGCCTGCAAGGCACCGCCACTATATTGAGTCCCTTATCCACGCAGCCGGCAATCCGACCAGCGGAAAAGCGGCCAGGCGGTGGCGATTCACCCAATATCATAATGGGCCCCTATGTTTGAGCAGAGCATGCAGTGGTGACCAGCAAAAGGTATGACATAGCTGATCCTCTGTCGAACAAGAACTGGTCCACTCATTAAAAGTCACTGAAAAAACACCTTTTTTTCGGAGAAATTGTTTTTCAGCACTGCTTGTCACATTTCACTTTAAGGTGCTTTATGGCCTAGTGGTGTATAAAAGACAGCAGCTTTCTGGTCGTGCAACTAGCAGTGCTGATGGTTCACTGGTACACATTGCACAATCAACAAATATTTTCAATGCAATCAATCTCGCTTTTGTGAACGTCAGAGCAATTGGCATTGTAAATTATATTGTTTTTTACTTATGTTTGTAGTTTGTAGTGGAGTGGATGTATGTTGTTTGTAGTGTAATTATGTGGTTGAATTGGAATTGTTAGTTGTGGAATTGTGTAGGGTGGAACTGTGTGGTGTGCAGTGTATTTGTGTAGTGGAATTATTTGGTATTGTGAATAGATAGTGGTGAGAGGTGTATAAAATAAATTGAAAGTAAGATGGAGAGGGATAGGTAGCTTATGTGTGAAGTGGTGAATAAACTGTAGATAGAGTAGTTTGGCAACCAAGCCATCCCTGGTGACCAACCACTCTGGGTCTCCCCCCTAGAAACGAATAGCCTCCCTCCATCACCCCAACCAAAACAGAATTACAAGCCAGGCTAAAGGACCGAGAGGAGAGGAGAACAATAACAATCATGGAAAAGGTCCTTAAAGTCTGTATATATTTTCACAAAGGACTGAATCCCATAGGAACAGACCCAGATCACACTCAATAATTCAATTCAATTCATAAGGCTTTATTCGGAGAATAAAAGAATGTCCATAAAAGCATACATAACAATTAAAAACAAGTCACAATTACAATACAGTTTGCATAATTGATTAACAGTCATTAATAAAAGACAGAACATAATACACAAGCAGGGGCAGAATAAATATTTAAAAACTCATGCTTTTCCTAATGCTGATAGCTTTAATCATAAAAGTAGAGATAAAGAAACAGACATCAGGATGGTGCAGGTTAAAAAGCAATTTCATCGAATCCTGGATTGTCCTAACACCAAAGGACTGAATCCCATAGGAACAGACCCAGATCACACTCAATAATTCATTTAGTATTTATCATTTTTATTTTTATATATATATTTTTTATTATTTATTCATACTGTGCTTTCTTCTGGTCTTTGATTTTTTCAACTTAATATTCATCAATGAACATATTTTCACATGATTTACAAAAAAATCGACATTATGACATACAGTGTTTATCACAGGTTACTTCTATTGTGGATCAAATAGCTATCATTAAAAATATTCACATCCTTCAATCATCCCCATTCATCCCATCTATAACACACTGTTCTCTGACATAGGTTTCATGGTACATATCACAAATTCCTCAAACAGCAGTCCGGAATGGATGCACTACCCCCATACACCCCGGTGGGGTCTGTTATGTTTCTCTCCTTCCAGTGTAGTGTTACCAGACTGGGTACACCAACAGTCAACACGTGTTTCAGTAGATTTACATTGACTTCACCACCTTCTTCAGGACCATACCAAGATTTTATATACATAAAACATCAGCAGGACAAACAGGGATATACTTGCACTTGTTGTACTAAAGAAATATCTTTTTTATCAGAGAAAACTAAGAATTGTAGCAGCCACTAATGCAAACGTTCTCAGTATGAAAAACTGGTGACACCTCCGTCAGTTTCAGTGTCATATAGGGGCCAAAATTACCAGGCTGCAGAGCGGGATGAGTTTTAAACTGAGTGTTTTGCCAAACTTTTCAGCCTATTTAATCAGCCCCCAACAAATGAGGTTGTAGTGTCCACGGACCATGCTCATACTTCAAAAAAATCGCACGTTTTTATTTGCTGCAAACGATCACCGTGGGAGTAGTCCATTCAAATGAATTGTATATTCAGAATTTGCACGCTCCCTGCGTGACCCCGTGACCACTAGTTTTCAAATGTAAAACCAGTTTTATAGCACCGTGACCAACCCAGCAGTACTGCTTTCCGCCATGTCACAAATCCCACAAGCGCACTGTGACTAAGAGTCCACTCCGTACTTGTTACACTGGGGCGCTGCTGGAAAGTTGAGGTATTGGTAGACCTTTTTTTGCAAATAAATGATGCATGACAATGGGTTTGTGCCAGCTAACTTTTTCCACACATTTTTTCAGTCACAATGTGTAAGGTATGTGCCTCATATGTGGTACATAATGCAATCTGTGAAATGAATGTACTTTCGTCTCTAGCATGCCATAAGTTACTTTCTTACAACCTATAGTTCTCATTCACAGCAGCCAGTCAGGTGTATGGTAACAACATATGCCATGCCCCTCTGGATCTATACGAAAATCAGAATATAGCAGCTGATCAAGAAAGTACTTTACATTTTCCATAAAACTGATTTACATTCCCTCTATTACAGCCCCATCACTGTATCATTCCCTGATCAAGTACCATTCTGAGGATCTCAAAATGCAGAAGTGATGTAGTGTACAGGAACTAATAGTGGACAACTGCCACGGTGGGAAATATATAGCTATCTTAGACCTAGTTCTAATGTTCTAATGCTATTCATTGTAATTTTTTTGCTAACAAATATGTCAAGTGATTTTTTTAAAACAAATTGTATTCATTTTCTTCAGGTAATAATGCACTCTGTTTATACAGAATGGTGATATTATTTACACTTTGTGACAGTTCATTTTTACAATTGTACATTATGCTTGTTAAGTGCCAGTGCATACGGTCATTCCTTGTTCAAGACAGGCCCAACTTAACTTAAAGCCAGGTGCTCATTGGTTATCTATCCAAATATTACATCAGAGTAATCAAGTGAAATGACATTGATCTAACAAAAAACAAAACATTCCAATAACAGAACGTCCCTCCCCCTCCCCTGCTGCGCGGAAATGATACGTTTGTGCTGACTGGTTATTGCATGTCCGGTTGACCTTGTAGCCACTTGGGTCAGGGGCCTTGTAAGGGCCTTATATTTAGTATTCACCACGTTTCAGTATATACGTTTTTGGTTAACAATGAGAATGAAGATGGTGTCTTACATTTACAGATGCGGAGTCCCCGGAGGGACGTCTGCTGACGCTCCTGGGGAAAGATCTCAGTTTTGGACTGAAAGGAGGGGTTCATGCAGAAGTGCAGCACTTCCTTTAGGGGTCGAATATGTCTGAAGCTTTGAATGAATCTAATATGGCATCCCAGCTCAAAGCTATAGGATGCTTCCGCAGTACTCTGCGTTCCTCTCTGCGAATAGCTTTTCTTTCCGCCAACCCCCACTTTTCGGCTTCTTCCTTCCAGTATGGTATCTTGGGGGGTGAAGGTGATTTCATCTCCTTGTGATACCTTTGTTCGCTAGGATAAGAGCTAGGTCTGCAAATTTGGCCTGTACTTCATGTCCCTTTCGTCGCCGGTATAGACCTAGTATGCATGTTTCTACTGTTTGCCAACCCATGTTTCCCACCACCTCAGTTAGGGTAGCGATTATCTTTCCCCTGTACTCTTGCAGCCTATTGCAGACCCATGGTATGCAGACAAAATATCGATATTTAAATATCGATATACAATTATATCGAAGTTTAAATATCGAAGGGACATAATATAGAAGGTAAGTAATATCGATAGATTTAATATCGATATTAGTAATATCGAAGTTTGAAATATCGATGTCAGTAATATCGCTGTTAATAATTTCGATGTTACTAATATCGATTTTTACATTATTTTTTGTATATTATTATGTATTTATTATGTTTTTAATTTATTTTTTTGTAATTTAATAAAATTTTGTATTTTAGTACTGTAGCGGGTTGTGGGTTTATAGGGGAATAGGGTGGGAAGTAATTTAATTATGTTAAATTAATTATTAATTAGTAGGAATTATAAATTATATTTAATTAATTTGTAATTAATTTTAATTAATTGGTAATTAATTTCAATTAATTGATTAATTGATAAATATGTTCTGTAGCGGGTTGTGGGTTTATGGGGAATAGGGTGGGAAGTAATTCAATTATGTTAAATTAATTATTAATTAGTAGGCATTATACATTAATTTGAATTAATTGGTAATTAATTTGAATTCATTGGTAATTAATTTTAATTAATTGATTAATTGATAAATATGTTCTGTAGCGGGTTGTGGGTTTATAGGGGAATAGGGTGGGAAGTAATTTGATTATGTTAAATTAATTATTAATTATTAGGAGTTATAAATTAACTCAAAATAATTGGTAATTATTTTTAATTAATTGGTAATTAATTTTAATTAATTGATTAATTGATAAATATGTTCTGTAGCGGGTTGTGGGTTTATAGGGGAATAGGGTGGTAAGTAATTTAAATGTAATTAAGTAATAATGTTCTTTACTTAATTTTGTTGTTAATTATATAATTGATAATTAATTATTAATTGGTAATTAAATATTATTATATGGTATTTTTTATTACTTTTTTGGTTAAAAATATTTTGCTCATCATGTTTTTAATAATTATGTATTAGTATTTGTAAATGGTTTATATTTATTTAATAGTTAATATTTTTAATATTTAAAAAAATACATTTATTTATAAGTTTGTTATTTTTACCCCTACGCAATCCAACACTTTCCCTACTGTTGCACTCTCTGGAGTTGGAATAGTAATTGTTACCCCTACGCTATCCAACACTTTCCTTACTGTTGCACTCTCTGGAGTGGGAATAGTAATTTTTACCCTACGCTATCCAACACTTTCCCTACTGTTGCACTCTCTGGAGTGGGAATAGTAATTGTTACCCCTACGCTATCCAACACTTTCCCTACAGTTGCACTCTCTGGAGTGGGAATAGTAATTTTTACCCCTACGCTATCCAACAGTTTCCCTACTGTTGCACTCTCTGGAGTTGGAAAAGTATTTGTTACCCCTACGCTATCCAACACTTTTCTTACTGTTGCACTCTCTGGAGTGGGAATAGTCATTTTTTCCCCTACGCTATCCAACACTTTCCCTACTGTTTCACTCTCTGGAGTGGGAATAGTAATTTTTATCCCTACGCTATCCAACACTTTCCCTACTGTTGCACTCTCTGGAGTGGGAATAGTAATTGTTACCCCTACGCTATCCAACTCTTTCCCTACTGTTGCACTCTCTGGAGTGGTATTAGTAATTGTTACCCCCACGCTATCCAACACTTTTCCTACTGTTGCACTCTCTGGAGTTGGAATAGTAATTGTTACCCCTACGCTATCCAACACTTTCCTTACTGTTGCACTCTCTGGAGTGGGAATAGTAATTTTTACCCCTACGCTATCCAACACTTTCCCTACTGTTGCACTCTCTGGAGTGGGAATAGTAATTTTTACCCCTACGCTATCCAACACTTTCCCTACTGTTGCACTCTCTGGAGTGGGAATAGTAATTTTTACCCGTACGCTATCCAAAATGTATTTAATTTTTTTTATTAGTTTTACATTGTTATTAATTGTTATTTATATTATTATTTTATGTATATAAATTTATTTGTAATTTATTATATTTTGATTTATTTATAAGTTATTAAAATAATTAATTTACAGTTATTATTAATGAAGTATACACTATGTATTATATCTTTATTATTAGTTTTTATTACATTATTTATTAATTGTAAGTATTATAATATATTTTTAACTATGTTTATTACATTTATAATTATTATTTTGTTAATATTACATTGTTTATTTATTAAAATAAAACGATATTTTCTAAAAAACGATATTTTTGACATCAATATATTTTTTTCGATATTTTTGTACTTACCTTGTTAGAGATAGGATCTCGATATTATTGCCATCGATATTTTTGTTGCGATATTTTGGTAGGTAGATATTTTTGTAGTCGATATTTCGTCATAGATTCCATACCCATATCATGTGGATAAAATGTGCGTCCTGTTCAGGACATCTGGGGAAGGATGCCATAAACCTAGGGTGATCGAGTGTAACTTGTGTGGTGTTAGGTATGCCTGTTGAGTTATCATATATTGTATAAATGTAAATCCTGCATTACGAGATACTCGTTTGGGATATTCCAAAATTGTTTTCCATTCTTTATCTGAGAGTGGTCTGTTGACATCTTGTTCCCACTTGGTACGTATCCGGGTCAAGGGAGACAGTTGGTGAGTGCGTATTCAGCCATAAAAGCCAGTGGGTTAGATATCTACGCTTTCCAATGACAGTATATAATAGGGTGGTCCCAGTATTATAACATCAAAAGTGTTAAACAAGAAAACAATTCAATATTTGCCTTAAGAAAAGATGATCAGTTTCAGTGTGATTAAATAACACTGAAACAAAAAGTTTTGTTTGTATCTTGCTTTTTGCAATTGAATTCTTTTGTGAATTGTTTTCTTGTTTAACACTTTTGATGTTATAATACTGGGACCACCCTATTATATACTGTCTAGCACCCAGGTCCCAGTGATTCCGGGTTTACCCTTTTGCATAACCCTACCCTTTCCAATGAGATGTTCCGATCCTTTGGGTGTCCAGTGTTTCTTAATGTATCGTACCAGGCAGGCGTGAATTAAGAATAGTGCTCCCGTGAACCCTTGTTCGTTTATAACGTCTGTGTGTGATAGCAGCATTCCCTCTCCAAAGAGGTCTCCCACTGTGGTAACTCCTGCCTGTGTCCAGCGATCGAGCTTGTGTGTTCCCATATTGGTGGGGATGCTCAAGAGCGGTATGTTGGGAGCGTATGTTGAGGTGTTAATTGTATATTTTTATGCTTGTTTCCAGTAAGAGATCGCAGTTCTAAGTAACGTTTGAGATGAGGGTGGAACAGCACTATTCGGCTATAGCAGCTTGTGTACTATGCCTTGTGTAATCATTTGGTTTGTGTAGGCTATCTCGTGTAAGTTTCGGCCTGCTAACCAGTATGAGAGCCACTGTAGTTGTGCTGCCAAGCAGTCGGCATAAAAGTTTGGTGCTCCCATCCCTCCGGCATCTGACGGAAGTTCTAGCTTCACTAGACTGTTGAGGCGGCGACCTATGCCCCAAATTAGAGTAGTTGATAGTGAATTCAGTGTTTTGAAGATGGCTCTGGGAATCACTACTGGTAGGTTCATGAAGAAATGAAGTAGGCGCAGGAGCATTACCATTTTCGATATTGCTAGTCTTCCCGCACCTCAGAGAGGGTAGAGACGTCCAGAAGGTAAACTGCACCCTTAACGAGCTTATTACTTTATTCGAATTCCTTTTCATGAGGTCCTGTTGATTTCTGTATACCTGAATCCCTGAATACCAAAAGGTGGTGTGGGCTATTGTTGTAGTTCGGCATCCAAAAGGGATAGTTTGGCAATCAATTTCGTTTCCAAAGGGGAATGCATATGATTTTTTGTAATTTATAGCCAGGCCAGCAATGGATTCAAACTGTGTAAAGGTTTGTGCTACAGTGTCTAGATTGTCCTGCAGGCTTCTGGTGTAGATTATAATATCATCTGCATATAATGATATTGCGTGATGAGTACGGTTAATGGTGAGATATCCCAGTCAATGGACACCGCACGTATTCTACGGGCTAAAGGTTCGAGTGCAAGCACCAATAGCATGGGCAAGAGGGGCAGCCTTGTCTTGTGCCCCTTTGTATTCAGTATGTTTGTAATATGTGGGACCCAGTGTGTACCCTGGCCGTTGGGAGGTGTATAGTATTTGGATCCATCGTGTGTATTCCTTGGGGATCCCAAATTTCTGCAGAGCGGTCAGCATGTAATCTCAGCTCAGTGTATCAAATGCCTGGGAGATATCTAGTGAGATACATCGTGCCTCCGGTGTTTCCGTGGCACAGGCAAACATAATGTTGCATAGCCTACGTTTATTGAGGGATATATTTTGTGCTGGGATGAAACCGCATTGATCAATGTGCACTAGCTGCGTTATAAGCGTAAACGGTTCGCTAAAATTTACTAAGAATTTTATCCTCTGTGTTAAGCAAGGAGAGTGGGCAGTATGCTGCTTGCTGAGTATGGTCTCTCCTGGGTTTGGGTAGTGAGGTTATTAAGGCTTGCACTGTGGTGGAGGGCAAGGCTCTGGTCTCCTAAGCTTCGTTGTATGATTTCTTAAGGCAGGGGTTAATTGTTGTGCATAAGTGGTGTCCAGTTCTGCTGGTAGGCCGTCTATGCCTAGAGTTTTATTTTTGGGAAGCCCCTTGATTGCTGCACTTATTTCGGCTGATGTAATGGGTTTAGCCAATGTAGTTCGGTCCTCTTCTGTTATTTGGGGTAGGTTGATTTGGTCCAAGAATGAGTGGAGCTCCCTTGGGTTCGTTTTTTGTGGGGAGGTGTATAGTGCTTTATAGTGATCAGAGAAGGTCTTATTGATATTCGCTTGTGCTGTTGCTCGGGTGTGTTGTGGTGTCATCATTTTTATTATTGGTGTCAGAGGGGGTGTGTTTTTAAGGATATGTGCTAGTAGTGTACCTGGTCTATCTGCTTCGGTATGTACTTTGTGCTTGAATGATCTGTGGTCTGTGATGCGTAGATGTTCCAGTAGTTCCGCATATTTAATTCAGGCCTCTTGGACTCAGGTTCTGAGTAGGGTTAAGGGCTGCCATGCTCTCAAGTTTGCCTAGTTGGTCTTCTAATTGCTTTAGTTCCCAATTGATCAGCTGGCGAGCTCCCATATTAGTGCTGATCGCGGTGCTGCGCAGAACCACTTTAAATGCTCCTCACTCCATCACCACCAAAGATGCTGTTCCGGCGTTTTCAGTAAAGAAATTTGTGATGGTGGAAGCCAGAGTGTCCCTGAACGCACCGTCCTCCAAATGGCGAGGGTCTAGTCTCCATGAGGGGACTGAGGAGGGGACATGGCCCATTACAGCAATTATGGCCTCTAGTGCACTATGATCTGATATTGTTTTACCTATGTATACTGCACGGGTGAATTGCGTTAGCAGTGATGCACTGCAGAATGTATGGTCTTTATCTAGTATGTAGGTTGTGAGTGGGGGAATAATAAAAACATTCCTGCATACCTTCATTGTGACTGCACCAATGTTTCTCTCAGGGACCACCCTTGTGCCCATATTTGCAAGGACTAGGATTGGCATATCCTGAGAGATCCGGGGAGAGGGGGTGGAATTGTTCCAATATGGTATCTATGACTACATTATAATCTCCTCCTAGTATCCAGGGGAGTTCAGCCCAGTCTGCGTGTGTGGCACCCCACCCCAAATGATTCCTGATCTGATTTGGGGGCATATAAACTCCCTACCACTATTGGACTACCGTCTAGAATACCCCAAAGTAGTACGTATCTGCCCTCATTGTCTATTCGTCTCTCGTGTGTGACAAAAGGGATCCCCGAACATATCTATACCACTGCTCCCCGTACGAATACGGAGTAAGTTGTAGCATGTAATTGTCCTTTCCATTTTATTGTAATTTAGTGGCCTCTGCTGCTATCAAATGTGCCTCCTGTAGTAGCACTACATGTGCCTTTCGCCTGGGTAATCGTGCATATATTTAAGTCTTTTGTGTAATGATCCCATTCCCCATATGTTCCAAGAGAGATAGTTACAGTGCTGTGTCGACTCCATGTTGGAAACTATTGTGTAGCGTTGGAGACCAGTCGATTCTAAGTGTGAATGTTCCAGTGCCTGTCAGCATCCCCTTTAAGTAACCCAATACTCGGTCCAACTGAGGAACTTTGTTCGACCAAATTTTGTAAACAACTCTCATTAACTTTAGGGGCCATGGTTGGCTTATGGTGCATGGGATCCCCATGAATTCCTGCCTCATCTCCCTGTAAGGGGTGTACCTACCCACTGATGGAGCAAGGTTTCATACGTAAAGAAACTTGCTTGTATTCAATCCTCTCGAAAGAACATGTAACTTATTAATCAACATGTTTTGTTATCACTAATGATTGTATTTCACAACATTTTAGTATCTAGGGGAAGCTTTCCTATGTGCTTTTACTAACCGTAACCCGAGTGTCCTAAAAATGACAGCCAAAAACGCGGGAACCTTTCTGCGCATGCGTCTGCTACACCTACGTATTATGACGTATCTATGCTTTTGGTGGGAACTCTTTGCAGCTGCGCACTAGTGCCAAAGATGGCCGCTTCATGTTTCACATACTAATGCACATGCTCCTGCACGAACTAAACTTTGTATGTCCTGCTTAACTATTAAGGCTGTAGTTAAAATAAAGTAATGGGTTAGAGTAGAACCAAGTGGTATACAGTGTATTCATTTATTTTCGTATTCTAACATGTCTCTCTTTGACTTTATTATTAGCTCGTATTTGGGCCTGAAGGGTGTCGCAAACTCCATTTTGAAAAGGCTGCGTCTGCGCAGATGATCACAGAAATCCTTGAAGCACTGTCATTGAACCACAGCCAAAGTCCTGACTTACTCGTAAGGTTCCTGGGAACCCGAACGTACGACCCCAGAAGAGGAAGAAATATGGACTGTATTTAATACATTCTATATGTTTTGAAACAAATATTGGTGGGTGGACTAAAACCATGGGAAAGTAAATTATGGGCGGGAACTTTGATCAACTTTATTGAATGGAAATGATCTCATACTGCTATGGTGTGATGACCTCTCCTTGCCTTTCTAACCAATCAAATGAAGGGAATATATGAATTTGCAACACTGGGGAGTGGTACATACCCTGGAAAATGGTATAACGAAGGTAGGTTCAGTTAGTTAGTTTGTCCGACTTGTCACAGATCTGTCACTGACCCAACGTATGCTAGAGAAGAAAAATGGATGCCGCAGACCTCAGAGGCTGGTCAAGCGCTCTGAAAAAAGAATCAGGAAATTGCTGAGGGAGAAGACTTTGTCACCCAGTAGGGATTTTGAGAGTAGCCGCAGAGAGGGGGTGATGCTGGCATTGCACTTAGCGGATGTTGCCTGTCCTGTCCTGTCGGCACCTGATTAGTCGGGAGCCCTTTCTTATCCCAGCCTGTAGCCAGGGTTGGTCCTTGCACCATTCTAGGTAAATATAATCTGTGTGTATGTCCTTGTACCGTCTCCCTTTTTTACCCTTCCCAGGTACCAATGTCTAACGGTATGTTCTTAAAGTTTTGCAAGATTTATGCTTTAATAGTTATTTTCTTACTTGCAAAGTCCCTAATTTCATTATTGTGGCACCTGACTCACAAAATATTGCATAGATAAAGTGTTTAAAACTTACCCGAGTCTGTGGTTATTTCATGAAGGTAAATGTCAATCGCTAACAATTATTCTAACTCCTTTGATCCCTTAGATTTAGGACTTATAGCACAAGTGACAAGGATTTGGTAAGTCATGGTGTACAGGTACAAGTCCTAAATGGTAAATAATATTCTGATAGGCAGGAAGGATAGTTGGATTACTGGTTCAAAGTGTGAATGTTTATAGGCCCAGGTGAGTATGGTAAACTGAGATGGTAATCCTGCGCCATCATCACCATGGAGGCCCAGCTCGCCCCCGTCCGACATCAGTGTTCAAGTCTCCGGGCGACAGATATTGTCCTCCTGTGAGAGTTTGACTTAGGCCTCAGTCTATGTAAGCTTCCTGTGTGCGGATAGATCATAGATAGTAATTGTTACCTCATTCCACGATAGGGTTCCATACGCTTTGCATTGCTCAGTTTGCCTAATATTGCAGTATGATCTCTCTCCTTTGTCAGGGGTGATCCTTGGGTGGTGTGATATTAACATGTTTACAATCATGGTTAATTTCTTATTTCCACACAGCAGGGGTATAGTTTCTTGACTTGGTCTATGGGGTAGTGCAGGTTCATGTTTGCCGGTTCTTAGTTCAGCAGTTCATTTGCCATCTGTGGAGTCATGGATGGGAAGAGTGGTTGGCCATTGTCTGATTCTGATTGCACCATGTCCCCCGTGGAGGATTTATCATCAGTGACTACTCTTGTTTCTCGGAATGTGGCTTCACATAGTAGTGCCGATCTTTGTCCCTCTAGCATTTGTTCAGGTGTAGGAGCCAAGTATTCTTCTTGCCTTCTCATTTTTGGGCGCCGGTTTTGCATTTGCCTTCTTCTGGTCTGTGGTTCAGTACTCTGACTGAGGGCCAGATTTATGGGTAGCTTGGAGAAAAGTGTGCTCAAGCCAGTCCCATGCTTTAGTTGGGGTGTCAAAAAAGTTACTTTTCTGATCTGCAGGATTTTGAGTTTAGCTGGGTAAAGGAGGATGTATTTTAGGTTTAAAGATTGAAGGTGTTGTTTGACTCCTTGATATGATGCACGTTTCTTCTGGACTTGCAGTGTATAGTCGGGGAACAGTGAAATACAAACATTATCTCGCTTGATCAGTGCTTTTTCTCGCACCACTTGGAGTATCTGGTCACGATCCCTATAGTTGAGTATTCAAGCGACTATAGGACAAGGCAGCATACTGGGTATTCTTCTCCTGGTGGGTACTCTATGAGCCTTTCCATGCAGAAGGTTTCAGTTAAACTTCCGCCTGGCATCATAGTCCGCAGCAATGTTTCTATGAATAACGTTGCATTTTGGCCTTCGGTATTTTCTGGTAGCCCTAAAATGTGAACGTTGTTACGGTGCGAATGCCCCTCTGCATCTTCCATCTGCTCTTGCAGTTTGTAATTTTTTGTTGAAGATGATCTATTGTTTCCGAGTGTTCTTTTTGTTTTGGAATCAAGTCTTGTAGTGCAATTTTGTTGGCATTCACTTTGTCTGGAAGTTTCTTGTGATCAGCCCTGATTAGGGTGACTTCTGTAGTAAGCGATCCCAGCTGTTGCTCCATCACTGTGCAGGATTGCCTTATTTCTTGTAGAATGAGGTCTAATTTATCCGGTTGTGAGTCCTCTGCAGTGGGGGGCACCACATCTGTGGGTGCGCTGGTGGGGGTAATATTGATATCTTTGACCTCCTGATATGTCCCTTTTGTCCGTCCCCTTGCTGCTCTGCTTCTGTTGCTGGTTATGGTGTGGGATTGCGCTTAATGCATTATTAATTAGAGAGTGCACCTCAGCAGTCCTTCTCTGTGAGTATCTGTGGTTGTTTTTACTCCTATCCTCTGTCTTACCCACTGGTGTTCTTTGGTCAGGTTGTTGCCACGGGCTTTGGTTCTAGTTGAGTACGTGCCTTGTAAGTAATGATCAGTTCACTGTGTCAAGTTGAGTTTGCTCTGGGCAGTGTTCCAATCTAGATGGCATTCAACTTACAATTTGAGGGGTAGACGAGGCCTTCATTGTCACCCTCTTGGGACGTGAGGTACCGCTCGCTTAATGCATTTCACTTCGATGCTTCTTAGTGCGGGACTCCCCCCCACCCAACCGCGAGGGTGGGTTTCCTACATCTGGGCTCCAGCTTTCGCACCGCTCCTTTACTTGACTGGTGGGCCTGATAGTCCTTAAGGTATGCCTCCAGATTTGCCCTCTATGTCGATGTGAGTTTCAAGGCCTCAGTTCACTGCCGAGTGCCAGTGACGGATGTTTGGGCCTAGTAGTATCTGCTAAGTGAGATCACTTGTGGCCCCTTCAAGGGTGTAGCTCCCAGGTCGGTTATAAGTGTGCTTGGTCTCACTTACTTTCAGCTATCACTTACTCCTGTATCGTGGAGAATGCCAGCCTCCACCGGCACGGGATCTCCGCTTGGATGCCTGAAGGGGTATAGTACAATTGCCCATCTAGCACTTCACTCATACTTCAGTCATACTCAGCCGGGGCCTCTACCCTTTTGCTCTGGGGTACTAGCGCAGGTAAACTCAGTCAGCGCATCCGGGGTCCAGCGCTCCCAATAGGTGCGGTACCGGTCAGGACCTCTCGATATTACTCCAGAGGGTGAGGCATCTCTTTTCCAGTGCTCAACAACCCCTCCGCTTTCCTCCAGTGGACGGTGCAGGTTCAAGCAGGCCTCTGATCTGAGGTGCCGGTCGCAATCTGCGGCCTTCAGCATCCACGCCTCCCTTCACCTCATAGTCCTTTTGGGGCTGGGGGGCTCAGTAGGTTCGCCGCATGTAAGGTGACAATCAGGGGTGGGTCCACCATAGTTGGCTGGGAGTTGGACGTGCCCCTGCAGTCCTCCACTTCACATCAACAGGAGGAGGGATCCGCCATTTTGATGTCACAGAGGTCACGTCTCATTTTGAGCATATGAGGAATTTGTGTTTTCCAGGGGGGAAATATGTTGTCTTTGTGATCTAGTTTTTGCCCATGTCGGCCAGGGTGGGCCTGTGCTGCAAATTTTTTGTCAATGCGGAGGGGATGCCAGGCCCCAGGACGGGCGCTCTTAGATATTGCAACTGCCATGTTCGACTGTTATCCACGTCCGCAAATATGTCTATTGATATCAACCACTATGATTTGAATATTCTGCCCCTCAGCTGTCTGATAGCTCATAAGTACATGTTCTAAATACCATGTGCCGCAAATGGAACCGTTTGGTAACAGGACAATGAGAATTTTTCTTGTGTACAGATAGGAATACCAATGCCAACCTGGTGATATATTTATTGTCAAAGCAGGCCAGACAGGTGTTGCCAAGTTAAACACACAAAGTGCACAGGGAGGTCTGAGATGGCAGTTTCCGGGCTAGTTCACGGAAAGGGTTGTATGTGCCGTGGTGACATGCACAGGCACGTTTTGCTTAGGGCCAATCAGAATATTTATTGTTTGAAGTGCCAAGGAGGGAAAAGGAGGAAATACTGGCCATCCACAGAAAACAGTGAGTTGAGCGCTTACTGAGTGTAATTCCGCAGTGCGAGCCTTTATCCCTGCGAGGGTAGCATTCAGAGTATCAATAAAAGGGATAGCTGTACACGTGTTATTCACTGTGCTATTAAACTGCAAGGCTGCAGGCGCAGCCACAGATGACAGAGGCTTCACGACAGGGTGTGGAGAGAAGGGACTGCGCAGTGAATGTTGAAATGCAGAGCTGTGAGAGCCCCGCAAGTCTTCTTGCTGCGCTGGCCTACGGCATTGTGAAAGGGCAGGAATGCACCATATTTATGAAACATGGTGCATTTCTGTCCTTTCCCCCTGCATTGGTACACAAATTGTTGCCTAGCGCCAATGTAGGCAGAATTGTTTTTGTGCAGGAAGGTTTACCTTCCTGCACAAAAACAATCCCAAGTGAGGTTTTCCTCTTTCTATGTGAGCTGCAGAATGCAACACTCATGGAAAGAGGAAAAAACGAGGAGAAATGAAAAATGTCTTCTCATTACACCTGCTGTGGGGAGTCTTAAGGTTTTGGTGCTGCCCCAGGTTTAAATGGTTTTGTAAATCTGGGGCAGTGTCAAAATCCATGGGTGGTGCCTGGGAACACCCACTGCAATGTCCATGGAACACCTACTTGGCAGACTAAGGCAAGGCAGCGACTTGCACTGTTTTGTCTTACTCCATATGTATGAGACCATGTAAAGCCAATCAGGGTGCCTTTGCGTCTCCTCGTAGATATAATTGGGACACTTGTGCTGCTGGAGCTTCCAAACAAGTGATGCTCCGGCGGCGCAAGCCTTTCATAAATCAGCCTCAAAATCTTTTGCCAGTTTTTTAGGTCTTTCACCATCAGGTTGCTACATCTAAAATAATGGATAGCTTAAATGAAAAATACATTTTGTAAAGTTGTTACTCAGTGGGAAATGCACTGTAGAACATTATGACATCTTTATTAGTGCAGTGCAGAGGTCTGTGTGTAATCTGAGAGACACAGAATTAAATTTGGTTGGTGCAGTGGAGAATAGTGACTTGTGCATTTTTTGTGCTACGAGATCACGGCCTGTGACAGAAAGCACTGTAAATGTGAAAGTCATTATTCTATTCTTGCCACACATTATAAATTAGACTGCTACAAATTGTGCAAAATGTTTTAGGATAAAATAGAGCTTCCAAAATGTAGATTTTAGTAATGCTAGACCATAAGAAATGCATTTTCTTTTTTGCATAACTGTCCCTTCAACACATCCTTTGGGGTACTGACCGCTGTGTAAATTACAATTAAAAACATACACTTCACAGCCCAGTTGTTAACTCTTACTACTACCACTTACAACAAAAAAATCCCAAGTGAGGTTTTCCTCTTTCTATGTGAGCTGCAGAATGCAACACTCATGGAAAGAGGAAAAAACGAGGAGAAATGAAAAATGTCTTCTCATTACACCTGCTGTGGGGAGTCTTAAGGTTTTAAAAAAAACAAATCTTTGCCCTCACAAAGCAATTAGAGCCAGAACCGCTCGCAAGCACCCTTTACATTTGCAGATTAACTCATAACGCACAATTGCATTTCATTTAGGCACCCTGGCACGAAGTACTATTTTACCTGTCTGCCAAGCCTCTTTGGTTCACAGCAGAAGTGACTCAATTAACTTCAGCTGAAGTATTTTAACAGCCGGAATAAAGCCGCACAGCTTCCAAAAGGAAGAGCTGTTTTAGGTTCCAGGCAGAAGTGAGGCCTGGAAATGTGCTACTCCCTTCCCAGGACTGGGGGTCACGTCCGACAGATTATAAATCTCTGCCCTATAGGCAGAGCCATTGGAAAAATTCGGATCTGCAGCCACTGCATTTTTTCCATAATTATTGATTTGCCACATTTGCCACATAATCCATTACCTGCTGCATAGTATGCAGATTTTAACAAAAATGTATTCTAGCTCAAATGGTTCAAAGTTACTAAAAGGGCAGCAACACATGCAATCCTGCTGCATAATTTGGCCCTCCCTTGCCTCATAGCTCCAGTGGCCCGGCCTATAGGCCAGTCCGACCCTCTTGTTAATTACTTAATGAGTAATTAATTCCCTACAGTTAGGGTAAGAGTTATTTTTGACATCAAGTTCAGACTGAGAGACATTCCCAGTACCAGATTGCATTCACTGCGCATTGAAGACATATTTTAGGTCTGGCCTTGAAGAAAGCTTTAGCTGCCTCGTCAGACTATTGTATTTCTAAAAAAGTCACACATGTACATACATAGAGGGACTTCATCTATGAGTCTGTCTTTTTTAGGTCTCGCTAGAGCCAGCGCATGCCCTGCTCTGGCGAGAAATTTAGTAGCTGGTTCAAAAGTGCTACCCAGGCCGGCCACCAGCTTGCTATTACGCGCACAAGCTCGTGCGACGTGCACAGACCTTTTTCCCGTCGCGCCCACGCGTTCGCACCACTCACGTTTTTTTTTCTTCATTTTTGTGATCGTCCCTTTCCTGCCACCAAATTATTCTCTATAGAGGTGTCTCTCCTAACCCCAGCTCCACCTGCTCAATCCTTGCCGCCACAAACTCACGCCTCCACGGGAACTCCCGGGCACCTCACCTTCAGGTCGTTCTCGGGCAGGTACTTGCACTGCCGTGCAATCCCCATATGTTTATCCAGGTCTAGGGGCGACATCTTAAGAAAACAGACTGTTGCAGGCTGAAGCCGGACGTGATATTATCTTCAACAAGGAGCCACAGGGGTTCTATAGCAATCAGATCAAGCCTCCACTCACTAATTCAACACAACTATATGACCTGACACTTTTTCTTGAACAGATCTGTTTGGATTTCAATGTGCCAAGTAGCTCCCATACTTTGGTGTGCTAGCTGGGCAGTTAATGCATATACTGTCCCTTACGTGGACGCGGCCAGGCTTCACTTCCTTTGACGGGCACAGACAGAACCAGGTCACCAGCTGTCAACTGATCAATTACCAGAGCTGGTAGGGGCATGAACATAGAGGAAAGACAGTGCGATGGATAAAGAAAGGGGACTTTGATCTTTTTGAAAAAAAAGTTAGGCTAAAGCGTGAACGTTAATTTTTATGTTAGAAATTCTGTGTACTTTTTCTTCCTTTCCAGCTATCCTACGAATTGGTATTTTTCCTCGCCTAACCCTTCCTTTTGACACTTGTTTTCTTGATAGTCCGTCGTCACTGTCCATAGTCGTAGATGTGTTGGTCCCTTTTCTGTGTTTGGTTATCTGTGCTGTCACTGCAGCATCGGCATGTTAGTACAGAGCTTCACCGAGTGACAACGGGAGTTAGTCAGCGACCTTTATGCTAATTACATTCTCACTGTGTTTGCAAAATAAATCATATAATAAAGATCAGTTGCAGGGTTCCAGTCGTTGTTTGGCAGAAGGTAGGATTGTTGATGCCCAAGCCGAAAAAGAGGCAGAAGAGGTTCTTATTGACAATACTTCATGGTGAGTGGATTTTACCAGCTGCCAACTTCTCAGTTTGCTTATAGGAGACATTTCCATTCTTCTCATTTGCATATGTGTGACATTTGCATGCTTTATGTGATCCTATGATTCGTGCTCATGAAAGATGATAAACTCTTTTACTGTTCATTTTAAACATCCCTCAGTTATTGCAAAATAGTTGTCTTCTGAATTGTAAAAATTCAAACCTGTAATGATATTGTACATACCACGCACAATTTGAGGACCCTCTTATCCCATTCTCACATTTTGGGCAACTGTCTGGGAAACACGAAGGCTTTGGGAAATTAGCAGAACCAGGGCAATATTTGGGTGAGTAGACAACATTTCCCAACCAATAAGCACGAACTACATTTGCAGTACAGCACATTCTGGATCACTGTCTTTTCTACATACCCAAAGGTAATCCCATACTCAACTCACAACATCTGTATCATCACATAGATTATTATCTATCTAGATACATCTTCCCAAAACAAGTATTGGCATAGCCAATAGGTCTCGCTTTTGGGACCTTATAAGTATTTAATTATGCAGCAGATTATCCTCGGTGCAACTGTTGCATGGCTAAACACTTATAAGGTCCCAAATGCGAGACCTATTGGCTATGCCAATGCTTGTTTCCTTCATATTTTGCTTAGACCCACCAGGGCATGCAGTATGGAGTAATAGGGTCAGCCCACTTTACCCATTGGCTTCCTTCACTTCGAGTGATTGCACAAAGCCTGTGCACATTTTGCACATATTCCTTAACCCCTTCGACGCTGATGACGAGCTGAGCTCGTCATCAGCGACGCCTCTCGTACGCTGATGACGAGCTGAGCTCGTCATGTAACGCGGGTTTTTTCAAAACGCAGCGCGCAGCGGGAAAACCGCTAGCGCGCATGCGGTTAAACTAGCTCCTCCTTTCTAGTAAGTGACTTTTGTTAATTTTTTTTTTGTGTGCACTTCAGATGCCCATTTCGATGGTCATTTATTTTCCATGTCCTTTTAAAGATGCTATTATAACATGATTATGTATTTATTTATATGTTTTAATATTTTTATTGTCCATAAAGGAGCATAGCAGTTACAATAAAAAAGTCAATCCAGTCAGATCAAGAGAAATCAAGCTTGTCTAATTAACCCCCAATTCATTACATAATTACCCTAATCGAAAACACATATATAAATATAAAATACTTTTTAACAATTTGATCAGGCCACCTCCCATCACTGCCTTATGTCCCTAAATAGTACATCTATAATTCTGGGGCCCCCAGTCGCTCCAACCGAAGCTATCTTAAATCCATCCTGTCGTGCATGGGGGACCAAATCTGTGTTCCCAGCCTTCTGGCCCTCCTACCAGCCGTCGTCTGTGTGAGTAAGAGCAGTGGAGCCGGATTAGAGGGGGTGGGGATTCGACAGACGACCACGAGGGCAAATTAACTAAATAATTAATTTCCCTCTGTGTCGTCTGTCAAAATACGTCATCCAGAGCCATAATGTTTAACACTGCAAAATCTGCCCGAATCTACCACCCTGGTGCACGATCAAATCCAGGAGGGGAACTCAATCAATTACAAGGTGGTTATTCCCCAATTTGGTTATACCACTATCGCTAATCTGTGGATATTTAAAAAGAAGAAGTAATTAATCCGAAATCCTGCTGCAGATCAGAAAACAAGGATAAGTGTTCCTGACTATATAGGTCCCCTAACTGGGTAATCCCTGCCTTTTCCCACATCTTGCAGTTCCCATCACAGAACACCAACGGAAAAATTGGCGGTGGGGTGCCATAGCGGAGTATAAAGGTTATAATTTCTAATTCACTTTATTTTGTTAACCCGGCTCCAAATCTTCCAAGCTGCTTCCATGATTTTAAATGTACCTTTTTTATGGTAGCTAGGTTTGATGTATCTTAAAAAGCAGCCCCTAGCTTTACTAACCATTGTTAATACATAGATACCTAGGGAGTCCCCAGTCAAAAATCCAGAGGACTGAGTGCATACCATAGCTGAGAATAAAACTCCTATATGCTGCAGCAGTGCTGCCCAATAATATTCCTTGAAGTTAGGTACTGCCCACCCCCCCAAGGGTACCTTGGAGCCCAAGAAGCCCTTGCATATTGCCAGATTAAATAGTGCTCGTGGCATCAGTGTTTTGAACCTTTGCACTTCCAGCTCTAAGAGTATGTTTCTGAATTGTTTTAGCACCTTGGGCAAAATGGTCATTTTCCAAACGTTGCATTGACCAGATCTTGGCTAGCTTTACCTACAATTGGATCGAGGTTCAATTTATAGATGGAACCAACATCCGCCGAAATGTTTATCCCTAAATAGGTAGCATTATCCACTCTTTGACTATCCAACAAGTGAAAGTTATGATTGCAAACTACCAGAGTTTTCTCTGTATTTAGGTAGCGAATTCCTCTGCCATTTTTTCTGGTAACTAGACAAAATATAGAGAAAAGAAATTATAGAATGGACAGAATATCCAAGTAAAAATATAGAATGGACATAATATCGAATGGACATAATTTAGTGGTTAAAAATATCGAAAGGCAGGTAAGTAATATCGATTATCAAAATATCGAAGTACATAATATAGGCATTAAAATATATCGAATTTTTAATAATATCAATTTTTTAAAGTGTTTTGTATGTTAGTATATGTGTTAAAAGTGTATATTATTTAATGTAATGTATGTTTACATTTTATAAAGTAATGAATGTTATGTTATATAATTTTTACATAATTTAATTCTGTAGCGGGTTGTGGGTTTATAGGGGAATAGGGTGGGAAGTAATTTTATTATAGTAAATTAAATATTAATTTTTAGGAATTATTCATTATTTTTAATTTAATTTCTGATGTGATAGGAGGACACATTTGAAGTGAGCATAGGGCACATTCCAGCTTCATTAGTTCTTGTCTCCTTCAAATGCTGTTGTAAGTTGCTTCTGAATTGGACTGCTGCTATTTCACAGCCTACTATATTGTATTCCATTGCTCGCTTTCACCAATATTCTTTGATAAGAGTTGCCCAGAAAGAAAGCCCAACTTGTTGGTGTTTAATGTTTTCAGCACACTTGTAACAGTTTTATTTAAACATAGATGGGTGGACTTTGGGATTTAGTATACAATATTTTCTACTGTGAACCCTCTTTCATTCCTTCTTCCTATCTTCATGTCTTTCATTCCTTCCTTCTTTCTTTCTTTTTTTGCCTTCTCTCTTCTTTTTTCCTTCTTTCTTGTTTGCCTTCTTTCATTCTTTTTTGTCTTTCTTTCCATCATTGTCTTCCCCTTTCTTTCCGTCTTTCCTTTCTCCTTTTCTTATTTTTTATCTTCATTTTTTTCTTTTTTTTTTTTTTCTTTTCTTCTTTCCTGGTTCTTTCCTTTTTTATCTCTTTTATTTCTTTCTTTTCTTCTTGTTTTTATTATTTATTTCTTTTTTCCTTCTTTCTTTTCTCTTTTGCCTTCTTTCATTCTTTTCTACTTTTCATGCCTACTTTCCTTTATTCTTTCCTTCTTCCATTTATTCTTCTTTCTTTTTTGCCTTCTTTTCTTATTTCTTTCCTTCTTTTCTTTTGTTGCCTTCAATCCTTTTTCTTACCTTCTTCCCTTTCCTTTGTTGCATCTTTCTTTTTTATTTTTCCAATCTTTCTTGTTTGCCTTTTTTCCATTTTCTTTACTTCTTTCCTTGTTTGCCTTCTTTCCTTTGTCATGACTCGCTCCCTGCTCTCTGGTGCCCACCACCTGGAGGCTGAATTGTGGGACTTTCCAGTGTTCTAATATGCTTCCTGTCCTCCTCTACATGCATAACCTTACTTGAAATCATTTGGGGGCTATTTGGGAATTGCCATCTATTCCCAATCCATGCCGGGTTTTGTGGAAGTCAGTCTGCTCATGCTTGAAACTCCATTACCTATAATCTCCTGCTCACACTCCACCCCTGCAGGCCAAGGATGGGTGGAGTAATTCAGCCTACCTGTGGCTAGCAGCTTCTAGCCTCCCCACACCTGACACATGTGATTACTCTTTTAAGCCCCAGCTCCCTTCCGTACAGCGTTGGTAATTGTAGCTGTTTTCCTTTGAGATAGACTCTTGTTTCCTGAGTTTTTGCTGTCATTGTTTCCAGAGTTACTGAGCTATAGTTATTCTTTGAATCATGAGCTATAACTATCCTTGTTCCTGAACTAACACTGCCTGCAGTGTTACCTTGATTCCTTGATTCCTTAGCTATGGCTATCCTTGTTCTTGAACTAGCAGTGTTATCTTGATTCCTGTTCCTGAGCTGTAGCTACCTTTGTTCCTGAATTAGCACTGCCTTCAGTGCTACCTAGATACCTTGATTCCTGAATTGCAGCTATTCTTTGTTTCAGAACTAGTGCTTCTTTATTGCTACATGGATTACTGAGCAGCAGCTATTCCTTGTTACTGAACTAGCACTGCCTTCAATGCTATTTTGACTCCTGAACCTTAGCTACACTTTGTTTCCTTGATTCCTGAATCAGGACTATTTAGTGCACCCTTGAAGTCTCTTTCCTTCTGTATTTACCTTTTTCCAGTCTATGCCTTTTTTCCCATTTTCATTTGTTCCAGTTTCTACATTGCTGTCTTCCTGTTCCAGCAGTTTTAGCTTCCAGTCCTTTTTTGGGTTTTGTTTCATACCTTCTGCCAAGAGTGTCCTTTGTTTTCCCTTTTTTCCTATTAAGAACTCATCCTTGCTAGCTCCTTGTCTATTGTGGCTGTGTATATAGTTCTACACCCTTGCTGTTACCACCCTGCGTGTTCCTGTTTGATCGCCTGGATCGCTGGGCATAGCTGACAACCAAGGTGGTGTTTCTTGTCCACTGTGACTATTGTCTTATAACATCACCATAAGTATCAGCTCCACAGACCCTGGCTTTGCAGGCAGAATGTGTAACAGCAATTGTGGGTGAGGAAATTACTGAGCTTCAGTCTTACCGTGTGGAGCTCCAGGGTGCTTTACCCCACATTCCCTTTTTTTTTTTGTCCTCATGTATGCCACCAGAAAGTATCAACTCTAGATGAGGTCTCTCTCACAGGGCCACTGGCACCAATCGATTTCGATTCCGCCCCTGGATTGAGTGCTAGGCCTGCAGAGGTCGCCCAGAGGTAGGCTGTCTCCTTGTCCAACTCCCATTTCCGTTCCGTTGTACCTTGCCCCTTGGGAGGACCGGACCACAAACCTCTGGCATAATCATTGGACTCTTTATTTGTCAGACCATGCTTTCAGAGCAGACCATACCTTAGTAGTACCCTCTCCGCTACACAACATATCAAACTGACTGATAACCATGACATTTCTTAGGCAGTCAGCGAATCTCGGGGGGCTTCAGATTTCCACTCTCTGCAAATCTCCCTCCTAGCGATAACAATAACATAGAATATAAACTGTGTGGCACTGTCTCTGATTTTATATCCACGTGGGAGGCCTAAAAGAATCAATCTCGAACTACAAGTAACTGGTGTTAATAGTACCTCCTCTAGGAACCCACACACATGTCGCCAGTAACTAATAATTTCTGGGCAGTCCGCAAACATATGTATGTCATCAGCTGCAGGGAATTTACATCTTGGGCAGTAATATCGATTAACTGAGATCTTTGATAGTTTCGCTGGAGTCCAATAAATTCTATACGCGGTGAACAGGTGGTTCCTTCTGAGGTTAGCAGGTTTTATGATCTTCTGTGAGATTGTAAATGAGTCTATCCAAGCCTTCATCATCTCATCGGTGTTATCAATTAAAAGGTTATCCCAAAGCTTCGTGATTTCAGACTCTATACTATCCTTTACACCCACTAAAGAGTTATACCAAAGTGAGATCTCCCCTTTCCTGCCTCTCCCTCTATTGGTTGAGTCTAGGATCTGGGTCTCTTCCTCATTCCCCCATCGCTGCCTCCCCCACCAAGAGGACAATTGATAATATTTAAATCTTGTGAGTGACCCCCCCGTTAGATTAGATAGAGATTCCCAATCCATTAATTGAGAATTATTGCAGAGGTCACCCCATTTCACAAAACCCGCCTCCCTCAAGGGGAGGGCCAATCGATCTAATAAACAATCAGGGGTGCCCGGGGAATCCCATATTGGGGCTTGGGCATTATAATATGGGATCCCCAGAATCTGACGTATGGACTGCCAGTTCTTTAATGCCGCCTGTAGTAGCTTCAAGCGAACCTTTTTGTAGTATTTTTGATCCCCGAATTTGTAGAGGAAGTAATCTAGGCCTTGTGGCTGGTCAGATAACAAAGCACGAAAGAGACGGCCGTGAGAGGAGGAGTCCAAATTATTTGCAAGGAGTCTAAAAGTTTTTGACTGGAAAGCGTAACAGAAGACGAGCAAATCAGGGAGAGCCAGCCCCCCCCACTTTTAGCCCCCTTCTTAATTTCTTCCACGCAATCCTTGGGGATTTAGTTGCCCAAATGAAAGACCCGATCTTCCCCTGTAGACTTCTAATATCTTTGTGATTAAAGATCAGGGGAATATTGTTAAATAAAAAGGTGACTTTGGGGAGGATGATCATTTTGATCAGATTGACTCTACCATAAATATTCAAGGGTAGACTGCCCCATCTGCTCAGCATCTTACTTATCTCTTTTACCACTACCTGCCAACTGGTTTTTGGAACTTCCGCTAGTTTCTGAGTGAGGTGTATACCCAGATATCTCATTTTTTGTTTAGCACCAGGTATCGGTGTAGTGTAGTTCCTATTATCCCAATAGGCTCTGCGCATTGGAATAATATCTTCAATAGTATAGACGTAGGACTGGGGTTAACTAGGTCTTCTCCTGACGATATTAGACTTAAAGTTTATGTGTGTGCCAGCTAGCTCAGAGTTCACTAGAAACTTTCTCGAATAGGCAAGGAGGAGTTTAACCTCCCTGGATAGACAAGAAGGGATTTAGTTTCTGACAACCATAGAACATGACAACTTTGCTCTCCCCTAATCAAGAGTATATCTCTAGAGTCGTGTGAAAACAAAAGACAACTTATTTTACTCAGTCAGTACGTGCATTCTTAGTTTCACCAGATTGTAGAGAAAAGGAAGAGACGGGCGTCTTCAATAAAAAGGTGTTATTTATTGATCAGTCTCTTTTCTCATACAAGAGAAATGAATCGCTATTATTGCAATACTTATAGTTAAGTACAGTGCATACAGTAAAAGCAGAATTATAAAATAATACTGTAAAAGCATTGATATGGTTTCTTAGCCATATGATTCTTTAAAATGGATAAAATAGATACATACATATATACATTGACTAATCGTACTCAACTGGTGCTTCTAACTACGCCTACCCCGGTGTACCTGACCTAAGCCTAATACGTGGGCGGGAGTAGATAAGTAGCAGTTTAAGTTAAGTTTGCTTTGCCAAGGGTCTGACTCAAGAATTCTCTGTAAGGGGTTATTCAGTTCAGTACCTGGGATTTAGAAGGCTGGAGGGCTGGTATCTCTATCTCAGGACTTGATATCCCAGCTGCCTGCGAGGGCGGCTGGAAACGCTGGAGCTGGATTTCTCGGCAGGAGAAAAGGCAGCGTCTCAGCGCGTCAAAAGGGAGGGGCAGCGTCCGTGGGCTTTCTCTATCAGCTGGGCTCCTCGGCAAGTCGCGCTGCTCCAATCTCGTCACCACCACCGTGTGTTGCTTAAGGCAATGTCGGTAATATTTATACCTGAAAGGTGCCGAGATTGACGTAAGGATGGACATAAATACGTCAATAAGGATGTCATAAGAACTGGTCGTTCTTACATTCTTTACTGGAGTTCTTGGCTAAATCAAAACAATAGCTGCGGGGGATTTCCCAGGTTGCTGGAGGTTTGATTTGTTTTGAGAACTCGGTATGCTTTCTATGGGGGCTGGAGGAATAGTGCTTGCTTAATGTGGTAGCATGCGCTATGACCTAATCAGAAAGCGGGTTTCTGTGCCGTTGTATGGCCACTACTGATTTATTAACCGGACAAAGGTCAGAAGCAGGAATATTGATACAGTTCCCATAGGAAATACATCACACCCACTCCACGGAATCTATGTCCATATTTACTAACCTAAGCATAGTAAACATAACTAATAATGAATGTGTATTTCCGCCCCAAAATACATTAATTTGCATTAATTGGATTAGCGTAACACATGAAAAATATGAATATAGTTACTGTATGCATTCAAGCAGTGTAATCATTCAAAGAGGATGCACTTTTTATATCAGCACGAATGATTTTGCGAAAATAACACATGAAATGGCTCTTAATACAGAAGAAAAAGTGCGAGACCATTTCATCACATAGAAATACAATCGTATGTGTAAATAACCTAGAGGTCGACGCAATGTCTTCTAGAGGTACCTACAAATAGAAGTTTCTGTTCTCCAAGAATAGTTCACTTTAAGCAGAAGATAAGTGCCTGAAAGGTAAATATTTTGGATGTTGGAGAAAAGTTCCTGTTTGCAGGAGCAGACTCGAAAAAATTCTCAGTGGCTTTGTTTTTTAAAATTGAAGGCCAAATTCAGAGTTCAGGGAACGCTGTGTGCATGTTGCTCAAAGTCATTCTTTCTGTTCTGGTGAAAACATCATATCATTAAGATGTTCGAAAAAACAGTCAACAGCTTCTGGTGAGAGTTCGACTAGGTTGGAAAATGACGCTACCATGCAGTCATGAGCATGATTGCTTTCAGTGATGGTTTGATCAGCATTGCTGACAGATGGTCGTACCTGATCGATGCTGCTTTCATCTTGTACTTCACTACCCTTCAATCGTAGTGGTGAAGTCTCCACGAATGCCGTCATCAGGATTGGTAGCCGCTGGGGACAGCACAATGCATGAGCCTTAACTGGACTCAACAAAGTCTCTGCATCCAATGGCACTTCTGATTGTAGTGTGAGACAGGTGTCCAACACGCATTCCTCGCCGCATAGCATGCACCTTAATACAGGCATAACACAAGACTGCCACAAGGGTCTGAATGTAAGAAACCAAGTCATATTTAAATCTCGTAGCCGTGCTAGTCCAAGGACTTTAGTTATGCGGTCCCGGTAGCGGATAGCTAGGATCGTTTCTTCCATTGTTGCTGGAGTCATGTCTGTGACATGGTTTGCCATAGCGAAGCAAAAGTAGCAAAAATAGGACGCCTGCTACTAGTCCCAACAGGAGAGGAAGTCCGCCAAAGATGGAATGGACGAAGTTAGGAAAAATACCCAGGATGGCTTTGAATGGGGTCAAAGCTCCCGAAAAAACTGTCTTAAATACACTTGCGATACCATTTGTATCAGAAATATTTAAGATTTCGTTTAGTATTTCTGCGAAGTGTAGGGGGCTTTTTGTTGATAACAGTGAATGAATCTCTGCCGTTGTCCTTGCAACTTGGAGATCATACGTTTCTTTGGATCACGTCAACTGGGTCGGCGTCTGTAGAAGCACAGTCTTCATTCTGCTTAAAGTATCAATTCGAATAGAAGAGAAATTAAAACTGGGCCATAACCTTGCCTCCCTGTCTGGAGCATCATTCGGGAACAATACTCTTCCACAGCACATGACTCTGGTAGTCACGCTTAAGAGATAAGGTTTTCCGGGCATTAAGCCACAACACTTCAATCAATCAATCAATCAGTGACACTTCTAGAGCGCGCTACATACCCGTAGGGTCTCAAGGCGCTGGGGGGGGGGGGGGGCGCTACTGCTCGAACAGCCAGGTCTTCAGTTTCTTCCTGAAGGAGAGGTGGTCTTGGGTCAGGCGCAGGTCGGTCGGGAGGGAGTTCCAGGTCTTGGCGGCCAGGTAGGAGAAGGACCTTCCTCCTGTCGTCGCTCTTCGGATGCGGGGGACGGCGGCGAGGGCGTGGTTGGCTGATCGGAGGTGGCGTTTGGGAGCGTAGAAGTTGATCCGGCTGTTGAGGTAGCTCGGGCCTTGGTCGTGTAGGGCTTTGTGTGCGTGGGTGAG